>NC_092817.1:56723626-57056126 GCF_023375885.2 Dermacentor andersoni | reverse complement strand
TACACCAGCCGCTACCGTGCCTGTCTGGGAGACCGGAGCTCTGTCAAGCCGAATAAATTTTGGCTTTTTTCCAGCTCTCCCTTTTTCACCTTGTGTATCCAGGGGTGAAAATAAAAATTATGATGATTATTATTATGATTATGATCATCATTATCATCATTATAATCAGGCATTCACTGCTCGATGCGCCACCACGCAGGAAGAACAGGAGATGCGACTACTGGCCAACGTAGTCAAGGCCCAAAGGCCCGCCCAGTCATTCGTTCCGAAGACAAAAACGGTGACGACAGTGCAGCCTTTGCAAACGGTGAGCTTGCATGCCACGTAGTCGTGCGCGTACGTGTTTGGGCTCCAAAGCTATTGAGCAATTTCTCTTGCCCGCGGGCAACAGGAACGCCCACCTGTACACGTATTCCCAAAAAGCTCTTTTAATGGAATTGATCGTAACAGCAAAATCCAGCCACTCCCGATGCCGGACATATTATTAGTGAAAGTGGCCAGCCACTGGCAAAGAGCACTTACATGCGAAGAGATCTGTGAATTCGGCCCCTGAAAACTAGCGAATGTATTGCAATTGTCGCATGGTTCGGCAAAGTACATTACGTATGGCTTAATTTAACATTTAGAAGTAGATTGGCGGTCCCTATGCTGTGAGAAAGGGTTTATTTATTTATTTATTTATTTATTTATTTATTTATTTATTTATTTATTTATTTATTTATTTATTTATCGCACTCGCAAAGCCGATTGGTATTACAGAGGAGAGTGAGTTCCTGGTATAAAACAAATGAACAGAAAACAGTACGTGTACGTAAGTTATGCAGAGGAGCTCCATTTGTACACAATCTAAGCTACAGCTTCACTGAAGTAGCGGTTATCACTAATACAGACGTCCGCGGGAAGTCTGTTCCATTCCTGCGATATGCGAAGCAGAAATGAATGGAAAAATTCGTAGTTTGACTCGACAGGCGAAGCACTGATTGCCGACAGCAAATTGTTAGACAGATATACGAAGTAAGGTTATTCGTTTTGTCAGCTGCGTAAACTGTTGTAAAATTTCTCAAACTAAATTATCAAGCATGTTATCACGCGCGCACAGGCAACCGCGGATACATCACGCTCGATGACCGCTCGCTGTCAGAACGCTGGCGTGATGAAAAGTGGCAGCAGAGCTGGTCGAGCGAATTCCTCTTCATGCCGCCTCCCGCTTTTATATATATATATATATATATATATATATATATATATATATATATATATATATATATATATATATAGAGAGAGAGAGAGAGAGAGAGAGAGAGGTGCGCGTTAACACAACGCGCACGAAGCCATCAGCTATCTGAGGTCGGCTAGACTTCGAACCCAGCGCAGATTGCCTCCAAGAGAGGACGCGCGCGGCCGCCGCAGCTAGAGTAAGGGCCGATTTACGCTCGAGCCGCCCATCGCCGCACGCCGCACCGCACGCTTGCGCGAAAACTTGCACGTATCCAGCATTTGTGCACAAATTACCGTTTACATTGTGTACACAGTGTATACCTTACACATTGTAAACCGAAATTTGTGCACATGTGTTTGATACGTGCAATCTTCCGCGCGACCGCACGCGTGCGGTGCGGCTTGCGGCGATGGGCGGCTCGAGCGTGAATCGGCCCTAAAAGAGGAGATGCGCACTAGCCTGCCCCCTCTCCCCTCCCCTCCTGACGCGCCGACACCTCCCTGATCCCCCGTTGTGCGCGTGAGAAGACAGCGCCCACCCTTCCCGCCTTCCTCCCTCGCGAGCGCGAAAGACACCGTCGCAGCGAGCCCCTATCCTTCTCGACTCACCCTCGCAAGCTTTCGCTTGCACGTACAGCATACGGAGCCCGGCCGCGACGTTATCGCACATGGAGTTTGTACGGAATATCACGACAACGCCGACGGCGAAAATTCGCCTGCATGGTCTACATAATTGCTATCGCAATAAAAGGCATTACTTGCGTTGCATAGCTAAGGAGCCCTGTCTTGCGACTGAATGTGTATTGCGGACATATGAATAGCTGCTCACGTAGAAAACAATGGATATATTGAGGAACAGTTCAAAGATGACGCTTTCTCTGAGATGATAGATGGGTAAGTGCGAGAGTAGCCTTCATACAGCGGAGACGCTAAGATTAGATACATACTATATGTTATGTATACATATACTGTAATACGTGAACATGGAGGAAGCAATAAGCAACATATATGTTACACGACTGCCTACGCCTATAGCCGCTTTGTAGGATAAAATGAGTGGGCAGGTGGTTCGTAAAGTGAACTAGGTAAAATCCAGAGACAGCCCTCGTTTATGCCAATACATGCCACAGTCTTGGTGCGATCCTTGCGATGGACACTGCTCATTCACAAGGCCCAGACCTGTCTCGCCTTGGGGCAATCTTGCGTCTGGTTTTGCGTCAACTTTAATTCTGAAACTGCGCTATTTATGTTTGTTCGCTGTTTCGAAATAAACGAAATAGAGATCAGAATTGTGCTTGGCACACCGTAACTGTCTAGCAACCGGCGGACACCTGAACATCGGCAAGCATGGATGGAAGTAATGGGGTAAAATGTGGACAACACACGAGAGAGTAGATAGAGTGAGTGAGCTAAACAGACATAACAGTAAACAGAAGAATATGGGGGCTATTTGCAGTAGAGCACTTACAGTGTGTTGTGAACTACGCCGTCGTGCGGCCCAAAAAACATTACACGACCGCTTTTAGTACAACAGTAAACGCCCGAAGCTGGGTCTGCTGTGTCCGTGCGTCCACCCTTTCCGTTACGCTGTCGTCATCATCGAGTCGCTGACATCATGTCACCCTCGTCAGGTAGACTCCCCAGTTTCGCCCTCATATGGCGAAGAATAACTTCGTTTTCTGGTAGATTTTAGCACGCACAATCGTCAGAAAGAAGGAACAGACGGACACAAGCACATGACACGAGGACAGCGCTTGTGTTCCTTTCTTTTTTGTGCCCTTGTCGATTTTTCATGCTAAAATCTACGAGAAAATAAATGCGCACCAAGTCGCCCAACTTTCTATTTTAGTGCAGAACTTCGCATACTAACGCCGCCCCTGGGAATCGAAAGGAGCTCATGGCCCTGCGGCAACGTGCAGTGGAACGCCATAGCAGCTGCATCAGAACGTAATAGTGCATTTGTGTGCGCCAGGGCGCACGCACGTAATAGAGGTCTGCTGGGCCGCACAAACGCGACGTATATCAGCGTGAGGAAAGTGCACGTCATGTTGGTTACGTGTCCTGTTTTGATTTCTGCGTCGCTCTGTAGGGACATCACCGACCTGACAGGCTCGAGCACGATGCTTTTTCGCATGAAGCCAACAGAAAGTGAAGCCGATGAAAGCGCAGGGAAAAATTAACTGTTACTTTCAGTAAAATGCAGAAGCTTGCTGTTTAAGGGATGTTCTACATCCTGCCGCATGACTGATAGTGGCGCTAGCTAACACACTGTCTCAGGGCTAGATCTAGCACGCATACACAAATACATAAGAAAGTCGACGGAGGGACGGCTGCCGCTGTCTCTCGATGCTAGAATTATAGCATGCGCAATGCGGAAGGCGTAGGTCGGACTCTCATCGACGGCAAGTTGTCTTTTCGCGCAAGTTTCATTTCCCCTTTCCAACATCCTACATTTCCATCAAAAGAACAAGCAATTGGTACTTGCACGGGAGCTCCCGTATGGGCGCCGAAACGTCTTGTGGTCGGCGTCTTCCTTTTTGACCTTTGACTTCTTTTTAGGCGCCCGTTCCTGCATTGAGCGTCGGCGTCCCTCAGCGTCCCTCGGCGTAACCGAGAGAACGAAGGATGAAAGAGCGAACGCTAAGCGCAACTGGGGATGAAAGACGGCGAAAGTGAAGAGAGCGCGAGGAGCAAAGTGTAGGAGGAGGGTGCTGCGGAGCCATGAGGCGGAAAGCGGAGGAGGAGGGCATGGCGAAAGCGTGAGAGTAGCGCGCCTCGTCTGTTCAACGATGACGTCAGCGATAAGGTTAAGGAATACGGCGAGCGCGTCCATCGATACCGTATATGGAAACGAAGCGCTGCATGTGTGAGCAGAGGTCTGTCTGCGGCGGCTGCTGTGCATCGTGGCCACGCGTCGCGATCTTCGGATTAGCGAGGCAGTCGCGCCACACTTTGCTTTGTTTGCAAAGCGCCGCACGAGACAGAATGTCCGCGCCACAATATATCGCGAAATGAAAACACATATAGAGCTGCGCTCAAATTTCGCATTAGGGAGTGTGGTAATCGTCAGTGAATTTTTTTTTACTTCACTCTCTGTTGACTTTGCACGGGGTTATGTAAGCAACGAAAAATTTGCTTCCTTGGTTTCTTTCAATGTATTCGGTTGTCGCGCGCGCCTTGCCTTTTAATTTAGCAGTACGAAGACGACTTCTTCAAGCAGCTCGAGATGACCGACAACGGGAGCCGGTTGGAAGAAGTGCTGCGTAACCTGTCGCACCGCGGGTTCGGCATGCAGCTCTTCACCAAGGCTGTCACCGCCGCCAAACACATGCACAGCGATCTGGAGCCACAGGCGCGCATGGAGCGCATCAGAAACGTCGTAAGCGAGACAGCCTCGAGGCTTTTTTTGCCTGTTTTCAACTATAAGCGGTCGCTGTGGCGAACCCATAGGCAGCCAGTTGAGAAAGGGCCGTTATAACAGCGTGCAAAAGGACAGTGTTCGTCAGACGCAGACTAATCTGTATTGGGCTCATGTACACCCATATAAATCATCCTCGTTAGCATGCATCAGAAGCGGGACGACGGATCAGCGTTCTTTAATCGCCGTCGTCGTCGTCGTCTTCGCCGTCGTTGTTGTTGTTGCTATTTCCTGCAAACATGGCAGCAACAGAAACGAAGATTTAACAATGGACTTTCTTTAAAACGCGGGTAAATAAGCACAAGCTCTAGAAATAGCGCGCCACAAACAACAGGAACTGATGTTTTCAAACGTGCTCTAAAACTTGGTATTGACATATTTGCCGTAAATAAAGAATAAAAATTTTATATAATTATATAGTTAACTATAATGCAATCTGCTTAATTGCGGGAACAGAGAAATTCTGCTTCCGTTGGCTGTCGACAACGTACACTTGTTTACGCCTGCACGAATAAAAAGCTTCGCGGATTTCCTCTTTATCTTGGTGCATGACATCCAGGACACCGTGCATGCATACGTTGAAGGTACATGATTAGTACCTGCTTTACCGTTACGAGCGAGTTTACGAAGAGTCGGTATACAACAGACGTACTATCGATTATATTCACGGATAACCGTTCTGCCATTTGCAAAGCGCGCCAATGGTATCGCACTCCGGGCTTTTTTTTCCTTGGCCTTGCAGTACCAGCGGGTGAAGATCTCCTTCGAGGCGGAGCGCCAGCGCAAGGACAAGCTAGAAGAGCAGCTCACGAAAGCCCCGGACGAGGCTGCGCGCCAGGCGCTGCGCCCATCGTTAGAACAGAGCGAACAGCGGCTCAAGGGCCTCAACCTGGTCCTCCTCTACTACGCGTCGGGCCTCAAGCACATCTACGAGGAGCACGACGAAGGCTCGGAGCACTCGGAGGTCCCCGCCTAGCTGTGCCTGCCCACGCACATATACATGTACATACATTCCCACCAAGCGGCCAAATATACACTCGCCCACTTTAGACATCACGAGCCATGACGAAGCCTTGTCGAATACATATAGAGACTTCAGCGTTGAATCGGAAATAGTGGAACGACGTAGTGTTCACATTAATGCATAACGACGTAGCGTTCGAAAAAGGAGCAGCCGTAAGCGTTCGCGTTACATGTTTTAGTTTGGATAGCGAAGACTTCGAATAGCCCTGTAGCTCGGCTGTTGAAACGAAACAGGGCTAATAATTTTGAATCTCGAATCTGAATTGTGGCAGTTGTTTACTGCCTGCATGCTGACCGTATAAATGGCTCGAACTGAAATGTATGTCGCCTCAGTTCTTATGCTAAAAGCTTTACCTGGGTAAATGGGGTGGCGACCGTGGTTCGAACAACCGCAAACTGTATACCTACCGCCGTATCTATATATCCACGATGGGATTGTCATCACTGTTGCGTGACTCATCTTAATCTGTATGAAAACTGCTATGATATACTCGCTCATTCCCTGCATGAGAAGTTGTAAGTGGTCAACTGGTCAAAGCTATAGAGGGAAATTAATTGCAAGACGCCTGTTAAGATCGTGTGAGCAACCCATTCGTCCACTGCTCGACTAGACGATTGCGAATTTTGAGAGGTAATATATTTTATAAGGAATAATGCTCTTCTTGGCTACTGTCAATCGAACTTAAATTGTGAGTCTGAATACGCATGGCTGTGACTTGATTTCCTCAAATTCGCCCACTTTGCGATAGTGCGCTCGCCATATTGTGGTACTATACAAGCTGCTATGCTGAATACATTTCGAAAAGCAAATAAAAACGCTGTCTAATGGCACTCCACAAGGTGCGCCATCATATAAGATTTATTAGTTTTTATCCGTGGACTTTACTTGGACGCTGTGTACAAGAATATCCCCGTATACTGTCGAGGAAAAGATGATGCAGATTATGGACTATAGGCAGCTAAGCAAATTGCAGCGACGCGAGCAAACGCCGTCTATTCTCAGTTTCAAGGTGATTGTGACAGGATCGAAATATTTATAGCGGCGTCAGCCAAACAGTTTTCTGACCAAGGTCACTACTCTGGCCCTACCATCGTCCAACCATTATGAGAATGGGTAGTACATGGATTCGTCTAGTCTTCGTGCCTTGTGGCTTCAGACGTTCTTGTGGCAATATTTATTAGGTATGTCCAAATTTCCAAGAGGTCACACTTATCACAACGCATGCAAGCCTTAAGATGAGCCAGAGGACGACGAGCAAGAAGGCGTCTTGCCATATTTATCGACACTTACCCTGTTAGCTTATACACCTGCAAACATAGCTACGTAGTTCTCGAGGGCCGAATTCAATATGCTTTTCGGTTGCAAGGGCTGTTTACCATTGGCTGCCCGCCTTCGTTAATGACAGTTCCGTCATCACGATTGGCTGGCACCTGTCCTCGCGAACAGTGCACGATCGTTCTTGTGTATAAGAGCCCAGTAATTTCCTTCTTAGTCATACCAAAAGCAATTTATACTCTCTCAAAGGGGTGGCGTTGTGTTCTCAAAACAAGCGCCTCAATTGCATGATTCTGTGGCCAATTTCATCGCCGCCTTTCCGATTCTTAAGAAGAAAAAAGAGAAAAAAGAAAGCAACCGCTGACAAGTCTTAACGTGTACGCACGCATTTTCTTTTTCCGCGGTTTAGAAGACGTTCTGCTCAAAGAACACGAATACAAAAAGAAATATAATATACGTGCACCTTCTATATCAGCTACAGCGCGTATATAGAGGGAAGCCCCAACCACTTGAAGCGGTGCTACAGCCGCTCAAAACATACGGCTTCAGATCACGGCGGTATGTCTCAAACATGGCACAAGCACGCATGTATTCTATAGCACTTGCAACAAAGTTGTTGATCGGGAGCTATCAGGCAGCCTTCACGCTCACAGCGATAAGAGAGAAGCGTGACGTTCACTTACTACAGTCGATATGGCCCATGCATGCTCTATATAATCTTAGTCGGGGGGGGGGGGGGGGGGGAATGGGGGAGAACAGGAGAGAAAGTGCTCAAGACATCTTGGGGCACGATAACGTGTGGCGCGCATGCAGGACGTTCGGTGGCTTGCAGGAAGCCGAGCCCTCCAAGGAGCAACCACAAGTGGATACTCGAAGACACGAGTTCGCAGTTCACTCTCCGAATCCACGAGCCTGTTTAATCATTGCCCGTGGAGCTCGGTTTGGGCTAAACGCGTAATCTGTGGAATATCGACGCGATGTCGTGGTGTGGAAGCTCGTATACATCGCGCAAATCGAAGTCATGAAATTCGCTAACGACAAAAAGGCACCGTAAAATATTGAGTGATCATCTCAGCCCTGCATGCGAAAGTGGATGTCCAGCGAAGCTGTTGAAAACCACCACTACAACTGCTGAGGGGGGTATGCAATGCTTTATTGCTTTAGAGTAATGGTAGTAATGGTTATTTAGAGCAATGGGAATAATGGTAACCTTGACGGCACGCCGCCGCTGGTCGTATGGCCATTTATCTTTCTCCTTGCCGCTCCTCTTATTCATGCTGCTCCCCTGGAGTCCTAACTATGCGTTACCTACACATAGCGGTGCTGCAACAACAATGAAATCAGTTACTAGGCTTGTTCTTTTATATACGAAAGGTTAGTGACGTCACTCCCCACGTCACAAGCTGCCTTCGCCGTGGCAGCTTGCGCAGCTTCGTCAACTGCAGTGTACATGCTTTGTGCGCGTTAGCTGAGCCGTGTCGCACTTGCCTGCTGCGCCGCGGTGCACGCTTTCGCTCTGAAAGCCAGGACAGGATAGATGTGTTCGGCCTTCCTCTACTCAGCGTTGTGTACTGCAGAGGCATTCCTCGTGCTCGAGTATGTATTCGAGCACCCGACGACCACGCAACGCGTCTCCATTCTTGCAACAGCTGAAATCACGAGCGCAACAAGGAGAACGCACGCCTAGAGAGACTCCCGTCGACTCGCAAACGATGAGCGAGCAATGCGCCTGACTGCCTAGGCGCAACATGGCGCAACTGAGGAATCGACAGTTGCGTACCGTTCAATACTCGCCATATACGCATCGCTACCGCTTTGCTGCCAGGCGCACGCGTCGTCTGCATAGGCGTTATTTAATAGCTGCTAATAACAAAATTAGACAATTATCAACCCTTGCGGCGTTGCGAAGATTACATTGAGAGTATACGCTAGGCATTTATTGGCAATATAGCCCAACTCAAATTTCGTTGCAATTGGTCGTTAAGTTCCCTTTTAGAAATGCTCCTTCAGGCTGAGGCGTCCCTTGTTCATCTATAGCAACAGTTGCTGTTACATTAGCTCTATTGTACCATTTGGATATTCCATTTGAGAGTGGACAACACATAATCGCCATCTGTTAACTTTTTCTTCTTTAAGAAAATCGCAGGTGCACCAGCTCAGACAATATGCATTAAATAATTTAGTAAGCAAAGCAAAAAAAAATATGAAGAAAGCGCCAGAAATAGGCATGAAAACTTGTCGACTCTATACCCTATTGTTCACTGTGGCAGCAGAAATGCGTGGAAACCTGGACACACGAGTCGTTTGTGTACTTTTCAGTTACCCTCCAAAGCAACACCGCAGAAAGCGCACATATGGGGCCCTATAACGTAAAACTATTCCAATATGTTTCTATTCCAATATCCTGACGTCAAATTTGCGTAACCACCAACGCAAGTACCGGGCGGTCACCCGCAGGGTTGTGTGAACCGACCAATCGAACGCTCTCCTCGTTCATAGGAGGTCCCTTTTGTTTGCTTGAAAAACGAATAACATTGCCTACACTGAGCGGCTTGTCGTATCTTATTGGCTGACAAGAGGCGAGGAGAACGCTCAAGTGGAGAGGGATTCGATGGGGCCGAGCCACTGTACTGAAAGTCGATTACCGGATGAAGAGGGTGGTGCCGGCGTCTACGATTGGTCGGCTTTCCCTTACTTAGCTTGCGGTGGCTGGTCGAAAATCGCGGCGGCATGCAACGGAAGCTCAAGAATGACGCTAAAACGGACCCTCAGCAAAGAAGAGTTCGCAGAATGAGGGGGTAAACGTGCCGAAAGTGCTCGAAAACGTTACACGGCCACGCAAGAACCACGCATGCTCTCCGGCAGGTGCGAGTAGCCAGCGTCTGAGCGATCGGCGGCAGCCATCTTCTATTCCTTTCGGAACGGGGCAGCCTGCGGCTATTCCGAAGAAAATTCAGTTTTGTTCGGCATATTAATGCATCTTTATCGCGTACACGTCACTTTGACGCGGTGAGTTCTTGCGGTTTTGTGACGTCGCGTGACAGGCAGGTGAAGTGGGTGCAGCCGGAAAACTTTTTACCAATAGCCGAGGGCTAATGGCGAAAAGGGGTCGAATCAGAAATAACTGTTTTTCTTTTTTCTGTCAAATCATGCATAATCAGTGGGTACACATCATATCAGATGGGGAGGTATCGCGGTTTTCGTGACGTCGCGTGACAGACAGGTGAAGTGGGGGTGGTTGAAAAAAGTTTTTGACCAATCGTGGAGGGCTGATAGCAGAATTGGAATAGAAAAGTTTGGAATAGTTTTACGTTATAGAGCCCATGCACTGGCGCCGTTCGCTCGCCTATGCCGTGTCGTTGGCCGATTGGCGCAAGCGCCGCGTGCCTCAAGGCAATTGTTTCGGTATGCGCGCATGCATTGCAGACACCTCGTGATAGCAACTGTATCCGGTCGGTCGGGTAAGCACAATGGGAACGAGCACCGCTTTATCAAGAATCGCAAGCGCGTTTGGCAGTACTTGCGGGGCACGTGGACACTACCCAGAGGCCAGTGACCGTTCGTGGTACCTGCAATGGCGATGGCGGCTACGAGCACCCAGCTTTCCCTGTGTTTCTGTACGCCTGAACAGACGGTAATGAAGGTGCGACCACGAAAGCCAACAAAAATGCACTGAATTGTCTTACCGTCAGCGCGCAGCATAAAATTGTCACTGCGCCACCGTATTCGCAGGTCAAAGTTCAGGAGTCGCCCGGCGTGATTCCAAGTTGACGCCTTGAGAGCTAGAATGCCGATTTCAGCTTGAAAATTTCAACTTTTTCTTTTTTCGAGACAACCGAGATGGTCACACAACCCAACCGCACATTGGTCGTTCGTTGGAGCTACTGGGCGCGCACTCCCTTTGCAGGGTCAATCGTGGAAAACATGAAGCCAAGCTTAATTGGTACGCTGTGCATTGTCTCCTTCAGAGAAGAACCAAACACTGCCAAAAGTACGAGTTAATAGTCTAGCTCTTTATTGGGCGAACTTCTGGCCAATACGACAAATTAAGCAGCACTCGAATCGCAACGATAGCGGCCAACGCAGTCATCGGCCATAATCTGATGCGCCGTGTAGAGTTCATTCGCCAGCTATACGTGTCTCAACGTATACGTCTCAAATTATTAACCCTAGTGCTCGCGTGCATTCGGGAACATGCAACCACGGCCGCACTGAAGCGCTCGCGCGCGCCTACATCCTGCAGTCCGGCCGTTGTTAAGAACGGCCCAGCTGAGGTGCAAGTGTTGCCAGCCAGTTGCGACGACGGCGGCGTCAACTTTCAAGGAACGACACCGTTACGTTCTAGCCTCGTCGCCGTTGTGACTGAATGAGTTCGACGAAGGAGGCTTTGTGCCGCAACAGGACACCGCCAACCGGTTCGGCCGCGAGCGGGGGAGTCGCCGCGGAACGTCGTCGTCGGGGACCCCTTCCCACACGCCGACCAAGACGCAGGACAATGGCTACCCGGGGGCGCTGCGAGGGGCAGCTCCGAGTTCTACGAAATTCGTGTGATGTCGGTTCCGGACCGGACCGTGAACCTGTGTGTGTGTGTGTGTGTGTGTGTGTGTGTGTGTGTACGTGTGCGTGTGCGTGCGTGCGTGCGTGCGTGCCCCGGATAGGCGGCGTGTTTACCATGACTGGACGAACGTTTCCGTCCCATTGAAATCAAGGGGGGACCGAGTGTTTATAAACCGCTGTTGTGCGGATGCTCGAGACACTTTCTTAAGCAGTCATGTTAGACTAAAACACTTTCTTAAGCAGTCAGGTTAGCCTGAGAGACTCCCTCAAGCAGTCGTGTTAGACTGACGTACTTTCTCTCGCAGTCATGCTAGACTGATGAACTGCATGTAAATACTGTAAATAAACCCATATTCCTCGTTCTCGATGAGAAGCAGTCCTTCCCTTCATCAACGTCCTCAGCGTGGATAAGTTGGACGACGGCATGGGCCAGCTACCTTCGAATTCATGCCGGACTCCAATGTTGACAACGGGTTACGAGCGATGGGATTGAGCCCCCATTCCTGACACCGTGTATGCGACACGTAATATTCGTGACGCACGCGCCATCTGATACAGACACCTCCCTCGCTATATCCTTGAAGCCCGTGAACAACAAATGTCGCAAAAAAATCCTGCTAGCGCATTCGTTCATGCTGAATGACCAGCTCTTCATAGGCACCGTCATCGCGTATCGATAAGAAATTGTTCACTTTTTTTAAAAAAAAATTTCTGCAATGTAACCGAGAGATCGCCCATGCACATCTCGAAAAAATCCCGCAGACCTGTAATGATACGCTGACAGAGCTGCGAAACCTACACGAACGGCATTTCGTCTCCTGTTTACCTGTCCTCGTTCCTTGCGAAATCGTAGCAGCGCTGTATTCGAGATGGAATGTCATGCGCTTATGGTTAGGCAGTAGGTAAAAGGCTATATAGCTACCAAAGTTACGACGCCTGTGTTGTTTTTGACTTAGCTTAGATGCAGACTACGAGTGGAAAATAAATTTAGGTATATTGATCGGATGCCATTTGAAAACGTTTACTTTTATTTTTCTCGATCGGCTTATGAAGTTTTTTTTTCTGTTATAAGAGAAGGACACATCGTCTGCTCAACTTTAGAGGTACGGGCTGGTGGCTGAATGGGCGTGCGTGATTGCTGGATATATAATCTTTATGTCATATATGCCATTTTATTGTTTCTGACACATTACAGGTCAGGGGAAGGTACGGCTAAAGGCAGAAGAGACTGCCTGGCAATGGCCCTACCACCCATGCACTGTTCAGCTGTAGCGTGAACATTCTATAAGAAATTGAACATCAGATAGTGGATGCAATGTATGGGAAAAAAGTTTGGCACAGCAAAATTTTGTGACAATGATTAACACACAAAAATGTATCTTTTTTACATACATCGTAAACCACATGGTGCTTGAGGTCATATACGTATTCTGTGCAGGTGTACAGGACAAAAAATAAGGTTTTACAACATTTTCGAAATGAGACGTTAACATACATTCTTCCACATTAGTTAGAACTTGCGCGTGTTGATATAAAAATGTAGGTAATAGGTACTTAAGTCCTTTAGTTTAACAAGTGACTGTACTGCTGAATCTCCTAGCCGTTGTTGTTGTTGTTGTTGTTGTTCAGGGAACAATACTTTCAAGCTGTCACCTTTCCCTTCCTCCAACGTCGAAGTAAGGCAAAGTTCACATCACTTTGCGCTTTCTTCGACTTCCAAAAAAAGAAATAAAAAAGGAAGGAAATGAAATTGGTATTTTGCGGGCCGTACACTCTTAAAAAGTTTATACCCCCCCCCCCCCCCCCTCCTAGGGGCGCAACTTGTTCCACAACAATAATCGCCACCTGTCCTGCCCGCTTTTCCTTTCTTCCTTTCTTTAAGGGCGCGAGCCCGGTACTTCCAAATCACGAACGGCATGCACGTTATCAGCGTGTCATAGCATTCTCGACAGGAAAGTAGCCAGCGCAGCATTTTCAAGAAAGGAAGCACAAGCAAGGCAGATGACTATTGTTGTAGGACAAATATACACCCCAAAGGGTGCAACTGTTTTAAGGGTGTAGTGAGGGAATCCGGCTTAGCTTTCCCCACATGGGGCTCTTTACGGTGCACCTAAATCTAAGCCCACGAGTGTTCTTGCATTTTGGCCCGATCGAAACGCGGGCGCCGCGGCCGGGATCGAATCCACGACCTCGAGCTCGGCAGCGCCTACGCTGGATGGATGATAGGTGGATACTATGAGCGTCCCCTTCTAAACTCGTCACGTTTACCTTTCTTCAGCGCCCTTTTTCAATTTACAGGTCCAGCGTATACGGTACAGTGCTAACGAACTGTTGATCCTGAAAGAAATCACTTGTTCTAAGATCTATGTTTTGTGTTCCTTGAATTGGCGCCACCAGTACTCCAGTCGTTTTTCACTATTTTCCCCCGACAATCCATTAAGCTTTTCTTTACTGTCCCTGAAACACATTGCCTCGAGCAGGGTCACTACATCCTCATTGACCGCTGGATGGATGCCACGACACGGTAGCAAAATCTGTCCCATGGTTTCCGCGCTGTCTCCACACGCAACGGAAGTGTTGTCCTCGTCGACCACATTTATCCTAAATAACACCTTGTTCTAAGGCATCCTGACCTGGCTTTGAACAGTAGTACGCTGGCCCTATGAATTATCGTAAAACTTTCTTTTATTTATCGATGTTTGCAGAAGAGCAAGAAGACGCTGAACAAGGAAGGCAAAAACAAGGTGAGCTGGGCAGCAATCGCCTCCCAACCCCCACACCAAACAACACAACTCACACGCCTAGAACGCGAACTAGAGCTAATGCGAGTGCGAATAGGAGACCTAGAAAGGGAAAATAGGCAATTGAAAAAGCAACAAACGCAGCAACCACAACAAGAACCTAAACCAGTCCAGACAGGACAGAAAGGACGAAAACAACCGAATTTAGAAGGCGACACCGTAATTACCTTGTCGATATTGAAAGAAACCATAAAAGAAGTTATACCCACAATCACAGAGTAGGTGATGATTCAGGTAGATCGAAAACTAGAAGCTCTGGACAAGAAAATCCAGGCACAACAAATAGAATTTACGAAAGCGTTGCGAAAACATGCCACAGGCAGCAGCATCAGAGAATTCCAGCAGAACTTTTTGTTGGGCTAGCAGGCACGTACCCAGGATTTTTTTTCTGGGGGGCCCACCACCTCCACCACCTCCATCATCATCATCATCATCATCATCATCATCATCATCATCATCATCATCATCATCATCATCAGCCTGTTTTATATCCACTGCAGGACGAAGGCCTCTCCCTGCGATCTTCAATTACCCCTGTCCTGCTCCAACCGATTCCAACTAGCGCCCGCGAATTTCCTAATTTCATCGCTCCGCCTAGTGTTTTGTCGTCCTCGATTGCGTTTCCCTTCTCTCGGTACCCATTCTGTAACCCTAATGGTCCAACGGTTATCTAACCGGCGCATTACATGACCTGCCCAGCTACATTTCTTCCTCTTGATGTCAATTAGAATATCGTCTATACCCGTTCGCTCTCTGATCCAAACCGCTCTCTTTCTCTCTTAACGTTATGCCTAGCAATCTTCGTTCGATCGCTCTTTGCGCGGCCCTTAACTTGCTCTCAAGTCTCTGCCCCATATGTCAGCACTGGCAAAATGCACTGATTGCACACCTTACTTTCCAATAATAATGGTAAGCTTCCTGTCAGGAGCTGGCAATGTCTGCCGTATGCGATCCAACCTATTTTTTATTCTTCTGTGAATTTCCTTCTCATGATCAGGGTTCCCTGTGATTAATTGACCTAGGTAAACGTACTCCTTCACAGTCTCTAGTGGCCGACTGGCGATCCTGATCTCTTGTTCCTTTGCCCGGCTATTTATCATTATCTTCAACTTCTGCATATTAATATTCAACCCCACTCTTACACTCTCTCTGTTAAGGTCTCCAATCATTTGTTGTAACTCGTCTGCATTGTTGTTGAATAGAACAATGTCATCGGCAAACCGAAGGTTGCTGAGATATTTGCCGTCGATCTTTACTCCTAAGCCTTCCCAGTTTAATAGCTTGAATTCTTCTAAGCACGCAGTGAATAGCTTTGGAGAAATTGTGTCTCCCTGTCTGACCCCTTTCTCTATAGGTATCTCCCTGCTTTTCTTGTGTAGAATTAAGGTAGCTGTAGAACCTCTGTATATATTCTTACGCGAAGGACGAGTCAGTAAGACGAGAAACTATTTACAGATTATATTTACAACAACGGTTGCAGCTCTTACCGGTTAGATTCACAGCGCGAGCCCAGTTCGTTCTTCCTCCTCTTTTCTGGAGTGATGGCGCCTACGCGCCTCGTTCAAACAAACAAATACCACACGCACGTAGCAATATTTTCCAAGCTTTTTACGTAAGCGTTCTGTACTCCTTGATTACGTAGTGCCTCTACGATTGCTGGTATCTCTACTGAATCAAATGCCTTTTCGTAATCTATATAAGTCACATAGAGAGGCTTATTGTACTCTGCAGATTTCGCGATAACCTGATTGATGACATGGATGTGATCCATTGTAGAGTATCCCTTCCTGAAGCCAGCCTGTTCCCTTGGTTGACTAAAGTCCAGTGTTTGGAGATTATTTTGGTAAATATTTTATATAATACTGGGAGTAAGCTAATGGTCCCATAATTTGTCAATTCTTTAACGTCTCCTTTTTTGTGGATTAGTATAATGTCTGCATTCTTCCAGTTTTCTGGGACCCTTGCAGTCGATAGACACTTCGTATAAAGAGCAGCCAGTTTTCCAAGCATTATGTCTCCTCCATCTTTGATTAAATCGACTGTTATTCCACCTTCTCCTCCCGCTCTTCATCGTTTCATGTCTTGCAGGGCCCTTCTGACCTCATCGCTAGTTATAGGAGAGTTTCTGTATCCTGTTCATTACTGTTTCTAAGTGAGGTATCGTGACTCCTCTGGGTACTCTATACAGGTCAGCTTAGAATTTTTCCGCTGCTTTTACTATACCTTCGAGATTGCTGATGATATTATCCTTCTTATCTTTTAGTGCATACATCATGGTTTGTCCTATGCCAGGTTTCTTTTTTACTGATTTCAGGCTGCGTTCATTTTTTACGGCTTCTTCAGTCTTTCTCGTGTTATAGTTTCGAATATCAGTTATTTTCGCCTTGTTGATCAGTTTTGACAGTTCCGCGAGTTGCGTAACGCTGTGCGGCCGCCAGCCCCATACAACCGCGTAGAGCGCAGGAATCTGCGATTCTAGACGTACTGCGCTCACCGCGAAAGGTGAGCGCAGTACTCCACATAAGCACAGCAGAGAAGTGGCTACGTGAGGCGGTTCGACCGATAACTGTAGAAGCGTCATTCAAAACAAGTAATTGTTCTCCACTTCCAGCGGCGTTTTCTCTACTTCCTTTTTAAATAAAAAGATGTTGATCCATAACTATTCTCATAAACAACGGTTAACTTTTTTATTATTCGCTTTTGCTTGCAGTTTGGTTGTTGCCTTGGCTCTCTCCCTTAGTAGATCGCTTAATTTCTCAATTCCTTGCGATTTTTGTTTCCAGTTGCCAATTTTGCACGAAAAGTGCTATACAATTAGGGAAAAGCAGACGATGTAACGGGCGACATTCATCTTGCTTATGGGCTTAAGGGTTATTGCAGGGTTTCATGATCGACGCTCTCTCACATTATTTTATTTCCCACCTTATCTAACCCATATCACGTGTATATGGTTCCGGGCATCTGCCAGCGTCGCGGCGAGCCGTAACTCAAGGAAATAATGAAGCAAAGGGATAAGTTAAACGCAATTGGCGTTTTCTCCCGCCGCAACTCGTTCCATGAGAGTACAGACCAGCTGAGTAACAGCCGCATCCCTCTCCTGGTCCCAGGATCAGTCTAAACAAAGAAGGTTGAACTAACAAAAGCAACAGCTATGCGCGCAACGGTTGAATAGATGGTGACAACTGAACGCATCTCGAGTTAATCGCGCGGGTGCGGAATCTATGAGAAAACTGTGCTTCACATTACAAGAGATGCCGATAACTACCGCCATCTAAAAGGAGTGAAAAAGGCAGCATAATGCTGACCGATGAACAGCTGCCAAGTCTCAACATTGATCTGGCGGCGCTTTAGGAATGTGTGAGGAGTGGTGGCGTGGGTGGTGAGGGGGTATGCCACTTGATTTCGGGGGAGGCCCGGGCCCCCCCAGGCCCCCCCTTGGGTACGTGCCTGTGGGCTAGTTGGTACATGTTACTGAAGTACTAAAGCGCCAAACAGACGGCACAAAAGCGCTTGTCCGTGTCCCTTCTTGTGTCGTCTCTTTGGCGCTTTAGTACTTCAGTAGCATAAGAGAAAAAGCAGATAAAGTATACAACAGGCCAGGCCTGTCGGCCATGACCCAGGCGACATACAATGCCTAAACATCAAAAGCACGCTTCCGAAGAGTGCGAAATATGGCAGTGGAACTACCGCGGGTTCCGGCGTAATATGGGACAACTGTCGCAGCTGGTGGTGACACAAAAAAGGTCACCAGCTATCACTGCATTACAAGAAGCCGGAACAAACCCAAAATTACAGGGATATGAAACCTTCAATACCGAAGGTGAAAACTGGAAGGTCGCAACATTGGTGGACAAGAAAATCACGGCAATATGTCACAAATCCATAGAAGGAACGGACATTCCGCATATAATAACAGAAATCACATATAAAGGCACCAGAGGAAAGAGTGCCTTCATAATGTCTACAGCCCGCCGAGTCAGAAAAGAGCAACGTTCGACAAACTATTTCAAGAGACAGCAAAAATGGCGAAGGGGAGACCTCTAGTGATAGTTGGGGATTTTAATGCCAGGCACTCAAGCTGGGGGTATCCAACCCAGAACAATAAAGGCAAAAATATCACGGGACAAATAGAATCACTCGGCATGACACTTTTAAGAGACCCTGCAATGCCAACAAGAACAGGGAATAGTATCGCCGCAGACACAAGTCCGGACCTAACAATAACCAAAAATTGTCCAAATGCGGAGTGGTGCAACACCCTCAAAAATCTAGGAAGTGACCATTGCATTACAAGCAACGCAATCCGCACAGCTAAAATAACACACTGGCGGGCGTACAGAGAATCGCTTAAAGAACAAACCACGGACATAAATGATTTAGATAATTGGTGCGAACGCATACGAAATATAAAGCAGAAACGCACCAAAACCATCACCAGTACGGACAAAACACCTGAAGTGGACCCTCACCTACTGCATCTGTGGGATGCAAGACGAAGCCTGACCAAAAGATGGAAGCGACAGAAATGCAACAGCAAACTCAAAATGAAAATCAAAGAAATAACACAGAAGGCCGAGGAATACGCTAATCAACTTACAACAGCCAACTGGGAAAGCTTCTGCGGAACACTTAATGGAACCCTAGGGACGGCAAAAACGTGGAACATCCTCAGAGGAATGATTGACCCGCTCAAAACCATACGCGAAAGACAAAAGAACTTGGAGAGATTGCTTCACTCGTACCCAGGCACAATAGAAGAACTCCTTCAGGCAGTCCATAGAAAATGCTTCGGTAACAAAGCCCCGATACCCCCATACCAAGATGATTACACCGGACACCCAAACCCAGAAATGGATGAACTCTTCACGGTGGCAGAAGTTAGAGCAGCAATCGACAGTACAAAACGGAACACAGCGGCAGGGGCGGACTAAATATCAAATGCCATGATTAGAAACATGAATGATGAAGCCATAACAGCCCTTACGAACTTTATAAATGACCATTGGGTCAAAGGAACGATACCACAGCAATGGAAACACGCTGTGATAATCATGATTCCAAAACCAGGGAAGAAATTTACTTTAGACAACCTTAGGCCCATCTCTCTTACATCATGTCTAGGAAAGGTGTTCGAAAGATTAGTAAACACTAAACTCCAACGTCATCTTGAAGAAAACAACTTAATGCCTGACACCATGTTTGGCTTCAGATCACATTTTTCAACACAGGACATACTCCTGCTTTTAAAAGAGGAAGTATTAACGAACGTCCCCAAGGCAGGAGAACACGTTGTCATGGCTGTCGACATAAAAGAGGCCTTTGAGAACGCAAGTCACAAAGGGATACTGGATGGACTTGCTGAGACCAGCTGCGGTCAAAGGAAGTACCAGTACATCCGAAGCTTCCTCAACCAGAGAACAGCAGTTATCAAAGTAGGAAACGATGAATCTGAAGTCATCCATCCTGCTAACAAAGGAACGCCACAGGGTGCGGTGATTTCGCCTACACTATTCAACATAGCCATGATTGGACTAGCTAAAAAACTCCGAGAAATTCCCGACATCCGTCATTCCCTATAAGCGGATAATATAGCGATATGGATAACCAAGGGCAACTTGGGAGAGAAGGAGGAGAAGCTTCAACGGGTAGCCAATATAATATAAAGTTATACCCAACAAAGAGGACTCCAGTGCTCGGCGGAGAAATCAGAATTCATTCGCCTCACAAAACCCAAAAAACAAAGAACTGACCCGAGACTCAAACTAGAGATCAGGCTGGAAGGGAAAATTATTCCTGAGGGGTCAATAGTAAGAGTGTTGGGGATGTGGCTGCAATCGAATGTCAGATGTTTACACACTTTAAACACGATCAAAAAAACAACGCAACAGATTAACCGGATGATAGCCCGTGCGGCTCATAATCGGACAGGAATGGGGGAACAAGACACCCTCAGACTGGTGAAAAGCCTGGTCATTAGCAGACTAATGTACTCCCTACCTTACCATACCATGAACAGGGAGGAAGAAGAAAAGGCTGATAAAATAATAAGGATGGCATGTAAGACAGCCCTGAGGTTGCCACGCAACACTTCAAATGAGAAGCTTCTAGCCCTCGGCCTCCACAATACATTTCATGAGCTGGCTGAGGCCCAACTCATAGCGCAGAGGAGTCGATTGGCGCAAACGATAGTCGGCATAGCTCTTCTTCAAAGAGTCGGCTTTGGAGAATGCATGCAAATACCAAAACGCCAAAGGTCTACCCTGCCAGATTAGAGCTTTGTATGGGGTATCACCAATACCACAAAACATGGATCCGATATTACACGCAGGAAGGAGAAAAGCTAGAGCAGAATACATAGACAAAACAACAAAATACTTCGACACTGCATGCACGATTCACGGATGCTTCACCATATCGGGCCAACGCAAAGAATATGGTGGCAGTTGTCGTAAACCGTAAAGATAATATCACGGCCTGTGCTTCGGTTTCCCGAGCAACCATTTTAGAAGCCGAAGAGATAGCCATCGCCTTAGCTATAAGAGAAGGCATAGAGCGCAATGCTCGACTAACAATAATCACAGATTCTCAGGCCGCATGTAGGAACTATCAGAGGGGACAAATCGGCGCGAGGGCACGCCAGATACTTACTGAAATCAGCAGAGAACTTGACGTCAGGTATTCCCAAACGATAACATGGGCCCCGAGACGCGAGGATGTTACTGGGAACCTCCACGCAGATGAGGCGGCTCGAGGTTTCACTAATTGCCGAGCTGCCCATGGCAACATGGTGGAGGACCTACAGGGAACTCAGAAGGCTCTACCCAGCACCGCATAGGAACATTTCAGCCGTGGACTCAGCGACGTTACGCACGCTCCAAACGGACACATATGCAAACCTCCATAAATTGCACATGTACTACCCAACAGCATACAAGGACATATGCCCGTGGTGTGAGAGCACACCGACACTCTACCACATCACATGGGAGTGCACAGCTCACACCGAAGAACAAGATAATAATACGAGAGTAAGGTGGGAGGCATTGCTATCCAGCTCCGCTTTCGGGGATCAGCTCAGGCTGGTCCGGAGGGCAGAAAGGAGTGCGAGGGCCAGCGGTGCCTTGGAATAGGGGCCCGACCACACGGCGTTACCCTGTTTTAGGGGCAACGAAGTCCTTTCTACCAATAAAGCTTTCTTCCTCTTCTATCACTGTTTGATATATGCACATCGCTGGCTTCTTCTCGATCGCGCCTATCCAATATGCTGTTCTTGCCTCTCTAACTTTACGTTTGTCCACTTTTTCCGTCACCACTGTTAACGTAGTATTTACCGGTTATTTTTCTTGTTCTCTTCCTCTACTGTGAGTCGAATTTTTTTTTTCTGTGTACATGTGTAACTAAAGACCTCAGCCTCCCATTATTTTCTGTCATATTCCTCAGTCATTTTTCGAAGCAGATTTTGCTTTGGGCCTGCAGTACTTGACTTCCTGCGCTGCCTTATTTGTTGTGCTTTTTTTTTTCGTGCGCCCCTAAAGCTATATAGCCTTCCAACAACCCTTTGGTAAATCGCTAGCTCAGTTTGCACTTCAGATTCTAAACAGAACACCGAGGTTCCATACGCAAGTCCAGCAACCATAATTCATTTCCACACGCCTCGTACCATACCTCAACTTTGTCGTGCCCCCATAACGATCTATGTTTCATTACGGCTGCATTTCTCTTGCTTTCCCGTTGAGCACTTGTTCCTGCTTTTCCATGTAATCCTTCTGCTCTTTAATCTATATTCTTAGCTATTGTTGTACTCAACCCTGGGGATTTTGTTTCCCTGCATTGTGTATCTGATCACAGACAAGTTGAACACCATAAAGTCCGATTTCTTTCCACTAAACCTAAATGATAAATAGCAGAGGTGATAAGGGACAACCTTGGCGCAGTCTCCTTTTTTTTTTAATGGAAACTGTCGTGTAAATAAAAACTGTCATAAGCACTAAGCCACCGCGGCAGGTATTTAAGAAAGTGAACTCGCGTCGTAGGATTACAAGCGGCACTAGCTGACGCTTCAAGAACACATAGAGGTACTACATGGAGTAGCCTGGCAACGGAACAAGAATTCATGATCGCCATTCAGCCTCTGGAGTCTGTGCAAGAGTACATTTATCTAGGTCAGTTACTCACAGGGAACCTTGATCATGGGAAGGAAACTTACAGAAGAATAAAAATGGGTTGGAGTGCGTACGGCAGGCATTACCAAATCATAAACGGGAACTTATCACAGTCGTTAAAACGGAAAATGTACAATCATTGCATTCTACCGGTGCTAACATATGGGATAAAAACTTGGAGGTTAACAAAGAAGGTCGAGAAA
Organism: Dermacentor andersoni; assembly: GCF_023375885.2. Taxonomy (NCBI): domain Eukaryota; kingdom Metazoa; phylum Arthropoda; class Arachnida; order Ixodida; family Ixodidae; genus Dermacentor; species Dermacentor andersoni. The sequence continues at coordinate 57,033,468 of NC_092817.1, read as the reverse complement.
AAGTTGAGGACCGCGCAAAGAGCGATGGAACGAAAAATGTTAAGCGTAACATTAAAAGACATGGAGTGAGCGGTGTGGATCAGAGAGCAAACAAGGATAGCCGATATTCTAGTTGACATTAAAAGAAAAAAAATCACACGCAGAGTCTCCTGTCGGAGTTATCTAAATGATGCGTAAGCGATTGCTACTAATAACCTGCTGTTTCGTCGCCGCATGCTGCTGTGTTTGGCATAATAGCGAGAAACACCGCGAAAGAATCGTGAAACGGAGAAGCGCGGTTGCAATATCAAAATGTTGTAGATGTATACAGATGTAGACCAGCATGAAGCGGCGAAGAAGAGGCGAATAGTAGCAACGTTTAGCAAATTCAACAGCTCTAAAGACGTCTTAACATTAGTTCAACAGCTGAATTTTGTAAAACTATTATGGGTACCAGGTCACTGTGGATTACATTTAAATGAAAAGGCCAGTTCATTAGCTTGAGAATCCCTGAATGGACCGATAATATCGGTTCTTCCAGTAGCGGCACAGATAACAGCAATTAGATATCGAAATTTTTTTATACGCAGAGATATAATTGAAACAATAACGTCATGGACCGAATTTCGGCACCTAAAACTTGCGCGGCAAACGCAGTGCTGTCCATCAAAACAATCGGAAGTAATGATCACCAGATTACGCTGCCGTATCCCCCCATTAAACCTGTGTTTAAACTGGGCTGGAAGGAAGGAAGGAAATCAACTTTATTCAGGTCCTGCAGGCCACGAGAGCTTTGGGCTCTCATGGAGTGGGCGTCTCCCACGACGGAACCGGGAGGTTGAGTTTCCTGGCGGCGTCGTGGACCTGCTGGACGGGCTGGTCTCACGATACTGACGCGTGTACTTCGTTATCTTCTTCGGGTGACCGCTTTTCACCGTCTATACACCGTTCCATACATAGCAGTCAACGCTGTGGAAGCTAGAGAGACTTCTTGCACTGGCGAATTCGTTCGCATTAGGATACAGTTTGATGTTTTTTTACCGCAATTGGGCGCAACAGTTGTTTATATTGGCTCAGTATTGAGTGAAACAAGTTTTAATTCTTAGAAACAAACGCACTGTGGTATACTCCTGCTAATGCGTTGTTTTAGCTAATTTTATTTTTGTTGTTCTTATCGGGGTTTTTTTTTTTTTTTTTTTCATCCCATCGCGAGGAATCACACGTGCCTGCTCGCGCGCAGCGAAGCATAAACGTAACGCGCGGAGTGACAACGTTTCTTGACCGAATTTCTTGCGTAGCTTCCACAGCGTTGACTGCATGTACGGAACAGAGCATAATAAATTGTTATCGCTCAGCGCGGGACGCGCCCGCATGTATCGGAAGTTTCTCGGATGTTACGGATGGTTCTATTTGCTGTCTGTTGTCACCGAAGCTTGTGTAACCTGATTGCATGTGCGACGCGAATTGTGTAGAACTTTCTGGAAAACACGCGGGCACCAGCGATTACTCTGGTGCCTTCGATAACTCATGTATAAAAGCCGACGCGTTTGACCAGCAGATCAGATTTCGACCATAGAGAAATGTTTCGACGATCGCCGACCGTCTTCGCCGCTATCACTGTGTCCGTGCTCCGGGGGCACCTGTTGCAGTCGGCGGTTTGCTCGATGATCCGGCACGACATTGGTTTTGTCTTTGTGGTCCGGGCATGGTTCACGGCTGGACGGGGTCGTCTGGTACATGAACGAACAAGCACCTCCACCACATGTCACGTGGTAGTGACGGTGAAGAAAGCAAAACGGTGAATGGCGAAACCAGCGTTTTATTGGGCGAACTTAATTGAGCCTACAAAAGCAAGTTATACTCAAAGGAACACGATCGGCGGTCGTCGGAATCTGATCAGCGGGTCAAGCGCGTCGGCTTTTATACACCAGCCGTCGAATGTTCCAGAGTAATCGCTGGGACCCTCGCGTCTTCCACAAAGTTCTACACTATTCGCGTCGCGCAGACATGCAATTAGATTAGACAAGGTTCGGCGACCCCAGACAGCGGATGGAACCATCGATAACGTTCCAGAAGCTTGCGATACATGCAGGCGCGTCCTGCGCTGTGCGATAACATTTATTAGGCAGTGAAACGTGGTCGCCCGATAAAGATAAACAAGTACACATGTCAATATCACAACTAAAGCATGCCGCGTTCTATGTTTCCTGCGCAGAAATGCAAAAATTGCCACTTGAGACAAACGTACCAATGTGCAAATCAAATGTCCGATCCGTTCTGGATCATGCTTGTGCTGCATAGGATCCGTGACCGGCGCATGACACAACAGTTTAGAAAGAATTCAAAGCATAGCCATAGCATAGCCGTTCGTTTTGTTTGTTCAAATTCTACCAGGGATTTCAGTGTTCCAAGAGCAAAAGAAAGCCTCGGTTGGGAACCACTATACAGCAACGCGGGGAATGTCTCAGAATGACACTTTTTCACAACATATTCCACTCTCGAACAGGTATAGACACCGGGAAATATTTTTCCAAGCCTGATTACGTTTCACAACGGCTGGACCACGAAAATGAGATTAAAGAAATAGCCTGCAAAACTGTAACGTTTAAAATATCATTTTTATCCCCGAACCATGAGCCAGTGGAACAAGTTACCATCCGAGGTCGCAACGATTCTCTCAAACGGGGTATTTTCAAATAAGCCCACCGAAGAGAGAGAGAGTGTGTGTGTGTCCCGGGCACATGTTTTGTTTTACCTGCGTTATTTATTGGTTCTTTGTTTGCTCTCTACCCCCCCCCCTTTGTAATGCCTACGGTGGCTGCGGGTATTGTCATAAATAAATAAATCAGCATCATCATCATCGCTGTTCACTCATGTTATATGATGGTGCGTTTGGCTGATGCCGCTGCTTCGTGGAAGATGAGCACTGTCCGATGCTTGCTGTTGTACGTGACGCAATTGAACAGTGTCACGTTTGGTAGGCCTCCTACGTAGACATGGTCGATGACATTGCCTCCTCTCGATGCGAACCATTATCAACAGTACTCAAACGGCGGCTGCGTAGGCGCGGGCCCTATCTTGAAACCAATCTGCGATGGGGACAGTGGTGCCGAGTGATGGTAGCTTCGTGTCGCCGCTCAGTTCGCGTTGATACGAGAGGCAGCACTTATGTCAATTCGCTCGCCGCTGCGGCCTCTGTCTTGAAAGCGATCTCGTCTTAATTGAAGGACGGACGGGTTTCCTCGTTGGGTAGGCATAGAAATGCTTATGCATTCAAACAATGGAGCTATGCAGGCCACGTAATGCGTAAGGCAGATATCAGGTAAGCCGTCGGAGTTACAGAATGGGTGCCAAGGGAAGCGCATTCGAGGACGGCAGAAAATTAGGTGAGGCGATGAAATTAGGAAATTTGCAGGTGGAAGTTGGAGTAAGCTTGCGCAAGGCATGGGTAATTGGAGATCGCTGGTAGAGGCCTTCGTACGAACAGCGGACATAAAGATAGGATATATATATATATATATATATATATATATATATATATATTCGGCTGTACAGCAAATTTTCGCGGCTGCTACGAAATGCAGGCATGGTCACTGGCGCTACGATTCTACTGAGGCCCTCTAAAACATCGGTATCAATGCAAAATTTCACAGTGTACTCAAAGTATCCACGCTAGTGAACGCGTCAGTATCACGAATACAAATTTCCCGTGTGTATGTCTTGTGCTGTATACGGAATGGTCGGTGCGAAAGCGACATATTTACACATAAGGACAAGCGAAATGTACAGGTACGTTTATTTCTTAAAACATCTACAAGCGAGAGGAAGTTAACATAAAGCAGGATAATTAGTCGAAACACAAATCGATACACCGAAAACAGGCCATAGCAGCTTAGGAACTGGGTAGGTAATCAAAAGCTCACTGGTTTATACATTATGAGAGTAAGACAAACGCTCGCGAACAGTTGACAAAGGCTCTGGTCAACACATGGCAACGGCTGTCAGTCGCTTCGCTGCAACTCGACAGCCCACCACTGTGGCCGTGGACCCTCCTACTTCTTCACACCAACGTACGAGCAAGTCTTGCCAGCTTTCTTTAGAACTTCAAGCAGCTGTTCACAACTCAAGGTTGAATCGACAAAGACCCGCTGCTCCTTCAAGTCGATGTCAACCTTGTTTACGCCTTGGTCTGCGGAAATCAAAGCAGGATCAAGAGTTACTCACTTCCGTTTTCCTCGCAAATGGAGCATCGTTTCCCCTCCCCCCCCCCCCTACTCCCACCCCGTATTTCTTCCCCCCCTCCTTTTACCTGCTAGCTTTCCGAGAACTCGCTGCACGGCGCCAGAACAACCCTCGCAGGTCATTTCCACGTGAAATTCGTGCACCTGCACGCGGGGGAAGAAATGAGATAGGTTGCGACGCGTTCGAGATGCAGCGGAATTCGGAAATTCCACGAGCAAGCGCCGCGAGCTAATTATTCTCATACAATCTTCGTAGCTCATCCGAACAGCATGCCACTTGATGCAAACGACAGTGCGACTGCAGCCGCAGTCTCTGCAGTTACGTACATACCGGCGAATGTACAGTTACGCGATACGCATTCCACGGGTCAACGCCTCAGAATTCCTACGCAGGGATGCGATGTGCCAACTAAGCTCACTCGTGGCTACATCACACGTAAATGAAACTATGCTTGGAGTCGAAACGCTATGTAACTCCTGATATAGTTACGTAAAAAAAAAACACACACACACTTATGTCCATCCTTGGAGACGCGAATTCCTAAAGGCCAGCGGTTGCAGTACAACATGCATGCGGACACGTTTATAAGCCAGCACGTATGACCACATACGGCAGTTAGGACTACGTAATATGTGCACAGCGCGTGTAGGAATGTAACATTTGATCGATGAAAATGCGCGTACCTGAGATGCCATGTTCTGTGACCGAAGCAGCTGACAATCCGGCCGGTACAGCGAAGACACGGAGAGATGTGACGATTTCAGATGAAAAAAAAGCAAAAAAGACGCTTTTTCAGTGTTGCCAGCGCAAAATCAGAACTCCGTCAAGCACAGCTCGCAGCGTTAGCTCGGGTGTTGCTAAATACGTGTAAAAGGCGAATTTGTTTTCCTCGACTACCACTGGACCAAATTTGACGAGGTTTGTTGCATTTAAAAGAAAACTTAAAATTTAGTGACTGCTTGTTTTGAATTTTTGTTTAAGGTCTTCAATTTTTTACAAAATATTGGCAAAAAGCGAAAATTTTCAGAAAACAAAACTATCAAGTTTACAACTCTTTAATTCGGCAATAAAAAACGATATCAAAACTCTGTCAATTGCATCTAATAGTATATCTAAAGCGGTCAAATTGATATGTTACACATGAATCTGAAAAAATTTTAGTAATATGCAAATACACCTTTTGCAGAACCCTTGTACACAACGTAACAAATTCATGTAAGATAAAAATTTACATATCAAATTTATCCGCTTTGAATGATCTAATGGATGCCATTTACAGAACCACGATATCTGTTCTTGATGCAGAGCTATTAATTTGTAAACATTGTGCTTCTATCTTTTCCGAACTTTCGAATTTCTGAAAAGTCCTTTAACAAAATTCAGGCCACAAATTGAAATTCCGCTTCCAACAGTCACTAGAATTTACGTTTCGGTCTCAAATGCGACAAATTTCGTTAAAATCGGTCCAGGGGTTATCTCATAAAAACGTTTCTGCATTTTACATGTATTTTAATAGGCGGCATCGGAGTTGGGTCCGAGCCACGGTGGCACGAGCTAAAGCTTTCTCGGAAGGTCCTACCTAAATACGTTTAGAAGTTTAGATGAAATACGTTTAAATACGTTTAGAAGTCGTTTTTCTCGGCAACCACAGCTCCAAATCTGATGAGTTTTATTGAATTTAAAAGAAAAAGTTCGAATTTGGCTTTCCGATTTGGCTTTCCGAATTTTCCGATTTAGGCCATGAATCTTTTAATAAGTATTGTTCAGAATCGCACATTTTCAGAAAACGTCACTATCAAGTTTACAACTTTGTAGTTCGGTAATGAAACATGACATCACAATTCTGTAAATTGCACCAAATATTACCTCTAAAGCGGGCAAATTTGACGTATTATACATGGCTCTCAAATGCACCACTAATATGTGAGTAGGACTTTTGCGAAACCCTTGCAAACAATGTAACAAGTTCGCGTATGATATAAAATGATACATCCAATTTGTCCGTTTTGGATGCTCTAGTGGATACGGTTTACAGAAATGTGATATCTGTTCTTGATGGAAAGCTACGAATTTATAAACTTCGTGCTTCTATTTTATTTCAGACTTGCCGACTTAGGGCAACATCCAGGCCATAAATCACAATTACGCTTCAAGCTTTCTCTCTCAAGTGCAACAAATTTTGTTAAAATCGGCCAAGGGGTTATCTCAGAGTTTTTACATGTATTTTGACAGGCCGCATCGGAACTGGGCCAGAGCTAAAGCTTCCTCTTAATTGCCAGCGCATTCACGCCCCTTGGCTTTTGAACTCTCAACAGGCAGTTTCACAAGAATGCGCGTAAATGACAGACAGGCAATCTGGAATTTGCGCAAAGAAAGTGAGGGCAAATAGAATAACGTATGCACGCATTATACTCCGGCTCGACTGTAGGTTTAGGTAGCAGAACTCCGATATCGGAACTACAGCAGAATAAGTACTGCGTGGAAAAGAAAGGTTTTATTACGCTGTGAAAATTACTATTTTCATAGCATGGTAATATTAGCAACACCAAGCAATATTAGTGCACCCATTATTTTACATAACATTATCGCAAACTGCGTGCGTACTCCACTGCGTGAATTACGCGATGCAATATACATGCACTTATGCATGTACTACTACAGGATTCAATAAATAAAACTTCCTCTCGTGCGCGATAACCAACCCGCTAACTGCCAAACACCTAAATGGTAATGAAGTTCATGGAGCTGCAGCAGTTCGGCATAATCGTTAAAAACAAGAAAAAAAATGTCTCATGTGATGCATCAGACAGACATTGTATATTATGTTCCTGTCAAATCTCAACGAAAATAGATGGCAAATTACTATAACTGCGCGTTATCCGAGTCAATCACATACATTTTGATAAACTGCTTCGAAGTTGAAAGGTACTAACTGGTAAGTGAACGGAAATTACCTTTTGGTTCTCCACAAATGCGAAGGGCCTTTGGCGAGTCCCGTGCTCGAATGACGCGTGCTAGGGTGGACTGGCTCTCGTAGAATGAAAAGGGGAGAGCAGCGAACGCGGCGCCCCCTCTGACTCAGACCCATGCGACTTCCTTGCGCAACTCTTCGCAATGCAAGCAGACGACAGCGTGCCCTCCACTGAGGAAGTTACGGCGGCGAGAGCATTCCAGCTTGGTTTCAAAGCGCGACACGGGCCGGTACGACTCGCACTTGGAAATAGACCGTTTTTTCGTAGGCGCCGCCATATTGTGAACGCAGTGGTGCCGTCTATGAGCAGCGCCATACTGGCTTGGGAGAAAGCGGTCTTTTGCATGGCAGGTATACGCTCGGCGGTAGGTTCTGGCATTTGTTTTCGCGGTCGTGCGGTCTGTTTAGTATGACACGCGTCTTCTACGTGGTAAACGGTTCTGTGAGGCGTGCTGAAGTGGTTTAAGGCGTCATGGCCGGAATTTCTGCTGGCGTTTAGGTGGACGGAACACGCAGCGCGATGTGTGCGCGCATACTTGAGCCTACGATCAGCCTCGAAGATCAATTGCGTATTTCTGAATGTTCCAATCACTAATGTGACCTTATTGCAGTACTATCCTCTATTTCTAAGCTGCGGTTTAGGAGCCACGAAACATACTCGACGATCGTAACAGCGTGGGTACCGTTCTGCTACGATAGGAGCTGTGATGTTATACTTTGACAAGCGTTCAAACTGTTCGCTGCAGGTTACATTGCGTGACTACTTGGTTCGATCGATGAGGTTTCCGCCCCGGAATAAAATAATTTTGGCAAGTAATAGCAGCATACCTTAGTCTGAATTAAGCTTGTCCAGCAAAGGGACTGTTTACGAACTGCACGAGCGTCGTAAGCAGTGGTAGGTGCTGGATTACAAATTTCTTCGTTCTATATACCGCATGGTCCAAGCATACGGCATCAGCGGTTATATATTCATAAACGTTGTGCGACGTGACTATGCGAGGTCGCATTGCGGCGTTAGCCCGTTTTCTCTTCCTTTTTCGAGAAAGAGGATGGCAACCGAATTTTCTTTTAGGTTGTCTTCCTTCCGTTCTGTAGGAAGCACTCACACGCATTACGAAAATTTTATCCTCAAAAATAGGCATCGCATTCTTTTTATGCGATCCCTGTCATATTATGGCTGTATACAGGCCAAAAAGGCAATGCCGAAGCGCACAGCTTACATATGTATCGTGCTGGTTCACCAACCGCAGTGGCAGTGATCGCTGTGTTGAGCAGCGCCATCGGCCTCATGCAGGAAGGCTAGCTTAGGCATATGGTAATTTGAAGCCTACTAGACTTGAAATGCATGATAACGATGCCGGTGCATCACAAATGTTTGATAGCGCTTGCCGCTTAGATGTTTCGTGGTTGCCTTAGGTTGGCCGTGCACGAGCATGCGCTCTTATGCTTTATGTTTTACTCCCTACGCCAAGCGATCAGATAGTGAGCAGATTTACCATTTCATGCTGCTAATACATAGACACCGGTTTTCTTTGTTGAATTAAAACTGATATAAGCAAAATAGTTCACAACACATACACACACCGCTACTGATAATGTGCGTACACCACGGCTGATAAAGCGCGTCCCATTTTTGCGCCCCCAAGAGATATTTCCGCCTACTGTAGTTACCGATGCACCGAAAGGCTGCCCTGAAGACCTTATATGAACGGACATGGCGTAAATTTCACAAAGTACCATCTAAAACATCTCGAAATCGTTCAACAGCACGCCACAGCAATACTTTCAAGCAACGACGCGCCGGATCGCCCAAGCCAGAGAGGAGGAAAGGCTCTCCGCGCGCCCTATCCTCCTCGCCCGATGAAAAAGTCTTACCACGCTTGCTTACATAAACAATGGTTATTTTTCTCGCTTCGAAATTTTAATGCGAAGCATTCTGTGCGAACTTCAGGCGTTTTGAATCTATCTATCTATCTATCTATCTATCTATCTATCTATCTATCTATCTATCTATCTATCTATCTATCTATCTATCTATCTATCTATCTATCTATCTATCTATCTCAGTATAGGGACGGAGGTTAGATCCACTGCAACAACGTGTGTCAGCGAGCGAAAAACCTCAGAATTGTTCGGACAGATGGCAGGAGCCGAAGAAGCTTTTTATTTTAATTATTATTCACCTACAATTTCCTTCTAATCTCGCAGCTCGCCGCACGAGGCAGGGCACAGATGCTCCGGATCGCCGTATAGCGGGTGTTTCAGCGAACACTTGAAAAAAAATTAACAATTGTTTGTGGCAGATAGCACAATTCAATTCAATGAGCTGTTCTACTCGAAGAGACGGACATTACATGCACAAAAAAATGAAATGCACAATCAACTAATTAACGAAAAGTCACTTATTGTTTTAACTAATTTCCTTATGGTCCATATTGCAATTTACAAATTCTAGCCGTGGAGTTCGCAAGGCGGATCCACTTGGAACGAATTTTCAAGGTGGCACCAGTTTCGACATATTAATTCCAGAACTCTGCGGAGAAATGCGTTGGCGTTCCAGTTACTTTGTTAACGAAACGTCGTTTTATGCGTTCAAACACGAAAGTAGCTGCGCTCGAGCCAGGTGGCACCAGTAAGAAGACCCTGGCATCTCGGAACCAGAAAACCGGGTTGCGGTTGCGTCCATTGAAACAGCGAATGAAAAGCTTTACACGCGCCTCGATTTCCGTGCGCCGGAGCCATCCTCATTCCTTGCAAAGCTCGTACCGGATTTTCACGGCCCTTCTTGTCGTTACCAGGCCGCTTAATCAAATATCGAGGCGTAGCTCGATCCTGCGTGACGCACCCTCTCACACTTCAAGAGTATTCGCGCAAGTGCAACACGTTTTATTATTCTTTTTTACATGGATCCATACGAGAATTGAATGTTCTCGACTGACTCATAGTGCAGCAGCACACAATAGATTACTTTCTAGAACTGGTACAAAGAACAGTTAAGTTTATGCGCACTGATGATTCGATGTTGATATTTGATACCAGAAAAGAGCGCTATGTGTGCACATAGCGTCCGAATACGACGATTCTGCATCGAATACCACTATACATATGGCAGCGTTACCACGGCTCGGCCAAGGCGAGCAGAATGGCTATAAAAGGAGCCAGGCTTTAGTTTGTGCAACAGTATCGCCGTCAAGTCACCTGTTTGCGTACTCTAAGTGATACTGCAAGCTGCTGCCAGTGAGCATTTAGTTTCTGCGTTCCTTACTCACCTCGCACCTCCATGCCGCTCGGTCCCATCAATTCGATCGTTCAAAGAAATGATTCAATCGTCGCTACCGCCGTCGTCTTGCTGTTGTCGTCACACACACGCACTGGCGTTAATTCTAGTTCACTGTACTCGCGTCACACAAACACAAAAACTGGATTTACGCGAACATATTGGTCAACCTGGCAACGCTCAGCCGGATCCCAAACAATGCTGCATAGCGAGCCGCCTGCAAAATGCTTCGCATAACATCGATTCCCATTGTGCGCGGGATCTGCACCTTTTTTTTTTGTTTTTTTTTCCTTTTACCTCAGCTACAGTCGCTTTATTTTCATATCACTTATGCAGAGTGTAACGAAACGTTACACATGATGATTGTGTTGGTAGGTGTGGTGCGTGCGTAGTGTTTGTTCGTGAGCGCGCATGTAGGGAAGGTTAGAGAGAAAGATTTTTCATGCTCTGATTACATTTAGCAAGACTTGCAGGCCGCAATAGATGCAGCCGCCGGAAATCCATAGATAGACGCCTGAGCCAGCACTATTGAAATACACATGAATGTATGCATTGAAATGAAATTCACTGATTTCCGGTTGCACTGATCAGACTCACTTCGTGTCTTAAATAGCTTACAAAATGGTGCTGTGTCTGCTCTATGCCCTTATACATGACACGATACACGAGTCGCTACAATAACGAAAAAACAAGCTGAAAACGTAAGATCCCAATGATGCGGCGGCAGTGCGCCGTGGAAACGCCCCCAATAATGCTATGCGATTTGCGCAATTCTTGTTAAGTCTCCCTAATATTTTGCAATTTTCGCGCCCCACAGGCAAGCTATCTCCTTTTGACTGGCTGCATACTGCAAGGACAGGCACGATACGTGGATCAAGTCCCCCCTCCACCCCCACCACACACACACCTTTACAGCGAAGATATATATGGCTCGCCGATTCGTCCGTCCGTCCGTCTGTCGCCTGTACGCCGAAAACTCCTCCGGCACAACCCCATACGCAAGCGAGAAAAAAAAAGAGAGAAAGAGAGGCGCGCGAGTGGCTGCGCCAGTAGTGAATTCGTTGCTTTTCGTCGCAGCCGAGCGCGCGCGCTGCAGTTTCTCTCCGGCTCCGAAATGGGTAAGCCACGTGTCATACGTATTCCTGAGGAGCAGGCAGCTTTCGTTCAGCAACGCCGCGAGCAGAACCGGGAACGAGCTCGTCTACGCAGTGCCTATGCTGCAGCCCGGGTACAAGAATAGGCTCGTGCAGCCGAGCGCAAGCAGCAACTGCGTACCGAGGATCCGGCAGCCTACCAAGCCGTCGTTTAATGAACCGTCGTGATTAACCCAGTGATAAACACCGAGGCCGCACGTTTCAGCTTCGCTGATTAAGCATCTGTGCCGAGTGCTTGGGCGGTGTTTTTTCTTCCCAAGCTTGTTCTCTCTCTCGCCCTGTCGAATATCATCCTAAAATATAGTGTATTGTGAAGAAGAAGCGGATAAATATTCTGTGGGCCTCCACTTCATGGTGTCCGAGATTAAAGGCAAAGTCACGACAAAGCATATATGCCCCATGTCAAGTAGCCTGAATATTACATACATAGCCTCCGAGGTTTGCGCTAGACCAATCATCTTAGAGGCCATTACCTTTGCACTAAATGTAAAAGAAAAGAAGTGCACCGCTCTGGCACTGTCTCCCAAGCATGCCAACTTGAATCCGTTTGTATCTCTGTACTTGCGCCTCTTTCCATAATTTCAATGGCACAGAAAAAAACAGTTGTTGGAATTATCAATTGCCCTAGTGTGGTCGTACGGTTGGTAAAAAGTTAGGTGCGTTCACAATAACGACGTGCATGCTAATGCCCTCTGCTTCACGTCTAAATGTTTTTTTCCGCGAACATGCATTATTGTACGCCCAAATAACTATAAGGAAGCAAAAAAATCCATGCGTTGCGACGTGTGCACAAGCCACAAATATTTTCGTTCGTACGAATTCTTTGTAAATGGCTCATCGATTTGGCTGCACGATACGTTGGCTGCGCGATTGGCAGATTGCGCTATCTTACGAATAACTGTCGTGCGAACTGCTTTATTAGTGCTGGCCCATTCAGGTCCCCGAGAGTCTACCAAAGACACCCTATTCTCAGCAAAGCATGGCTTCACTACTGGCCATTTCATTCCCTACAGTCCCATGACCATGAGACCATGAGTGAGCAAATTTGGCGTTATATTGGCCCAGAAGCTGTGAGAAGTACAACGCGCCATGGGCTGATTCTATTCTTATTCACATTACCCCACTCAACGCAACCACGAAATTAACACAGCGTCAAATAGACGGCCTTTATTGTTTCAATTATTCTTCTTTTCCCGAAATCACTCGCAACGCAACAAGAGTATTTACAGAAACAATGGCGCCGCTTCACTGAGGTCATCAGCGGAAGAACACCGCCATCCGCCTTCGTGTTTTATCGCACCCGCGGCTACCATGCAGGGCACGGCGGCTTGCAGGACTGGATGTACGCGTTGAGCTCGCCAGTGGATGGACGCATCAGCGCTGCGTAGACGGTCAGCTGAAATGAAATCGGAAGTTTCGCGTCAGCAATCAGAGCGTCATTCTGACGTTCGAAACAGGAGCACGAGAGATGCAAGGGCCGGAAAAATAAAACGGTTTCTTTCGTTATTGTTGCTGTTTTTCAGCATATAGAAAGTGGAAAAGAAAACAGTAAATTTTCTACATACAGTTGTATACTTAACATTCTCTGTTGTGGTGCATACGACTCTAAAGCGACTACGTCGACAAGAAAACAGCAGCACAGTTTTCAAGCGTCTTCGCTATATGTGTCCAGTTTCGTTTTGAGAACGTAGCGCAGCTAGCTTTCAAACGTAGCGTTATACAGGACGGCCCCTGGGTTTTGGTCCAGGACTGGCGTCTGGGACTCTGCGAATCACGTGGAACCTTCAAGCTGGTAGCAAGACCTTTGCGCTAAACAGCCGCCTACGCCTGTAGCTTCTAGGCTGCTGCAGGTACCTTCGCCACCTGTCCGTTCTGAATGAAACTGGTCTTCCTTTGGAAACGCTCAGACCAAGCTCCGAAACAGAGTCAAAAGCAAACGCGTTCTAGAACTCGTCTACGTGCAATCATGTTTGAATGCGGAAGCAGCCGCGATCGATTCTAATGCGAGTGTGTCCAGCGAGAGTGACTCGAGCACCGAATGACGTTTTTTTTTTTTTTTCCCTCCTATCATATTATCAATCGTTCGTAGAAGAGAACAAGGCGTTCGTTCCATTATATCTTCCCGTTCTCTGCGTAATAATGGCATGTACTTAAGGATCATTTTTATTCCTGGAATAATAAATGTAAGCTATTTTTACTGGAGTTTATATTTTTCTCTAATTTTCTAAAATTTCCTGAAAAAGGAAAGAGAAAGAAATAGCGGTTTCCTTTTTCTGCGACTCAAAAATTTCGGAAATTTTGCATTCCAACACAGGACGCGTGCAAAAGCGGCGTTCTTACCATGTTGATAACGGGCTTTGTACCCAAGACGTCGTACAGGCCACTGAAGCCAAGGCTCTGCGAAAAAGAACAGGAATTATTCGAAGCGCTATCATTAAGTGAGCGCTGCTGTGGATGGCCACTTAGCGACGCCCACGTTAGATGTCATGATCAACTCATGCCACACAAATACACCCAAGTCTCGTTTTACGAATGCATAGCTAGTCACGTGTAGCTACACCGAAGACGAAACCAGAGCGCACTTTCTAAAGCAACACGGCGGCCGCATGTCGATGGGGGCGAAATGCAGAAAACGCCCGTGTACCGTACATTGGACGCACGTTAATTAAAGAACCCCAGGTGGTCAAAATTAATCCAGTGTCCCCCACTATGGCGTGCCTCATAATCTTATCGCGTTTCAGACACTTAAAACCTCAGAATTTAATTTTTCTAAAGCAGTGCTTCCCAAAATGTGGGTCACGATTCGGCCGCGGTCCACGCCAGATTCAGTTTGGAGCCGGAGAACTGTTCCGAGAGGCTCTGCTCTGGTGAACATCTATCATTATGTATATACACGTGTGTGTGTAGCATCGGATATAACATACATGTGTAGACCCGCCGCGGTTGCTTAGTGGCTATGGTGTTGGGCTGCTAAGCACGAGGTCGCGGGACCGAATCCCGGCCCCGGCGGCCGCATTTCGATGGGGGCGAAATGCGAAAACACCCGTGTACTTAGATTTAGGTGCACGTTAAAGAACTCCAGGTAGTCGAAATTTCTGGAGTCCCCCACTACGGCGTGCCTCATAATCAGAAAGTAGTTCTGGCACGTAAAACCCCATAATTTTCAACATACATGTGTAGCATCGAGAAAAGCCAGGTGGCTCAGGTGGGCGGGCTTCCGACGTGGTATACGTTATATACTTTCTTGAGCGTCGCAGGGCAAGGAATTGGAGGACTACTACTATACAGAATAAATACAGTTGCCACAGAATGCCTCGATTATTTATTTTTATTTTTTACAGTACGCTTTGCTCACGGCCTGTCCGCCGGATGCCCCCCCCAGACACCGTGCGCGCGTCGTACGCATGCCTACCACATACCTGTTGCGTAAGGTTCCTCATGCAGTGCATTCCGGGGCCGCGACGGTCGTCGTACGACGGCGGTTGCTCCCAGTGGTCGTAGTTGGTCTGCAGGACGAACCACTTGTCCGCTGCGTCCGACAGCGTGTACACGTCCGCTTGGTCGCTGTTCCTGTCCCGCGTGATGATGGCGCCCTGTCCGGAATGTGCGCGCGCGCATGAGCACAGACACTTGCCGGAAAGGCGACCAGTCTTTTATTTTTGCTTTTTTTTTTCTTACGAAGGATGGCAACCGCTTGTGCGCTCTGGGATGTGACGACACGATCGATGGTATGTCGGCAACTTACACAATTCAAAGGGAGAAGGCAGGCGTTCGACGCAGCCAGGCAGCGCGATCACCCTTTTCGAAAGCTTTTTTTTTTTCTTTAATAGTAACGCCGGCCTCCTAGATGGCTTCACAGTCAGGGAATTCAAGTTTTGTGCTGTCTACGGAGTTCCATGGTCGGGTGGTATGGCGCGCGCCGCCGCACTGAAGGCCATGGACTGTCGCGAGCGCGTCTTGCAAGCCTTAAACCTCACACGTTCGTATAGAAGTTCAAAAAGTACGTGTGTTATGTTGCTCTTCGTTGTCTAAGGTAGTTTTTATTCTGTTATTAAGCGAGGAATGAAGCACGACAGGTCACGGCCTCAGCGGCTACGTTTAAGAAATGCGCGCAGTTTTAAATCCATTGCGTTTATTCAGCAAGTTGGTGAGCCACAAGAAAAGCTAGGCGATTTGCGCAATGGGCCCCGGAACAAATCAGCAGACGCGCAATATTCCTGGAGCTCAGGCCTCTCCTGATTAGGCTTTCTCGGTGTCTGCAACGTCCCAAAGCGACGGATAGCTGCAGCACGTATAGTGGTGCCGAAGCTTCATTGTCACTGGGGAAGCCATATGCACTTCAGTTGTAATCATAACTACGAAGATCACTCTTGCCAAAGCAATGAGACAGATGGAACAGATACTTTTACCCAATGCAGCGTTGCGTGCAATGTGCACATTACGGTGGGCTAGCTTGTCAATGGCACCTGACATTCGTTAATGCGGGGCAAAATCTGAAAAATGAATTAAAAGACAATAGGACTGACCTATGGGCGTCTGACAGTAGGAACTCACTTTTTTTTTTCAGATCTCTACGCTTCAGTGGTCAGCTATAAAGAAGCGGAACAGCGCTGCCGCGCACTCCACTTGAAGCCTGTCAACGGGCACATTCGAAACGCACCAGGGCGTTCGACCACGGTCCACTTACCTCGCCTGGTCTGGTGCCTCCTAGAATGAAGTAGACGGGGGCAATCAGCTTGGAAGTGGAAAGCATCGTCTTGGCCGTGTCGTAGCTGGTCTCGTTCTCCATCAGCTGTCTGGTGAGGAAGCCTACCCAATGCTGACTGTGGTCACCGAGGATCCATTCCAGCAGTCCTGCAAACCACGCCCTCACGCGCTTTCGTATACGCTATATGTATGCGCCATGGTTGTCAGCTGCACGTCACCTACGTAATCCGCCTACACCCGCTATGGTAGGTATACGTTGGGGATAAACAGTCGTCCAACTGTGCATCTAGACTAGCGCGGCTAGAGTGGCAAGCCGGGGGTCACTGATTCAGTCAGTTTGAGAAAATGATGTTTCGCGATCCATGTATACATAAAACGTCACTTCGTAAAAGCCGCGTTCGTGGTAGCAGAGCTCGAGCTCTTTGAATGTACGCATGCTGCTTAATGGTGGACCAGCAAGCTCTTTAGAACTCTCACAATTTCTTACACGTTCTTAGGACCAGACTTTTGCACAGATTATTTTGGCGCAAGAAGTATCCTCACGTAACCGCATAAACAAATCACTGAGCGACAATGTTCACGGCAGCATTACCATTCACGTCAGGCTCAAAACGAAGCAACAGCTTTCAGAGTACAGGAAGCTAGCTCTGACATATATTGCGACAGTAAGCGAAACTCACCAATAAATCCCCCATTCAGCTGGAACCGTTCGTTGACTGTCATCGAAAACGCCCCCTGCAAAGGTGCAATAAGAGCACATGTAGGCTATAGTATTTAACTCGTGGACGCCGTAAGCGTCAGCACAAGTCGGATAAGTTACACTTAGAGCAATGTTTGTTGCAATAAATAAAACGTAAAACTAACGGTGAATCATGGCAAGCGAAAAAAAAGTAACATTTAAGTTATTCGGCTTGTAAATTGCAGTGGAAAGGCAGCTGCAAGCTGTGTACCTGCTTCACGCCGGTCAAGATACCCAAGTATCCCGCGAAGCTGACGGCTTTGAACACCGTCTTTTGCGACCTCTGGAAATCTAGCTTAATGACCGTCGGCCTCAACACTTCCGTCATGGCCCACGTGTGGTTTTGCGAGTCCCATCTGCAAAAGCAAGGGCAAGAACATTTACTTCTCTTGAGAGTAACTGACGTGAAGAGCTTAAGAGCATCCCACGCGAACATTTTTCTGTCCAAAAATAAGGTACTTGCCCAAGAAATAGTCCGAAATCCATATTTCGTGCATGGTATATCTCACCTAGCAGAGAGGAACAAACGTCTCAGAAAATTGCTTACAGGCGTCCTTTTTTGAAATAAAAACATACGCAACAAAAAAATGTTCCTTCATCGCTTATTCAACATCGACGTTCGGTTGGTCACAACACAGAGGCACACGTTACCATTTAAGTCAACAGGGTTACGCTCATTGGTTAGAAGGACACCCGCACTAAATCATATCGATGTGAATTTTTTTTTTTTTTTCATGACTTCACTTCTGCGTCGGAAAAATATGGAGCACTAGGAACAAATGAAGTGAAAATAAATGAAGGAGAAACTTCTGCTTTTGTGTCTCCATCGCGTCCAAACCGCAGCAAAGCTGACGTCGTTGCGACGTCTCGAATTTTTACAGCGAAGCTGTTTACCTCTAGCCCCTGTATGCAACCTCCGCATGCGTTCCCATAGGGGGCACCATGGCCGGCTTATGTCCGTATAGGCGACAGGAATGTGTGCGCCGATCCCGGAGATAGTGTAATACCGGGCCGTTCATGGGAGAGGGGGGAGTACCCTGACCGGCTTACCACGTGGACGGGCATGCGTGGGCCGATCCCGGAACTAGTGAAATACTGGGCCGACCCGCGGCGGAAGTGAAGCTGACTTCCACAAATATATATATATATATATATATATATATATATATATATATATATATATATATATAGCAGCAGTTGCGGCAGATGCATGGGAGGTGCGGTGACCGCGGCGGCGCCTGTATCGACGTAGTGTGATGCCGTTTTTTTTTTTTTTTTTTTTTAAGGTATGATTTCATAATGTATGCAGCCCATGTATGCAGTATAAGAAGCTTCGCTGGTAATCCGTTGCCCAGTAGGTCATCTTTTGTTATTTTTAGTGCTCTAATTTTTTTTTCATAAGCTACTCCAGCCAAGCGCTTGATGACAGAGAACAATGAGGTCGTGAAGTGCGAAAATTTAAAAGCTGCGATGCGGAAACATTTCAGTGGCTTTTCTGCGTCCTTTTAGCACACATCCTTTCTGGTCGACCTTCCGTCTACAGTGAGCATAACCCATTTGTAATATGTGCAATCCATCACTCATGTTCAACTCGTTAGTGATACCTATAAGGTCCCTTTGGATATCAAACCAACTTATTATGGTGCGCCAACGACAAAAAAGCAAAAAAGAAAGAAAAACGCTGTTGGCGTTTACTGTCAGTGTAGAAGTCTAGAACGGCAGATTTCAGGGATATATTTAGCAAAGTCGAACTCACCGTTCGCATCTTGAGCAACAATGGAAGTACATACAGTGAAGAATTCGTAGAACACGTTGTACAGAACAACTTCGCCTTTAAAAAGATGAGTAAAGCAGTCGTTAGTGGATTTCTCAAGTTAAGAACATCGTGGTGCTACAAAAGATGGTATCACGAACATCAACACCATGCTTACCTAAGGGCAAACCTGTTATTTCTGAAAGTGACTTCATCTCTTCGGTGAATTGCCAGGGCAAAGTGCTGAGAAGCCTTGGCTGAGCAGAAAAAAAAAGGAACGAGTTGAACGCGTACTTTAAACGTGGCCTTTGTTCTGAGTCCTCTAATCGCCCAGTTTGTGGTTCTTTTAGCCGTATTCGCAGAAAAAGGTTTTACGATACCATAACTGAGTCAATCAGCTTCAGAACTCTTTCGCCCAGGATGTCCACAGTCAAATTCTTCAGAGCTTCGTGCATTTTGTACACCTGAAATCGCATCACATGTAATTAAAGATTAAGTTACAGGGTTAAACGTTTCAAACCATGCAACTCACTAATAGAATTGCCATAGTTGGGTGCTCTGAAATAATAAGTTACGCTATTCCATACGCACTACTCCACGCGACGGAGTTCAAGAAAATCAACGCAATATCATCAGAAAGGCACATAAGCAGGCGATGTGCCTGCCGACGAGTACGTCCGCTGAAGGCCTGCTACAACTAGGAGTGCATGATACGGCCGAGGAGCTGATCGAGGCACATTTATCCAGCCAGCGAAAAAGGTTGGCGGTTACGGAAGCGGGGAGGTCCATCCTCTCTCTGCCCCGCTAAGCCACCCGCCGACTCGGTCTGTAAACTTACCTTTTGCCATCCGGAGCAACATAACCGTACTTGCCCTTCTTCGCAACATGCACCCAGTGCACCACGCATAGCGAAGGGAGGCCCTGGCCCGGGCCATACACAAGCAATACGGCAGTCAACCCTCTACAACTTATACCGCATGCGGGCCTTACCCCAGACCATGCAGCCACAACAGCCACACAACAGCCACGATGTTCCAACAAGGAACATCGAAGCATCATTTCACTCCTCCGAAACAATCCCCTCCAAGCTGAGGAGGCAGCCATATGTCCTCGCGATGTCTCAAACAGAGGTTGAAGTCAGTGACCGACTCTCAAAAGGCGCGTCGCAACTTTGCTAGCGGCATAATTCATGCCAGTAGGCTCAAAATCATCAGTCAAAAGCCGCTAACGAGTTCAACCATGATCATCTGGGCGCCAGCTCATCAGTGCATTCCTGGCAACGAGGTTGCCAACCTCGTGGCTCGTGATTTGATCCACCGAGCCAACGCCGAGGGATCCGAACCCGAGCGCATGCACCCTTGTAATCTCGTACCAGGACATCGCACAACGTTACAAGCTAACTCGCAGAACATACGCACCCCCAGCATAAGTCACTACCAAAACTTGTGCAATTACTAGCCCAAATAGCTTTACCGTGACATTGACGGCCGCTTTCGAATTCACGACACCGTAACCAGACTTTTGTTGTTGTTGTTGTTGTTGTTGTTGTTGTTGAATAAAAGCAGATCACAGTACAACTTTAACGATCACCGAGCGCACGAAAAAGGAGAGGGAATTCCCATATCAAGCTGTCGCGTTGCTTATTCAGTGAATCCTTCAGAAGATGGTTTACGCACAACTGAACACCTGCAGGCACAACCACAGAGGATAACACAGTCACCAATTACCGAGGAAGCGTGGAAATCTGAGTTCCGCACTGCACAGTTCTTGCACACGTAATTATTCTTACCTTCAAGACTAAAAAAAGGGTATTGTTATGTTACAATTATTATGAGGGAAGCCGTAGTTGAAAGTATGCGTGTATTAGTTCTAGCCATCTGATGTGAATCGAAGTACCTGACAAGATAATTTGATAGCAATGGCCATTAAACATTATTTCATGCAGTCTTCGTGTTTTCATGTTTTACTGGCCACAGGGAGTCGACCTAAAACTTCATTTGTCGGTATCAACGATTTTCTACGGAACCAACCAGCACCAAGGATACAAAAAATGATTACGTTGCAGAATCAGACTCTTACACAGCAGAGCTACGAGAAATTACACAGCAGAGCTACGAGAAATTAAAAATATGTATTCAACTGGTCTTTTCAGAGAGCTTCGACACACAGCGCTGTCAAGGTTGTGCAATTCATATTTAAAGCTGTATTACGAATAGGCGGGTCGAAAAGCAGCAGTCGCGCTTCGTTATCACAAATGGAGTCCCTGTACGCTCGCAGTGAAACTCCATGACCTTCGAAGCGCCACTGAAGCACTCTGAAACGTCCGCACTCGAATATCACACAAGTGAACGGTTTCTGACAGTTACCTCTGCTTCTTTGGCTCTGGCGACTTCGACCCATCGTTCGCGCGGTGGCAAGTCCAGGTTTATGACGAAGGACGGCACGACAGAGCTGCAATGGACAGATAATGTATAGCTTAACGTGCCGGTGCACGGACTCGAGCGCAGTATGCTTGCACGTTAGCTGACACATCGCTTATTAATGAAGAGAGAGACCGAAAAAAAAAATAATCCTAAGCCGACTTAAGGCCGACCAGCAATATGGCGTGAGCATGCCAAAGTTTCCTGAAAAACGCTTCAATGTGGTCAGCTTTGATACGCGCCCAGAAATTTATATTCTTCCAATCATCCCTACTTTTTCAGCGGATGGTTCGGTCCCTCACAATGCCGTTCAGCATGCACTCTTAAGCAAAATTAGGCCCTTTGGGGCGTATATTTGCCGTACAACAATAATCGTCATCTGTCTTGTCCGCATTTTCTTTCTTTAACGCCGCGATCCCGCTGCTTGTAAGTCATGAACGGGAAGCGCGTTATGAGCATGGCGGAGCATTCTCGACAGGAAAGTAGCGATGGCAGCGTTTTCAAGAAAGGAAACGCAAGCAAGACATATGACGATTATTGTTGTGTGGCAAATATACACCCCAAAGGGTGTACATCTGTTTAAGAGTGTACATTTGTTTAAGAGTGTACAGTGTTCTTTTTCTTTTACTTTAGATGCGTACAAAAGTTGCTCTAATTACGTCGCTACAGGCGGACATAATTTGCAAGAAAAGCCCAAAGCAACCCATTCACTAAATAAACAAATTGCGACTTCCTATTTACCCGTTTTACGGCCTGTTTACGTGTAGGACAGTTGAAGGGAATAAAACCACGTGAGTGCGCTCATGCACTGTAGTATTGCAGCGCTCTCTCAACCGCGCGTCTTGCCTATCGCTTATCAGAGACGATGGCGCTTCCTTTCAGTGTGCCACCGTCGAAGATGCCGAAAACGGTGATGCTGGCGCACTGTGAAACCGGTGCCTAGAGCCGCGGCCACTCATTTCGCCACGGTCCGCGCGCGCGGTTCTTTCGCTCGAAGCACGGTTGAGAGCTCTACATGCAATAGCTAGGATAGCGCACGAACGCAGTCACGTGACTTTATTTCATATTTCGCGGGATTTCTTTAAACGCCGAAAAAAAAAAAATCACCACGCAGCATGCACGTTGCGACAACAAATTGGATCAGTTGCTTCTATATCCCCTCTACAACGTAACGTAACGCACTTGGCCATAGGTGAATATTAAAATTTTTGCATAATTTATCTTAAGTAACTAATATAGCGGAATATAAAAATACTCTAAGGAGCACCACATGACGGGAAAATATATGTCGTTGGTTTCATTCAGCTGCGGTTAACCACTTTTCCTAAATACTTGGCTCAAGTTACGTGAAACTGCTTTTCCATACGACAATACAGCATGGATAAAACTTACGAGTGCTATCGATGACTTAATTGCGGCATCCTACCCAAGTGCACTTGCCGCAGACTTCCCGATAGGATGCCACAAGACGTCAGACCATTTATTTACGGGTTAAAATGTCATGCGTGCAATTTTTTGTTTGTTTAATATATGAACGTAGTCGCATATGCAAATAAATGTAAGAGTCTTCGTGTCACTCCATGCTGCACCTCACGCTAACAACACATCATTCGAGAAAGCGTTACAGATTTTTCTTCCTTTTATTGCAATAGGGGCCGAACTGCTGCTTTGAAACGCTCTTGACGCATATATCTTCGCCATTTGTTTCAAAGATGGCTAACATTTATCACCTACCTATTTAGGGGTTCCAAACCATGTTCACACTTGATGTTGCGCTGTGACAAACAAAACAAAACAAAAAAGTCAGAGGCAGCAGTTAAGTGTACACGAGCTGTGGACATAGTGATAGATTTCTGATATATATCAATTTTAATAAGCACACAAGTATATTGAGAAGCAAATGATTCTGATATATAGCAATCACATGTTGGCAGCGGCGACGGTGAAAAGGAGCTGCTTATTGTACACAGGACGAGAAAAAAAAAAGAACAAGTATTTTTTGCACCAGTAAAAGTTGATGTACCGGTACTACTTTCCTGCGTAGAGGCCGATTCGAAAATGTAATGTCCGAGCTTTCTACCAACACACATTTCTCGCGAAATAAATCACTTTGGTAGAGTTATTTTCTTTCTTTCTTTTTTTTTGCGTGTGCGAATATATGCATGAATACGCGTTCATTGTGCTTTGAAAAAGGTTACTCATAATGCTTCTGGTATACTTCTACCTGGCTGACTGGCAAGACGGATAAGCAATCGCAGCATTTATGCTGCCCATCGAGTTACGCTGGCGCACTGCGGTGAAGTTCACCAGATCGCCGAAGAGGCAATGTGCAAAATTCATGGACATATGCTGCCTAGCGGCTATGCAGATTTACTTTAGCTGTTCATGATTTGGGGCCCCTTAATTTGAGCTCAGCTGATGACTTCTGAATGCCTGACAAATGAACTGCAATCATTATAATATTATTCGCACGGGCCATGCATGTATGTGAGCGCGCATGCGCAGAAATTGCCGTAGTGATATGAAGTGACGACTTAGCCCGGATAAATGTGTTCGTTCACTGTAACAAAAAGCCTGACAGCCAAAAAAAAAGAAGAAAAAGACAAAATATTGAATCGACAGGCTACTGAACATACAACCGTATTAGTAATCTGCATATTAATTTTAAAGCGCGCGCGTTAAACTGCTACAGTTCAGGTTTACTAAATACAGGAGACGTGAGAGATACAAGAGTTCAATGCAACATAAAACTACAACAACACACCCATGCACAAGAAAAAAAAGAACGAAAAAAAGGAAAACGCGCGCTTTGCAGGAATTCAGTAGAGGCAATGATGGAGACGTTATCGCGCCGTATAATCTTTGAACAATAGTCAATGGAATCTGCAGTTTTTTTTTCTTTCCTCTTCTTTAAGAATCGAGTTCTTATCTATCCTGGCAGGACTCAGTAGAGAAAGCAATGCCGATACTCCCCCTAGTTTTCCTAGCACCAAATCAAGTACACAGCGAGGGCAGGCGCCATCCTGTCCTTCTTGTCCATGTCTTATTTTGCACATGAACGAGAGCCCAGCAGCACCACCATATTCGGCTCTTCAAATTTTCTGCATGTGCTTATTGTTATACGATAAAGACGGAATTTGTAGCACTGGCCCTTCCGGCTGGTTTCAACACTCGCTTAGGGACAGTGTGCAGGGAGGCTCATTTGACGACGTTCCTCGCGCGAAACGGTGCTTTCACTTCACACTTGACTCAATATAAAACACTTAAGTGAGCCCTGTGTTCTCGTCTGGCTTATATGCTAACGATGTAGCATGCTTTATCACAGCTGTGCAGCAGAACGTGTGATCGCCAGAGAGACGAAATAAAAGGCTCCGTCAAGCTCACGGTGTAGACTTACACAATTGATGTTCGTTAGGCCTAAGGCGAGCAAAGGATCGCAAGACTACGCGCGAAGAATACTGGCATAATGCTACACTGTAAATCATTGCATCACTGTAAATCACGTGTGGCTATCATTTGCGGTGCAGGATCATGCAGTGCATCGGTCTCGGTTCCCTGAACACATTTCACGCCTCCATTAAAACGAGATGATCCATAGATGAACCAAAGCGACGCCTTGCCCTTGGGCAGCGGCGTCGCTCCGCATGCGCTTCTCGTTCGTCACAGAACGCGCGAAACCACGGAGCGAGCCAGCGCGGCTTGGCGCATGCGCAGTAGTCGTCGAAGCCTTACTGGCCTTACCTTGCCGGCATCGTTGGCGCTGGCCAGGACGAGGACCGCAAGAAAGACCAGACGGAGGGGCGCCATATCGCGGTGGACACTGAACGGCTGAGCGAGCGGGACCGCAACTTGTTCCAGGCCAAGGCTCGCTGTTAATCAGTGCAACCGTTTTGATAAGGTGCGCCCGCGGCGTCTCTCGTCTCGATACCGGCTATCACGCCTGCCGCTGAAACCGCGTCTGTTTTCACTTGTGCTCGACTGTCAGCGAAACAAAAGCTGGCGCGCGTGTCGTGTTGCTAGCACGCACGAGCGACGGACGGACGCCTTGATTGGTCGCTTAATTCAAACCCGCACAGCTTCGAAAAACTGCAGAACCGTGCGGCGACGGCCGAGCCTTGCCACGATTTTTAACGCGTTGTCTCATCCAGCGAGCGGTCATCACGTGCGTGTCAAGTATCACGTGCATGCCGAGTGACCTATGCGTCCTTTCTAAGCTGCAGCATGAAACGCTTCCTTATGCTATAGGGTGACCTATGCATTGCTCGGGCTGCATCGCCCGGCGTCAGTACTCCATTTTAAGATGCCCAATGACCGTGTTGCAGAGAGATTTTATACTAAATTCTATGCCGCGATATGCAGCCGTGGGAATTGTACGTAGCCAGGGCTGGGCAAAGATACTTTTGAATTATATCATGATACAATACAAGATACTCGGGCAACAAGTATTTGAGATACAGATAAAAGATACTACCGTAATTATATATTGTATCCCATACAATACTTTCCATTTGTACCTTAAGATACTTCGATACATCGACAAATCCCTATAATGTAGCAGCAAACGCGTATGCATAGAAATGCTTGCTTGGAAATTTCTTAACTCTGACCAACCTTGTTTCATTTGAATGAAATGTATGTTAGTAACTCAAAATATTTGTCTTGCTCAAAGTATAATATTTTTATTCCGAATAAGTTTACTGGGGTTGCTTTAGCTGCTTAACATGAAAGCTCTTTATACGCTGCGCCGTCAGCGGTTTCTGCTCGTCTCTTTTATAACTGATGGGAGTCTCTGCATTGCTTGCCGACCAACTAGCTGGTCGCCATCTAATTACAAGAACGTCAATAAGAAACCTCTGCACGATGGCGCAAATACTACTGCGGAGTTTTTCCACCTGCCCCCACTGGAGAGCTCTGGCGGGTAGAAGAATGCCGAGCAGCTTGAGAAGCGGAATTCAGCCAATGTTTATAGTTTCGCACGGTGATGTTGCGACAGCCCCAGTATCTTAAGATGCACATTTTTTCGTGTATCGGATATACAGATACTGACACATGTCTTGCCAGGCGTATCATGATACAGATACAAGATACCCAAAGAGTATCTAAGATGTATCTTCGATACTGTCCAGCACTGATTGTTGCGTTGTGGTACGTTCGTTCTACACAGGATGTCCCAGCTAACTTTAGCCAAAGCTTAAGAATACGCAAATGCCACGTAGCTGGACAGAACCAAGGTATTGTTTGCCGGCTATTGTAGATATTAAAATTATATTTTTGATTACGCCTATTACATAATTAATCTTCATTATTTAATCAACTTCGCAATTATAGTTATACGAAAAGTGTCAATGAGAAAATTGTAGAGTGTTGGAATCTCAGTGCTGACGCCCGTTGTTACAAATGGGTCGCAAGCCCCAAGGGTAGCGTTGGCCTGGCGGCCTGGGGCACAACTGGAAGCATCCGAAGGTCCCGGCAAAGCATGAGTCGACTGGTAACAGAACAACTGGTTTATTCTAACATCGCAAAAGAGCGGGCGGTCAGGTCGACCGAAGTGGAGAGACGGGAGAGCACGTAACTCAACAGAAGAAATCGGAGCCTCTCTCCTGGCGTCCGGGGGCAGCTGCTTTTATAGTCTCGCAGCTGAGGGCAAGGAGGAACGTCTCGGGATGAGACCACGTGACTCTGGGCCCGGACAGGCTGAGAGACATGTTGAGACGAGTGTAGTGACGCATCGCCAACCCGGCGCCGATCAGACCTCCTCGCTTCACACTTGGGGAGCTCCCCTCCCCGGCTGCCGCGCTTTGACAAGCGTGGGCACACACACACACACGCACACACGAAGACACGTGGCACTGAAACACGCCTGGACGCGCTTGGCGGGGAGGCTTTGCGGGAGCTCCGAACGGGCCAAAATGTCCGCCGCTTTGAACGAAGCCCCGGCGTCCGTTGCATCCGCGCCGGCTATACCGCGCGTCGTAGGCGAAACGTAACAGACCGCCCCGCCGGGGGAGGGAGATCCCGATGGTCAGGGGACTGCATCCGCTGTCCGGAGGGATGTCGCTTGATGATGCTCATAACCGAAGTCGGTCGTCCTTCGGCGTTTCTTGAGCGCAGCGCACAGAGAAGGCCTCGTTCTCTCGTTCAGGTTCACACAGGACACTGCAAAGTGACTTCGGGAGAGTTGGCATTTTTGTTCTCGTTCCCGGCAAGCGTTAGAACTACGCCGAAACTCAACCGCTCAGTCAGCAAGCACGGCACAACCCTCACTAAGCCCTGCCAGGCTCTTTCCCCTTTTATACTACTGCCTAGTTCCTTACAGTAGTTTAGCAGCACTCAGAACGCGTCCACAAATCGGAAAATTGCACTAGAAAGCATATCATCACTTTAAAACACTACACAAAAGCAATATGTTAAAAATCCTGCCTCAGGAAGAAAAACATCAGTAACAATCAACTTTGAGGCTGATTCCTACGTTAGGGGCTTCGACTTAAGCCATCGGCGTTACCGTTGAGACTCCCCTTTTTGTAACGCACCTCAAAGGAATATTGTTGCAAAGCGAGGCTCCAGCGCAGGAGGCGGCCATTTGTGGAAGAGATGGTCTGCAGCCATTGGAGAGGGCAGTGATCCGTCTCGAAGCATGCGAAGCGGAGATCGCAGCGAGCGACCGTACACTAGCTCAGCTGGTGAAAACCCCGTAGCCGCATGCGGCGCGGTCCTCAATGCAAACATCACCCCAGGCAGACACAGCTCCCAGTCAGTTTGCTCAAACCACAATGCTCTCAACACGCGCTTCATGACGGAGTGGAACTTCTCAACGGAATTCGACTGTGGGTGGTACACTGAGCTGTGTAACAGCTTTACCCCGCACCTTTCGAGAAAGGCTGTCGTCAAAGCGCTTGTAAACACCGTGCCCTGATCTGACTGGATTTCCGCAGGAAAACCAACTCGCGCAAATATGGACAGTAGTGCATTGACTATCTCAACTGAGCTGAGTTCTTTAAGCGGCACTGCTTCAGGGAACTTTGTCGCTGGGCAGATCACAGTCAAAATGTGTCTGTACCCCGTGGCTGTTACCGGCAGAGGTCCCACTGTATCAATAACGAGCCGTCTAAAAGGCTCCGTAATGATAGGTACCAACTTCAACGGCGCCCTCGATTTGTCCCCTGGTTTGCCCCCCCGCTGACAGGTGTCGCATGTCTTCACAAAGTGGTCTGCGTCCCGAAAACACCCTGGCCAATAGTACTCTTGCAAGAGACGGTCCTTAGTTTTCCTAACTCCTAGGTGTCCGGACCACGAACCCCCATGCGACAAGCGCAACAGATCCTGACGGTAGCACTGAGGCACGATCAGCTGATCGAACTCCACTCCTCTGCGGTCTAGATACTTTCGGTACAGGACCCCACTTCTTTCCACAAAGCGGGCATTTTTCTTGGCGACACCTTCCTTGACAATGCAGCGTATGTTTTCTAGGCTGCCATCCTTCTTTTGCTCGGCTATCAAAGCCGCCCGGCTGACTTTTAGCAACCTATTAAGTCCGTCTGACGTAGGCGCGATGAGCAAATCTGCAGATAGCTCTTCTAACTTTCCCGTGTCGGGCATTTCCTCTCCAGTATCTGGTGCCTTTAACGCTACAGGCTCAATTTTATTCAGTTCGGGCGTGCTCTGAATATCAGCTTGCTGCACCTCTGACCCTTTCTCATTGTTCGACAACGTCGGTCCCGCAACTACCGCCTTTGCAGCGAGCTCCCGAACCTTCGATCTGGTTAAGGCCTGAACGCTAGCCTCACCAAACAAAAGCCCCTTCTCGCGCAGGAGGTGATCGGACCTGTTCGAAAATAGGTACGAGTACTGGGGGGGCAGCATAGATGACACTGCGGCCTCCGTCTCAAGCGCTCCGAAAGGTCCTTCAATAGGCACTTTTGCTACGGGCAGACACACGCTATGAGCTTCCACGGCTTGCTTGATCCATGCGCACTCGCCCGTGAACATATCGGGTTCCACGTAGGAGGGGTGAACAACATCTATTGTAGCTGCGGAATCGCGAAGCACTCGGCACTCTTTCCCGTTCACGAGGAGGTCTCGCATGTAAGGCTCGAGAAGCTTCATGTTCTCGTCAGTGCTGCATAATGACAAAAACACCACTTTTGTTTTTGTTTCCGGACACTGCGCCGAAAAGTGACCCGGCTTCTGGCACGTATAACAAACGCGCGCTTGCCTCGTCTCGAACCGCTTTCTGCGTTCGGCTTCGGCTGCCGCCGTCTCCTTAGGTTCGGTCGGACACTGCGCCGAAAAGTGACCCGGCTTCTGGCACGTATAACACACGCGCGCTTGCCTCGTCTCGAACCGCTTTCTCATGGGCGTGAACTTCGGCCTCTCAAGCTTGGAGCCAAATTCACCCTTTTGACCGTCCTTAGCTCCGCGAGCCCGACGCGTCACAAACTCCTCGGCTAGCTCGGCGGCTTTAGCCACCGTACTAACGTCTGGCCTATCCAAGACCCAGTACCGCACGTTCTCAGGTAACCGACTATAAAACTGTTCCAGCCCGAAACACTGCAGAACTTTTTCGTGGTCACCAAACGCTTTCTCTTCTTTGAGCCACTCCTGCATGTTTGACATAAGCCTGTAGGCAAACTCTGTATATGACTCACTTTTACCTTCCTCATTTTCCCGAAACTTCCGACGGAACGCCTCCGCGGACAGCCTGTACTTTTTTAGCAGACTCGATTTCACTTGGTCGAAATCCTCTGCCTCCTCTCTCTTCAAGCGAGCGACTACGTCGGCCGCCTCGCCGGGTAACAAAGTGAGCAAGCGCTGTGGCCACGTTTCCCGAGAGAACCCCTGCTTCTCGCACGTTCGCTCAAAGTTAACCAGGAACAAACCAATGTCCTCTCCAAGCTTAAACGGCCGCATCAGGTCAGTCATTTTGAACGATACTCGTTCTCCTGCACCGTGTGCCTGACTTCCATTACGAGCGCGTTCCATCTCTACCTCGAGACGCTTCATTTCCAAAGCGTGTTGCCGGTCGCGCTCTTCTTTTTCTTTTTGTTCTTTTCGTTCGCGCTCATCTTTCTCTTTCTGTTCTTTAAGTTCGCGCTCCTGTTTCTCTTTTTGCTCTTGAAGTTCGCGCTCCTGTCTTTTTGCCGTCTCCCTCTCCTCAATGGTCTCAAGGCATTCCGACAGCTCGTCATCCTCAGCTTCTAACTCAAGAATAGCCCTTAGCAGTTCTGGTTTTCTGAGTTTGTCTGAAACATCCAGACCCAACTCTCTTGCAAGCTCCAGCAATTTCGGTTTGCGCAACGACTTCAAATCCATGGCTGCTCTGAATGCTGCTTTCTCTACTGCCTACTATTGTCTTGCCGCAAACTAACCCGGCAGCAACGACAACCACAATTACCAGCTCTGTTTCTGACACTAACAAAAGCCTGGCAAAACTCAGTAGAAGAAAGTCCCGCACTCACCAAACCTCGCAGCCAAGAATTCAGCGCAGTCGTTCCGCTGCAGGCAACCAGTCATCACACAGGGCTCGTTGCACTGCTCCCGGATGGTCGTTGTGCTGCTCAGCATACAGTCAACCGCATATCTTCGCTGCTGGCCTCCGTTGTCGCGATCTCACCGCTGGCAACCAGCTGTTGGAATCTCAGTGCTGACGCCCGTTGTTGCAAATGGGTCGCAAGCCCCAAGGGTAGCGTTGGCCTGGCGGCCTGGGGCACAACTGGAAGCATCCGAAGGTCCCGGCAAAGCATGAGTCGACTGGTAACAGAACAACTGGTTTATTCTAACATCGCAAAAGAGCGGGCGGTCAGGTCGACCGAAGTGGAGAGACGGGAGAGCACGTAACTCAACAGAAGAAATCGGAGCCTCTCTCCTGGCGTCCGGGGGCAGCTGCTTTTATAGTCTCGCAGCTGAGGGCAAGGAGGAACGTCTCGGGGTGAGACCACGTGACTCTGGGCCCGGACAGGCTGAGAGACATGTTGAGACGAGTGTAGTGACGCATCGCCAACCCGGCGCCGATCAGACCTCCTCGCTTCACACTTGGGGAGCTCCTCTCCCCGGCTGCCGCGCTTTGACAAGCGTGGGCACACACACACACACGCACACACGAAGACACGTGGCACTGAAACACGCCTGGACGCGCTTGGCGGGGAGGCTTTGCGGGAGCTCCGAACGGGCCAAAATGTCCGCCGCTTTGAACGAAGCCCCGGCGTCCGTTGCATCCGCGCCGGCTATACCGCGCGTCGTAGGCGAAACGTAACAAGAGCGACATCAAAAACTCCCGATACCGCTTTCTTTTTCTGAATACGTGCTACATGAAAAAAAATGTTTTTCCGAGCGTGAAAGAAGCACGCAAATGCACGAAACATTGCCGCGCGAGTGGCCGCTCTAGGCACTTTGCGTGTATTCGCGGGCTTCTTTCACGCTCGGAAAAACTTTCATGTAGCACGTCTTGAGCAACAGAGTGTTCTATCGGGAGTGTTTCATGTTGCTATACAATTTTCTCGTCGACACTTTTCATCTAATTATAATATTTGAGGTAATTAATTAGGACTAATGTAATTAGGTAGAATGAAAGAAATCTGAGTATGTCCAAGCGACGGCAAACATTACCTTGGTTCTGTCCAGCTACGTGGCCTTAGCATATTTTAAAACTCTAGCTAAAGTTAGCGGGGCACCCTGTATATCGCTAGAATAGCAGCTTGGGCTTGTTGATGTGCAATCACGCGACTGCGACACGTGTGGGCAATGGTTAAGAAGCCGTGTTTTTTTTTTTTTTTTTAAATAAACGTTGTTGAAAGTGAGCGCTTGCGGTGTCGTCTTCTCGTCTCGTGTCCCGTTTACGTTTTGCGCTGTTAACACCAGGACCCTGTATATGTGGTCATATTAATCGAGTTGTACCCGCCTTCGTGGAATAGTGGGCTTGACGTTGCGTTGCTATAGACCTCGGAGCGTGGCATCCATTACCGGCCGCAACGGCTGCATTTCGATGGGGGCGGGAAAACACACACACATCCGTGTACCATGCACTTAGTGTACGTAAAACCCCAGAATATTTTTTCACTAATCCAGTTGCATGCACCACATGATATGCGGCGCATAATAGCCGTGGAAAATAAGAACTAAGCTGGACCGTGCTCTCCCGGATTTTGCTGTGGCCAGGTGGGACAGAAGGAACTAAAGTTCGTGAAATGAACGCGCATGCAACGCTGTACGCAACGTACCGCACCACGGCAATGGCAACGGACGAAGGAATATCCGCGGGAAATATTGCCCTCTTTGGCGGAATCATGCTAACGTGCTAACGATTGCGTCCGAGCACCACGGTTGCGAGCTGTGCGGCGTGGTTTCGCGAGAAATGTAAACAAGAGAGGAGAGCTGGCCCGATAGGCGGAGCGGCGCCATGAGCAACGCCAACTTCCGGCTTCACTTTAGCTTCACAAAGAGTGACGTCAGGGCCTCTCCTGAGGGTCTGTTCGATTCGCCTGCACCACTGTGAACCAGTTCACGGCGGTTCACGAGAAGTTCAGAAACTGTGCAGCTCAATTCCGGAGGTGCAGGCCCAGCGAAACACTCGAAACGAATGCAAAGGTGCAGACGCGGTGCAGACGTTATGCTATGTCAGACTAATGTGCATGGAGTGCGTAAGTTTGAGAGGTCCTGAACTGCAGGTATGATCGGTTTCTGGGGCGTAAATACACACTACAGTTGCGTACACACATCACACGTGTGTAAGCGGGCTTTTTACGGTGCTCGCGCCAGTGTGCTGCGTCGCTGCTTCGCACCTGTATGCCTGCACCAAGTCGGCACCGACAGTGGAGCGGGTGCAGCAAAATCATGAACCAGCCCTGCACCTTTTGAAACGAACGTCGTGGTTCTGCAGGCGTGATTGCTGCACCGCTGAAACGAATGGCAGGGTGCAGCACCTCGTGAACTGGTTCAAGTGGTGCAGGCGAATCGAACGTACCCTGAGTTTCCTTCCTCCGTGGTGCCCACAATGCGCAGGAAGAGTTCCGTGCGGTTGCTGGTGAACCATGGTTTCCTTCCTCCATGTGGTGAACGCATCTTCGACATATATCAGCGCCGTTGCGGGCCCTCTGCCGGTGTCAACACGCGTACAGTCACGGACGGTGCCGACAACACACGAAAAATTGGCTTATTCAATACCAGTAATTGGAACGGTATTTAGCTGTACAATTTTTTCGTATGTCGGCACTGCCCAGCAGTCTTGGGGACCCTTCGAGCACGTGCACAGTGTTGCAGCTCTTTGAACTCGGTTGTAGGTGTGGGAGAGCACTCCAGCTTTTGAATGCCGAGAACCACAACCAAACGGACGCTAAGTTCTGAAAGTGTTCCCTGCCGCTCACAAGGAACGATATTTCTAGAGATATTCGTCAATGGAGCCCGACGGGAGGTGCCCTCAGGTGTGCTGCCTCAGAGAACTCCCGACACCCAGTACACTACCTTGGGGTTACGTGCTCTCAAGCTATTAAGTTGCAGCAACGGCAATGTCCGACCTGCCCAAGTGAAATTTACAAAATTTGCACTTGGACGGTGTACTATAGTTTATTCGGTTATCATCTTTCTCCTGCGCAATGCCATAATTTTGTCGCAAATGAACTTTAAAAAGGGGGTGAACAGGCTTTTTAAAAGAACTGCATGCTTGTAGAATGCTTCGATAGGACCACGCGGCTTTTTTTTTTTTTCTTTTTCAATTGTATCCGAGAGATGGAAGTAACGCGCATAAACACGGTGCACGCCATCCCGGAAGATTTTTTTTGTACTTTCGGGCGAGGTGGTTACAAACGGGGCTTAAAAAAAAAAAAAAAATACACCGAGGTTTGCTATGTCCCTAGAATACAATCGACACACTGTTTGTCAACACTGCATACCTGCTATACCCTAGAACTTTGTGCAGGTGCAATCCCACTAGTGCCGATGGTCTTTTTTTGCACCACCCTCAAGCTAACAAACTTACTTGCAGTCTACTGTTAGAAGGTACACGCAAACATGCGGCTTTTATTCTGCAGGCACTCCATTAACAAGAGCTGGAAAATGTCAGTGCCATCTCTACCACGACCCCGTCATGCTAGAACCCGGCCACTTCCAGGCTAGTCAGAGAGCAAAATTTGCACATTCTCTACTCCTGCCTCCCCCTTTTAACAGCGGACCACACCAAATCATGTTAAAGAGTGCTGAAAGCTCATCAAGCCAAAAATAGAGAGGCACAGAGCTGAATTAATGACAAAAAAAAAAAAGAACTCGGTGTCCTTCCACTCTGAAAGATGACCAGCGAAGCTGCGTATGTGGGCCCCTCAATGGCGAACTGCCATTCCACCGCGGGTCGGCCGGCATTGCACCATCTTCGGGATCGGCTCACGTATTTGGGGAGTGCTCAACGCCTGCTTCACCTCCGCCGCGGGTTGGGCCGGCATTGCACTATTTTCGGGATCGGCCCACGTATGGAGAGTGCTTAACGCCTCCTTCACCTCCGCCGCGGGTCGGCCCAGCATTTCACCATCTTCTGAATCGGCCCACGTGTGGTATTTTTTTCTTCTTTTTTTTTTTTTTTTGCTTACGACACGGAAATTTCCTTGAACGGTAGATGTATACAGCGTCGCTGTAAAAAACATTAAGCCCAAGAACTAGCAAACTTCAAGGTGCTTCACGTACACCAAGAGTGTGGAAGAAAAACAAGTGTGAAACGGTTGCAACTGCCTTTTATTGGAATTAACATGAAACATTGTTACAAATCATTTCCATTTAACTGCTTTCCAAAAATAGTACAAGTAAATGCAATATAACCGAGTATCTCGGATGCATGGTTCAGCAAATGCCCAGACAATAGTGTCTTGAACGCTCACGCGAGCCATGCAACCGAGACAAGAAAAAACTGCTTTGTACCAACATATATATGTATATATACTTCAACTTGCTTTTTCTCTTCTTCTCCATCACCTCCACTTATGTAATGAACAGCCATGTAGGCACAAAGCCAGCGCGAAAATCTCAACAAGATCCAGCTTGGATGGCAAAAAAATGGCTGCTCTGACTTTTTTTTTTCGTCACCTCCTATCCTCTCCTGCTCAGTATGGTAACATACTTGCTGTCTGCAAGCTTAGGTGAACTGCACATCTATTTTTTTTTTATTTTTACCACTTTAACTTCTTGCCATTGTAAAACAGCACCAAAAATATATCAGTGCTCGTGTAAAATACATAAACATTAAACGTCTCAAAAGTGTAAACCACGGAAACATCGGGGGGATTGAAAAGAGGGAGAAAAAATAACTTGTTTTTTCACGCTTTTCGTCGACATTTTTCTCAACACTTCAGAGAACTACCACATGACATCACTTGCAACAAGGATGGCCCAAGGAATTTGGTCTACTTTCGGCTTTTACAATGAGAGAGAGATATAAAGCAATAAGGAGTCTCCTCTGTCTTGAAGTGGTGCAGTAGGGGGTCGAGTGAATTCGAGGAATGAGACAAAATGAAGTGTATATATAGTATATATATATATATATATTTAACGCCCGGAAGCACTGGAAACGCTAGCAATGCGAAGTCACGTCTTCCCCTCGATGTCTGCACGCACTGCTGCACTGGGCATGCCGCTAAAGACGTCTGCCACATAGGATTAGCAGCTCATCAGACGCTTTGCCTGCCACTAGGAAACCTTTGATGGTGTCAACAAGAAGATATCTCCACACCCTGTGCAATCAAACCACACTGTAAAACCTTATGCCAAAATGGGCGTTTCTGCCATGCCATGCACCATTTGTGGCCATGATTCTCTGGTGTGTTTCTTTCGAAGTAGTGCCTTTCTAGCGGCAACTCTACATGAGCAGTCTTCGTAAAGAGAGTGCAAGACACTTTCCCTTGGCCAAAGCACTTGCCGAGTTGCATTATAGAACTCCTACAGCCAACCAGGCAAGCTCAACGCTGCACAATGTAAAGAGTCAAGTTTCGCCCCTTCACTGCACAAAGCAAGAGGCCTGCCAGACGAACTGCAGGACTGCAACGGCAAGCTTCAACTGCAACCTTCATTCACATGAAGAATCTGCATTTTTATGATCAAACACTAAAGAGTGCACACTACATCGATAGCACTAGTGAAACAGAGCACCCAAGAATCGTGGCAACGACAGCTGACAAACACACCAACTTCAGCATAATGCCTCTCCCAGTGTGGCCAAACGAGGCAGCTATGACTGCAATAATGCCCAGGTGGCCCTGTCTTCAACGTCGCATGCCAACTACACGAGACTCGCCTCTCCCATTGCAAATGCCAGGACAACAAACCTCCCAGACTGCAAGAACCAGGAGCGGGAAAGCAAGAGGGGAAACCCGGTCACGGCAGCATCAGAAACTGTGTAAGTGCAAATTGAAGCAGTTTATGGCCTGAAAAAGCGACTTCTCTGGGGGCCTCACTGTGTAGCGTCTAGCACGCCTTTTTATTGCTCTAGTATTATTCGAGTGTTCAGTGGCGCTTGTCCTTGGTAAAGCAGGCAATGCCACACCACAAAGGGAGACTCGGAAAAACGGGGTAGGGCGAGGAGAGAGAGAGAGAATGCCACAACCGCAGCAAGCAAGACTGGGCCCCCTGAAATACTGACTGAGCTCTTACAGCAAAACCGCAGTGGCCAACCAGTGTTGCAAGCGCATGCCACTGGCAAAATAACATTTTTGCATAGATTAAGAGTGGAAAAAGAAAACGCAAAAAAATAGGCTCTCTTCCTACACACACACACACACACACACACATGGCTTGTTCACTGCGTGGTTAACTCGGACACACCCGACATCTACTTCCTGCTAGACATGGAGAACCCAACGACAAACAAGGGGTGTAGTGCATGTGTGAGGCTACTGAGGTAAAAGGCAGTAAAAACAAACAAATGAAGGGAGGGGGGGGGAGGTCAGCACAGTGGTTACCCATTCTTTCTAATCCCTAAATCTCACTCATGCAGTCTTCGATACTAAGTTTGTGTAAGCTTCATTTCACACTGTCTCAATATAAATGGACTAGTCTGGTAGTACAAGCTGCAGAAACAGCCTAAGCAGTAAACAAGTGTCACAAAAAAAAAAAAGCATACATTTATCTCATGAAGAGTGGGTAAGGGGAATAAAATGTGCAAGGAGAGAGGAAATTCGTACCTACATTCTTCAAACTGCTTTTTTTCTTTCTTTCCAATGTTATGGCAAGATGATTCAGGAGATAACAGATATATGCTGCCAATAAAAGAGCAATGGTGTGCATAGTGGATGAGTCGTGGCAATTGCAGTGAACAACAGCAAGTGAGGAAAATGAAAGCTGCACGAGCTAGTCTTTGCTCAATGTTAACAGAAAGGCACTAGCAGATATGGTGCGACAGTGTACGAGATGACCTCGCAAATGTTAAGAACAGTAAATGTGAAGCAGTGCAGTATACCCTAAGCTACTTGCCAACAAAGATTATGCAAAAAAGAAGATAAAACAAATTTTGTATGGTTTGTAAAAGTATCGACAAGGGAAAGGGGAAAAAAAAAAAGGCCTCGTCTCATCAACCCCATAAAGCAGATGAGAGGCACGTTCTATGTACTCCACAAACAGCTCTCTCTTCACTGAAAGACACAAAAATAAAACAGAATATTAAGGACCCTGCGAGAAGAAACATTGGAAAAAATACTGCCCTTTCCCCAGAAAACAATCCCCTTCGGGTAATGTATAGTATACAATAGTATAATATTCATATTGTATAATAATAATATTGGCAGACTACGTGCAAATAAAGGCTTGTCAGTTGGGGAAATGTCTGTCCCCAACATTTGAGAAATAAAAATGAGTGTCACAGTCTTGTCACAGTGATTTGTAAAATAAGCGAATAAAAAAAAAAAAAAGACGTATCACCACACATGCGCACGAAAAACACACTGCAAAAAACAAAGCCCTACAACTCACAAGCTTACCAAAATAAGAAAAACACACGAGAGAAGGAAAAAATCTTGTAAATGTGAGAAGTCCTATTATGCTTCACTTTGTTCCTCTGAAGTTGATACCTGCCACAAGACCCCTTCTTTTCTTTTTTTGTTACTCACTGAATGCGCCTGAAGCACTACATAGCCATTCTTTGCTCCAAGCACAGGTGCATGACACACCCCAATTTTTGGGGCATTTCTTTTTTGGCAGGACAAAGGAAACGCAATGCCAAAGGAAACGCAATGCACCCAAAACAGCTGGTGCCCCCCTCGCATGGTAAGACACTCACCAAACCTCTATGCACATCAATAAAGCACTCTACGGAAAAGCACTTTCCAAAGCGAGGTTCATATGCTTATACAGGCACTAACAAGATTTTAATAGCCATAAAATACCTCAATTAAATGTAAGGTCAAAGAGCAAACAAGGAAAAGAAAGGAAGCAATGATGATAAAACTGCAAAGCCAAAGGGTCAGCTTCCAAAAAGGAAAGCAGGGTACACTTCTTTCAAAATGTCAACACCTTTCTAATAAGCTCACACACACACACACAAAAAAAAAAGCACACATGTGCTCAAGATTCTGACTAGATGCATGTAAATGTATGCACACATGGATGCTTGCAAAAACTTGCAAAGGAAAAACAAGAAAGGCACCGAACAGAGAAAGGGCTTTTTAAAGGAAAGGAAAAGAATGTTATAAAAATGAACACTGTGTAATATGGGTTTTGCCGCCACATGTTGGGAAAAGAAGGCATTGTACTGTTTCTCAATAGAAGGCAAAGAAGTTAGGTTTTCTTTTTTGTCTTTCTTCATCATTAAGGGCAAGACTCCTCAAAACGAAGACAAAGGGAAGGGCACAACAAGTTATTCATCAGGAGGGGGGGTTGTATAAGATCTGGTAAAAGAAGGCAATTTCCTCTCTCAACAGTTTAAAGAAAAATATATAGAGCGCCTAAAAAGTGGCTGCCATGGAATGTTGGTGTAAGCGCTCGCCCTTGGCTGTTGCTGCTTGCTGCCATCCCACCCCTCCACAATATTGCTGGCAACACACATGCGATGCCCAACTTTACTCGAGCGCAAAGCGACAACACAGCAGCGCGTATACTCAAGCGCCACAAGGGAGTAGAACACGTGGCAGCAAACTCTCCATCACCGTTAATAATAACATGGTAAGTATATGCGTGTATATATATATATATATATATATGTGTGTGTACGTAACATCAGGCACACTAGAGATGCAAATGCACTGCGAATGAAAAAGAAAATGGCAATGAAAAACTGAGAAAAAAAAAGAAAGATAGCTCTAAAGGTAAATTGTCCTTTTTTTTCAGAATGTACACTCAACAAATACAAGAAGAAAGGAAAAGACTGCAGGCAACACGCTACACAAGTCAGATGAAGCAACACATAAAGACAAGCTGATTGTAAAATCGTAAGAAAAAAAGAAGAATCAGGAGAAACCTGCACTATGCTGCTCGCAACGACTGCAAGCATAATGACGGGCTGCGTGAGGAAAGAACAAACAGCAGGAAAAGAACATGTATAACAACGAAAACTGCACTTCTGCTCCTGTTCCTATCCAACCAGCATGAGGCTGCATGCCACATAGCTGCATGACATCGAAATTAAGATGTAAATTGAGGTACATGTAGAAGATGTGTACACACCAGGCAATGTGTGTGTCATTTAACTGTGCAAAGTGAATGGGCCGGAGTAAGCACAAATTACGACGGGAAGGTTGGCTAAAAAGACGAGATTGGCAGAAGAGGTCGCGCGAAGCAGTTTAAAAAAAAGTACACAGCTAAGGAATGAAAGTGAGCAGCAAAATTCAGCTGGCCCAACAACAAAACCTCTGTGACTACCGACATTTTCTTTTCTTTAGGCAGAGGAAAAAACCAAACGCATTGGCATTAACAACCGAGAAAGGTGCCAAATGCACCCACCACGCTTTGTACAGGCTGCACGAACAGTGCAAGAAAAAAAAGAAAAAAAAGTATGAATAGAGAAAAACCTCTGCAGACACGCAAGTCAATGAGGCCCCAAATAATGCAGCACATGAGACAAAGTGCCCTCGTGAAAAAAGAAGGAAAATAAAGCACAACAAGCTTGTCACGTGGATGGGAAAAAAAAAAAAAAAAAAAAAACAGGAACTTTTGGCTGCAAGTATTCTTTTCCCCTTCCTTTGCACTGCAAAATGCAGTGGTCACTGCAGCCCATGCAACATCCCCACCTCCGAAGCCAGCGCACACAACACCCCCTCTCCTCCTTCCCGCTACTCCCTTGGCTCGAGGAAGCAGCAGCCAGGCTCAGCCATTACATGCTACTGTAAAAAAAGAACAACCCTCCACTCAACACTATACAACTGAGCTGGGACACTGATCGCACAATCATCTGCCTGCGTGCAGTCAGCAGGCACCACTCTAAAACCAAACAACCAACAAAAATAAGAAACAAGAGCAAGGAGGGATGATGACCATAACTACAACAGCGACACAGGCAACGAAGGCTCGAAACAAAAACAGAAAAGATGCAAGTGAAAATATGACAAAGAAGCTGCTCAGAAACTTGGTAGTTTTTCTGAAAGCAGGAACAGCCTCCGCAACGAGTCAGCAGTTAGAAAGGTGAGAGAGAGAGTGAGGAGGGGGGAGGGGTGGGACTTGGCGTGAGAAGACACAAGAGCCGCTTGAGCATCTGCCTTCTTTTTTTCTCCCTTTCTATTGGCTCTCGAAGCGCAGAAGGAAAATGGGGGAGGACATGGAAATAGTCGGTGGAAGGATGCGAGTGCTCATGCTGAGAGGAGGTGATAAAGAGTGGGAAGATTGTGTGACAAACCTCCTTCAAGGACGATGACAATGTTGCTGCAGTGGCGGCTGCTGCTGCTGCTTGTATGTAAATACAGTTTCAGCCGTTTACACTTTTGTGATATACCTGCGAGTACTGGTACACGGTGCAACACATACTGTCTTTTTTTTTCCATTTTGTTTTTCTTTCACTTCAGAATAGAGCTGGGAGTGAACCCACATGGCACATTTCGCTATGTATATACTATATATATATATATATGTATAAAAAACCACTAAATCATAGTAAAAAGGACTAGGCACGAGGGTATATATATGTTGTGTGTATACATATATATATATATTATATATATATATATATTCATATGATTCTCCTAGACGGTCGGTGTCTTCCAATGGTTGACGCTAAACCTGAGGATACCTAGCAGGAACCAAAAAAGAATCCCAATCTGTAACTAACGTTTTCAGCTGTATGTGTGATAATAAGCGACTGGTATCATTACAAAAAGTAAACAAAACAGCTGTTAACTGTATGATGACACAGGAAAAGATCCTTATATTTTTTTCATTAAGAAAAAGAAACATTTTCAAAAATAAAGGAGCCACGTCAGCAGCAATAAAGCTGTATGCTGATTGAAGGGGGCATATAAAACCACCACTGCAAATATCGCAGAAATGCAAGAATATAAATGCTGAGCACAGAAGGCTTCTAAACTGCCCATTTTGTGCCAGCAGACTTGCACATAGCTGCTATTATGTTGAGAGACCAGCCATGTTATAAACATGCTTTTTCATTTTTACAAGCTAAGTAGACGGCTATCCAGAAGACTAACAGGAGCACAAAACAAGCTCCTAGCTAAGGCAGGGAATGTCGCGCTTCAACATGGCGACGCGCACTGAAAAATCGAGAAGAAAATAATTAAAGTGAAAAGAAACAAATGTTTGTACTGGAATAGCTTACAAGACTGTAATGCTTGCTTACACTAGCAAGAACAACTGGCCAGAAGAAATACTTCAAGTAAAAAATGGAAAACAAGACTGAATCTTAAAGATGAGATTACAGGCCAGACAAGGGACTGTTTTCAAAGAGTTGATAGGAAAATAAAAAAAAATGAAATGTTAACAACACTATAACTACACAGCAAAAAACGTTTTAAGAATATCACAGTTAGCAATTTGTGTGTCTTCTCAAGCTCGTGTGCGAACAGTAGGTGGCCAGGTAGTGTGAGTGGGAGTGAAGAACATGGCGCTACAACACAACACCGCCCAAGCACTTGCTCACACTCTCCAGGAATGGACAGGAACAGCAGCGGGGGATGGATGAGAGAGAGAAAGGACGCTAAATGGTGTGAACACCAAGGCATTATTACTTTGTCTTTGGGAGCCTAGCTAATAATCATTAACGCACAGAGGATGTAGACAAAGGAAGACAGGATAGCAACTGAAGAAAGAGGTAAAATTTTTAAAAGATGACGTGCAATAGGCAACACACAGTGGAGAGCGGTCACTAAATCACATAGGAGTGTCATGAAATAGAGAATAACCTGGAAAAAAAAAACAGTTCATTTTTGGCTACTAACTGCCCACAGCACCCGAAGAAGCTGGGGGTGCCAAAAGCCACATCACTAGCTATGACAGTCGGCTGTGCATTGTGCCTTGGAAACTATGCTCGTGTCAAGCCCTTCTTAGGAAGAGTAACAATGCCCAGGAACAGTTCCAAGGAGCTTCTGCTTCGAAATATGGGAGGGGGGAGGGAGAAGAGGAAGAAATGCGGGAAGCAATCAAGCAAAATAAAGGCAGGTGGGGATAGGGCTATACAAAAACAGCAATAAAAATGAGGCAGTGTAGCTAACAAGCAAAAAAAAAAAAAAAAAGCATGATAAGGCACCTAATGAAATGAAGGACAACAATGTGAAGATGGAAAACGACGAGTGATCAACTGAAAGCAGCGAGGAAGGGGCCTCCTTGGTGCCACCAAACAGAGCCGACACGCGTGCATCAAAAGGATGCCGGAGGAGGTAGGGAGGAGAGGGTGAACGCGCAGCAAAGGCAAGGCGCACATGGGAGGCTGCCCAATGGTAACAGGGGACAACAAAAGAAGAAAAAAAATAAAGCAGCCAGCTGAAAACGCGCTGCTTCGGAGGTGGGGCACCCCCGCCAACCCCTCAGACAATGTAAAGAGTGTTGAGCACAAGCACATGGTGGTTGTTCTTTGCCAGTGTGACCACGTAGCCCTCCGAGGTGATCTTGAGGCCACAGCAGCGGCTCACTTTCACGTAGGGGCACTCAAACTCTGACAGGAGCAAGCC
Source organism: Dermacentor andersoni (assembly GCF_023375885.2). Classification (NCBI taxonomy): domain Eukaryota; kingdom Metazoa; phylum Arthropoda; class Arachnida; order Ixodida; family Ixodidae; genus Dermacentor; species Dermacentor andersoni. The sequence continues at coordinate 56,990,162 of NC_092817.1, read as the reverse complement.
GTCGCGCGAGAAGACCACAACGTGAAAACGATTGCCATGGCTGTCCCCCACAAGCACGTCGCCCGCATCACTGATGTCGATACCGTTGGGGAAGTTGGTCATACCGTCGCAACCAATCTTGCGGATATAGTGACCTTCATCATTGAACACTATGACACAGTGGCCCTGAAAAAGAAAAAGGAGGAACATGAGAGGGTGTATAGTAGGTGCACCACAAGCAAATTAAACAAAGCTCAAGCACGGCACAGCTCTGAGAGGCACGGTGCAGGTGCCACAACAGTGCCATGGTTGTGCATCAGCTACACCAAAGAATTTAATACAACTTCCACCCACAAAACCACACTGCTGCTCCTGCCCTCTAAAACACAGTTCCCGAGGGATGAAGATGTTGAAACAAGTGCAATTTGGCCGCGACATCACAGAAATGAGGAATGTAATTGACTGGCACATCTTGCACATTCTCTTCGACTTCGACAGTGACGTATTTGCCACAGCATTCTTAAGACTGTCACGAACTATAGGTGCTTAAGTGCAAACATGTCCCTTAATGAAGTATATTTACTTTGGTGCACGCAATGCAGTGGAATCTCGATAAACGAAATGACTTCCATGGAACTGCATACTATATGGAACACCATCCTCACGGTTGGTTGGTTTTGTATTCATGCAATTGCATTCAGCTTTGTCTCTCAGTAAATGAAACTCCTGGTAAAAGAAACCAGCTTCCCTGGTCCCTTGAGGTTCCATTTAAAGAGAGCCCACTGTACAAGGGCACTCTGTGGGCACATTACAACCCGCCATGTCAGCTACAGTAATAGAACTATGAACTATCCACCAGTCTGTAGCCATGAAGATACAAAGGAAAATCATATGGGTTTCTCAGAAAAAAAACTTCACAGTTAAAGAAGAACTCGTTCTGATCAGGCGATCGAACCCAGGACCAATGCTATTTTGGTATGGTTGTTTGACCATCTGAACTAACCGGGAGGCTAGCAGGTTGAAGTGGGAGGGCGAACTGATTGGCAACTCGAAGCACAGGGACATTAAATGTAGCAAATCAGTGGAAACCCACAAGGTGGAAGAATGTTCAAGAAAAGGAAAAATGTCATCCACCCATCTGTGCACTGACCAATAGATGCAACGTCTACGAAGGCAACCTTTCACAGCTTTGTGCTACAGATACAGCCGCCAACCGATAATCCAGACTCTATAGGGACCGCCGAAACGTCCCGACTAATTGGGATTCTGAAATACCGGATTTGCCCTGAAATAGGCAACGTTATTCCACAAGTGTGTTTTATTCTTGGATCGTCACTTACAGAGATGCCTTCTATTTCGCATGACTAGTGCAACACACATCGGCGTCTGCGAGTGACGGCATTCCTGGCACAGTACCAAGCACGTTATTTTTTGTGACTAGTGCAACACTAGCCTGTGTGCACAAAGCACCCATCAAAGCATCAATGAAAGCATCTTTTGAAAGTGATCATCCAAGAATTGGACCAAGTTTGTCAATGCGTGTTGCTGGGTGCACATACACTTGCCTTTGGCTTAGACATTCCTTGGCCATAATTTTATAGCAGTGCCTTTTGTTATTCCTTATACATTAAGTCTATGGGGCTAGTGGTAGTGCAGGGGGTTGTCCGAATTATCGGTGCCTGAATAATCGTTAGTCGATTGTAGGTGGACGACAATTTTCTCTGTCAAAAACCTTCCCTCTACCTTGCTGGCTTCTGCAGAATGATTTGCCAAATTCAGTAATAGAAATATGTTCAGTCCAATATTTGAATAAATATCTTGGATGCTTTTGTGCAGGCAGGCCTGAAGGGGGGGGGACCCTGCGCCTGAAAACTTTTTTTTTAAAAAATTCTTTCTCGATTTTGATGAAACTTGCCGAGTTTATGTACTTCAATGTGCTAGTTTTGAATATGCATCCAGTTTTTTTGCAGAGTAAATAACTTTCCAGAAATTGAAGAAATTCAGCTTTATTGCATAAGTTGCTTGGAGGTGAGCTATCTACCAAACTATACATGGCATAATAAATATCGACATATGAAAATGATGTGGAACTAACAAAGAGTGCAAATAAGCAAGTATGGTGTCCTAACCCAATTTTATATGAAATGAGAACCTTGCAAACTTCAGTGAGAGAAATACATCTAACTGCTGAAAAAACAAACATTAAAACAAAATTCTAATAAATGTTGTTATTTTGTACATTTGCACTCTACACAGCTTTGCCTTTCTGGAAAAAAAAAAAAAACACATTACAGTGATGGCAGTAGAAGCAGAGATAATGCACCTCCAATCATCAAAATTGTGATTTTGAGAAAACAAAACAGATTTCACAACTGACATATTGAAAGAAAGTTTGAAAAGACGGCACTCAAGAACATGAATAGGCACTAGGTATAATTCATGGTTGTTTGGCCGTTGCCGGTCGACGACATAGCATGCACTGTGAGTACGTTCACTTCAAAAGGATTACACGTTTTCAGGCCCTCAATTCTCCGCGAGCTCCATCCCGACGCAACTTCATCGCAGATCTCGCACACTACAGTCAGTTTAGCAGCGAGACCATAATCCTGATCGCTCCGCACCAGCTACGCAGAACCACCGCAAGTATTGCACAAGAAAACGCCAAGAAGATTGTTCACTGCTGCAAGTACGCTGCTCCAACGTACAGAGTAGCGGGCTTCGCAACCGAGGATGTTGCACTATCGGCGGTTGGATCTCCAACAAAACGCCGAATCTTTCGCTCCGTGGCCGTCAGAGATGCAATCTTGTTGTGCGTAACTTTCTCATGTGCTCTTATCTTGTTCACTTCCTCTTCAGTTACGACACCCGGCAGTGTGGATGTGTGTGATCCGGCAAAGCAGTTGAGGTGTCGACGTTAGGCGGCGGTACAACTTCAGCAGCGAGCTGCCGGGTATCCTGTGCCGAATGCGACGACTGAATCGCATTCAGAAGTTTATTGCGTCTCGTACGTTTCCGCCCATAACGATTCACAGAACGAAACTTTGTTTTGTTCTGTGTGTCCAAGCATATACAACATCGCAGTCGCGTGACTATGACAAAATGGCAGCTGTTTTCGTCATTTGAGCACTCGTGGTTGTTGGAGCCAATCATGACTCGCCATTTTGGTCCCACGCTCAAACTGGCCAATAATAGCGCGCGCCGCAAATGACTTTTTCTGTTGTATATTTCATGACCGTAGCACCGGCAATGTTGCCAACTGGTGAATAAAGAAAGCCAGAAATGCGAGCTTTCGAATGATACAAAAATGGTGCAGGCAGAGTGCCTAGTTATCGTGTTATGCGCGACGAAAATCGGGCGAGATTTGCCCCCAATTGAAAGGGCAATGCTTGCGGATTCGCATCTTTAGATCACGGTAACTGAAGAACTACGCGGTATTTTGTAACCAAATTTCAGAGATAGGCTCGGAGATGTGTCAGGAAGGTGGAAAATAAACATTGAAAATTAGAACATTGGGCCGATTTTCGGTTCCAAAGACCCGTGGGTCCCCCCTTAACAATGCTAAATTCAAGCATTTCAAAATATCAAACATTCACAGAAAAAGAAAGGAAGGGGACAATGAGCAAGAATGTTTTGTCTTAGTTAAGCTTCCCATGCAGCGACAGCACGGTGCCAACAAGCATGGTAATGAAAAAGCCCACCTTGAAATCGCAGATGTAGTACTCTCGGCCACTGATGGCAATGTCTGAGGGCTCCCTCATGTACTCGCTGCAGTCGAACCAGAGCAGAAGCTCGCCTGCCTCTGAAATGACGAAGACGGTCGGCGACACGCTGTCCACAGCGACAATCTTATTCTCAGAAGTGATGGCTAGGCCTGCTACAATGTCGATGTAGCGAATTGCAATCTTCTTGATAAAGTGGCCACCCTTGGTGAAGATCTGCATACGTGACCGCTCGTTCCCTCGATCGCAAATGACATACTTGCCGCTGCTCTTGATAACAGCCACCTACGCAAGGACAAAGGTGTTCAGACCTCATTACTAAGCAGGCCATACAAGCCATGCACAGCATAAAGGCAGCATTCAGCTTTAAAATCATCTATCCACCTTTTAATTTGTTGCAAATCCTAATGTCATGCCCTGTAGTCAACAAAGTTACTTTTAAATTACTTTTTGGTAGCAATGCAAGAACCATGCACATCAAGCCAGCAAGACGTTCTGTGAAAATGTAAAAAGGAAGTACAGTCCATGCCCGTTACGACGGATCCACCTACAACATACTTTCAGATATAACAGACCATCATAGTTTTCGCACAACACTTCTGCCATTCCCCATTGTGATTATTTTTTTTTCATTCAACCTGATTATAACAATTATCGGTTATAACGAAATTTTCGTGGCACTTGAGTATTTGTTACAAGTGGGTTCGACTTTACATGGAACTATTTCCAGGCATTTGCGTAATTTACAAAAATGCACTTTTTTTTCTTCCAGGAATGAACACACTAGCGGCAAGCTTCCCGCAATGGTGTGCGCTGCGCAACACCCCGCTGGGTTGACCAAGGAAGCGGCTTAATGCCATTGATGCGCCGAAAGTGCCGCTAGGTCTAATCCGCTGCGAGACTCTATAACATAAATTTCAAAAACTATCACTGTCGATCGCAAAATGCATCGCTTTGAAAACACTTTATTTCTCATCGCATCAAGTCTCACACACACACACACACACACACACAGAAAGGGCTATTTGCAGCGTACAGATTCTAAGCCTGTGATGTGTTCGAGCCATCTCGTAAGCAGTGCAACGGCAGCTGAATGCAGGCTTTGAGCTGATCTTGCCTCATATCCCAGCTCTCATTCGTGCTACAGGTTCGACAGTGGTCTTCGCTTTTTGCGAGAGATAAAATTGAAGACATGATTTATTCTACCGAGCCCTGTTTTGTGTGAAAAAAAATTTGCCGACAATTATGATCCCCCCTAATGCAAAATTTGAGCGCACCTCTATACAAATTTTCATTTTGTGATATATGGGCTGGTGTGGATAATAGGTGTTGTGCGGAACGTCGCGAAAGGAGCAAAGTGTGGCCAGCGCTTGGGTGACGCGCGAGCCCGATTTACAGAAGCCACTGCCACCAAACCTCCCAGACAAACGCTTCTCTGGCACCATCTAGTAGTTACCGTCACTGCACTACACTTTTCTCACTTTTGCCATACCCTCCTCCGCTTCCGGCCTAAAGGTTCCGCAGCACCCTCCTCCTCGCTTTCCTCCTGGCGCCTCTTCTCTCTCACCAACTTTTTTTCATGCCCCACTACGTGTGCCATTCGCTCTCATCTCTTTAGCTGTGCTCATTCGTTCAGTTACACCGCGAACGCCGATGCTCACCGCTGGAAGAGGTGTCTAAGGAGCTGCGCTCTGAAACAAACTGTAGCTGATTTTTGTGTCACCAGCGGCAGCAACGCGCTTGTTCGGGCGGCTGGCATGGCGGGAAGCTGACCAAACGGTTCCCCTCTGTTGTGACAGCTGTTAACCTTGCCAGTGTGCATGCTCTAGTGCAGGGAAACTGCCACATTTCCACAATCAGCGTCCGGAAAACAGCCGAGAGGAAAACACGCCGCGAGGTTGTATGTTTACTGCGTAAACCCATTTATTTATTATTCATTTTATTCCGACGTTTTCATCACTTTTGTGATTGCCTTCAGTTAGGACAGCAGCCAATGTGATGTTCCACCATTTTGCAACATACTGCAGCAGCCACGATTTTGTATAGAACAGACTTCGGACATAACGGATTTTTCTCGTTGGATTGTTAGTCCATTGCAACGAGTGTCAACTGCACCTCGCTTGCTAACAGACAAGAGTTGCAAAAATATTAATAAAAGCATCACCTTTCGGGGATACCACAGCTGTCCTTCCTCCTTTCCAGCCACTCCAAAGGTGTACTTAAACTCCCCAGACTTGTCAAACACCTGGATGCGATGATTGTTAGTGTCAGCCACGATGATCTCTTCGTCTAGGCCCAAGCAGAAGCCATGGGGCGAGCTGAACTGGCCCTTGCTCGGGCCCAATTGGCCAAATTTGCACCTGTTCAAATTGAAGAAAGCCATAGAGATCATCATTACAACACCAGTCACAGCTTCCCTTTCAGGCTACAGCATGTACAGTGGAACCCCGTTCATACGTCTTTCACCGGACCGAGGAAAAAAAACGTAACAGCCGGGAAAACGCAACAGTGAGGAAAGCTCCGAAAATGAATGAAAAAAGTGCAGCTTCAACTATAGACAATTTATTTCCACAGAGTGCGCTTAGAAATTAAAAAGTCTAGAATGGTGGCTTGCCGTTTCTTTCGCTCGCTCAAAATCACCACACGTTTCTCAATAGCCTGGAAGGCCACATTGCTGTCAGCATCGCTGTGAGGTGCGACGTACCTGCGGAGGTCCAGAGCCGCGACGGCTTCTCCAAAGCTAGGATTTGGCAACTCCGCGGCATCATGCGGCTCGTGCTCCTCGTCGTCACCGCGCCACGGCAATGGCAACGGACGAAGGAATATCCGAGAAATTTTGCCCTCTTTGGCGTAATCATGCTAACGTGCAGCCCGGTAGTGCGCAGCGCGGCGTGGTTTCGCGAGAAATGTAAACAAGAGAGGAGAGCTGGCCCGATAGGCAGAGCAACGCCATGAGTAATGCCAACTTCCGGCTTCCCTTTAGCTATCTTCACAAAGAGTGACGTCAGGGCCTCTCCTGAGTTTCCTTCCTCCGTGAGTCGACCCGTCCAACAAACCATGCGGTGACCGTAATCACAGTGATGATAGTGAGCATTCTTCACGAATGTCCACCTAGTGGCGGCCTCTCGAACTGGCGTGCGGCTTCTTGCAGCCAGTTCCATAGCCAAGCCCGGCCAAGCCCGGTCAAAACTCGTCAAAAGCCAAAATGGCGGTTGGAGCGCGTTGCCTACTTTAGCCCAGGCGGGTTTGGGTTGCGACGCATCATGCGGGAACGTTTTCACAGCTACTACGTAACAGCGGGGTTCCTTATACATTGGATCCTATGGAAGCTGATGGGACCGGATGAAAACGACGTAGCAGCCGGGAAAACGCAGCAGTGAGGAACGTAACAGCGGGGTTCTACTGTACTCAGAAACTCAATTCGGGTGTACAAGTCACACCCTTAAACAAACAGCAAGTTTCAACATTCAGCTGTCAAAGCAAAGCCCTCAATGTCAGCTCTATGCACTCAAAACGGGAAACTTCATGTTCAACGCAACCAAGGAACTCCCGGACTGTCTTCTGGGCCTACAGGGTTCCAAAAGTAGCTAGCATCCAGTTGGACTCTTTCCAATTCAGCTTTGCGCATGCACGTACCCTGGCTCCAAGCTGCACTGCCATTACCACAGCGCATGTGTGCGAAGTGAGTGCATGATTTCTTGCATGATCTGCAGCAATTTTTCGAGCTTGAGAGTCGGAACAATTTTTTATCTTGTTCTCGACAATAAAACTGGTTAAGGAAACATTTCAGCAGTACAATAAAACCTTGTTAAACCGTACCCACTTAAACAGCAGTTTCCTTTTTAATGTAGTAAAGTCAAATCCCCGACCCAGCAGCCATTGAATATAATGCGTTTTGTATCCGCATAAACTGTACCAGCTTTTTGCGTACATATCAGTTATTACGTAGCGTTTCCACTTTTCATCGTGCAATCACGGTGGTGCATTGTCCCCATCGGGCGGCCTGGCAGGACAACAAACCTCGGACATGAGAACAACGGCCTTCAAGCGCCCTGTGCGTTTACGCGCGAAGTCACATCAACATCATTTCAGCGCCATGCCAGAGCGCATTGTGACGTCGTACAAGCTAGGACTCGTGTCATGTTGAAGCTCGGATAAAAAACACTGGGTGCTCAGCATAGAATAAAAATTGGACATTGTTCGTGCTATCGAACGTGGCACGAAGAAGTCGGCGCTGGCACGCGACAGGGATCTACCATTGACTATGGTGTGTGGCATTCGAAATGCGAAGAAGTTGCTCGGCAGCGCTGCTGCGACTGCAAAGAGATGTCGGCTACCAGGTTTGACTCCCCCCCCCCCCCCCCCCCCACCCGCAGCGGGTGCAGCAGCGCTAGAGTGGCGTAAATCGCTCATGATTGGAGGGCTCGCGAGAGCTTTCAAGTTTCCTGCGGCTGAGACGCGAAGCTGAGATTGGGCGAAGCGTGCGCTGCTCAAGGACACGGGGGAGCATGCGACTCCCATTGGCTGCTGCGTGTGATGACGTAGCGGTCTCCTGCGTAATGCATCCAGCCGTTGCCTGCTCCAGCTCCTCCATCACCGACGCCTTTTGTGTATTCCGCTTGCCATCGACTATCTTTGCAGCCCTACGCATATTTTCCAAGTTTCTACCGTCCTTACGAGACCGTTGTTGCGTTTAGCCTGCCGATTGTTGTGCGATCGGCCAGAATGCGCACAAAGAAACTCAATATGCTACATGCGTTCAGTGCACGGAAGCATTCTATGAAGCTCGCCTGCATGGCGAAGCTCGCCACTCGCCCGCGCACCGACGATGATCGCACCGATAGTTCCTGTGGGGCAGCTTCTGCTTCATCTACGCAGGAGCGTGGTTGCGTCGACGTTTCTTAGCAACGAGACTCCTGCTCCACCGGTGCAAGAATTTGTCGTGGCAAGTGCGCCTGGTGTCTTGTGCACATAGACATCGACATGACATCGACAGCAGCTTCCACATCCTCTTTTTCATCTGCCTCGGACAGTGCGATCGCTTCGTTCACTGTGCACTTGAAAACACGTTTCTCGACGTGTGAGGAGGAAGAGGCGGCGGATAAAAAAAATGTGCTACTGTGCAACAAGTGCTTGGAGCTATGTCAGCGACGGAGCGAAAATTTCAAGCAATGGAGCGCAATTTTGAAGCTGCCACTGCTAAAAGTGAAGCCGAAAAATTTCTCCATGTCCAAATGGGTGCCCTAGGCGACCTGCTATCCGGGACCCCGTGCCAGCAGTGTTTCACTACTGGAATGAATGTTCAAGGAGGCACCCAACTTGGTCTTGCAACAAAGCTTGAGCTATGTTTACATTGTGTAGTAGTTGCAAGCTTGTGGAGTTCTGCTAGTCAGGATGACTCAATGGCATTTGACGTGAATATAAGAGCCATTGTGGCACCAAAACAAATAGGGAAGGGACAAACAGCCCTCAATGACTTTTGGGCAGTGATGAACGTGTCCCATCGTGGCCTGCATCATAACACTTTTCAGAAGCACTTGGAGAAATTCAGGGAACCGCAGACACAGTGTATAGACAAGTTCTATGCAGAATCTGCTTCTGCTGTGAAAGCCACCTCCAAGGAAATGGATCCATATTTCAGCAGGGATATCACAGTAAACTTTGATGGAACATGGCACAAGCGTGGCCACACGTCCTATATTGGAGTTGGTGCAATAATTGAATACCATACGGGCCTCATCTTGGACGCCATTGCTTTATTGAACCAATGCCTTGGTTGCCAAGTAGGACCAAAGCCTGGAGACCCGGGCTACGCAAGCTGGCAGGAGGATCATGTGTGCTAGAAAAACACTGACTCTTAAGTCTGGGAAGATGGAACTTGAGGCAGCTGCCATCCTTTTCTCACGTTCGGTGCCAAAGCACAACCACCATTACATAACGCTCGTGTCTGACAGAGATAGTGCCACCTTCTCTGCCCTAGTGCAAGAAAATGTTTATGGATTGGTTTCCATTTCGAAAGAGGAATGCCTGAACCACGTCCAGAAGAGGATAGGGACAGCACTGCGCAACCTTGCGCAGAAAAGTGACAAGGCTTTATGAGGGAAAGGCAGGCTGACAAAGGCCCTCATTGACAAGCTGACCGACCATTATGGCTGGGCCCTACGGAACAATTCCAATGATGGGGCTGCAATGCAGCATACGACCACGTGACATCGACACACGAGGATCCTCACCATGACTTGTACCCTGAGGCTGCAGACTCGTGGTGTCGTCATAACGCCAGAAAGAGTTATGGCATGCCACTTCCAAAGCATTGGTACTACCTTCCAGGCTATGTTGCAGAAGCACTGCTACCTGTTTATGATCACCTCTCACAGGCTTCTCTTCTGCAACGCTGCCTGGGAGCAAAGACGCAGAATGCATCAGAATCACTCCATGCTGTGGTGGCCTGTGGAGACAGCACTGCATGAGGCAGTTTAAGATACAATGCTGGCTGCCACAGGGCCACCCAAGAGCTATGTTCATCAGAGGGGCTAACACCTGGCCCCCTGGCCATTATACGGGCAGCAGAGAAAGATTCTCTGCGCTTGAAAAAGGCCAAGAAGCGATTGCAAGAGAAGGTGGAAAGGCGGCAAAAGAAGAGAGTGCCTAAGGACATCTCCAGTTATGCTGCAGGGTGATTTTAGAGCTATATAGTCGGAACCCGCGATAACGAAATACCGCAACAACGAAATTCCCACGACAACGAAACATTTTCGTATCCCCGGCGAACGCCCATAGGATTCAATGCATTTCGTACCTCTCGGCAACGAAATGTAGCTGTACTGCAATCCTGCATCAACGAAATTTGCTAGAACGTAACTCCGCATATTGCGTAAGGCTAGCAGGCTCCAAAATGTGCTCAAATGCGATTGTTTTGCATTAAAATTGCGTAAAATACCACCACATTACACATGCGTGGGCGCCGCCATTTTTGTTCACCAGAACAACCAAGCACCGGAAGCGATCAGTGGGCTGGAAACACGTCATGGCCGCCATCTTGTTTGTTGATCGCCCGTTTGAAGCAGCACCATGAGCGGCACGCACGTTGCTACCGACATGTGACGACGGTGTTTGCGTGCCTTCCAGGCGAGATCGTTGTTCGAAACGCGCGTTCATTTTGCGTTCCCCGCGGTTGACGACTCGGCGAGGCCTAGTCCAATCGCGTGAGGCGAGACTGAACGCAAACTGGACGCGCGTTTCGAACAACAATCCCCGATCGCGGCAGTGCACTGCGTAATGTGCGCCTGGGTGGGAAAAATGCAGCAAAAACAAAGAAATCCACGTACCACCTACGTGGAATTGTTTATGGCGCTTGAGATGGCGGTCGCGGCATATGGAGTGTCACGCATGGGGCCATGATTGACCGATCGTCCGGGAATACGCATCCCTAGATTGCTGGTTTTGGTGCCACCCAACAGGCATCGTGTGCGGATTCTACGCCGGATGTAGATTTGCGCGAAAGGGCCATTATCTCGATCGTTTGCCTTCGCGTACACGAGATACGATCACTTTTGCGATCGGCATCGGCCGCGTCGGCGCCTACGGGCAACAGCGTGCGCTGGAGAAATGCTGCTGCATGCACTGTTGCTCTGCATCCGGTGCCGAGTTACGCAAAATCTCCGCAAGTGATCGCATCGCCGAAAGCAGTTGGCCGTAAATTCTGCGCTACGGCACTACTGCCACTGCTGGTCGACGCATGCGGCACACTTTGTACTGTCAACAATGCGGTTCTATATCCTCGAGCAAAGCTTGCACAGTAAGCTAACAGAATTTGGACAGTAAAGTTTTGTTCTGCGATGCATTACCTATCTGTGCTGTCTTTTTTCGCAACAAAATTCTCGCAACAGCGAATTTTTTCGCGTTTCCCGCCGATTTCGTTGTTGCGAGGTTCAACTGATGTGCTCAAAACTTTCAAAGCTCATTTTCGCAAAATGCCTTTTTTGGCTGGTGAGGCTGCTTGCTCCAGCCATCTTTCTGTAACCTCTCATCAGATTCCCATAAGATTCTTTTTTATTGTGTATCTGAATAAATTTTTGAGGGCAAAGCAAGCCCATTCTTTATATATATATATATATATATATATATATATATATATTGTGTCTGTGATTGGTCATATTTAATCAAAATTTGATTGATAAAATCTTAATCGCCAACACTTAAGGGGGGACGCGGGGATCAACTATGGAAAAACGACCCAAAAATCACTTTTTAGAAAGTTGCAGATTCCGAATCTCTCACCCCTTTTCTATAAGTTTTCCAAGTATTTCCGCTGAAAACGACTGCTAAGTACCATAAATAAATATATACACCAGGCAATACAGCGAAAATTTCGTCAAAATCTGTGGAAAAGTCGCAGTTTTCGAGCGCCCCTAGCTCCGGAACGGCAGTACGCGGCGCGGCCATGCTGGTACCGTTGAAAAGCGCGCCTCTTCGCCTTTTGACGCCCCTCTTTCATTTCCTGAGAGAGAGAAGAGCAAGCATAAAAACATAAAAAGTCTGAAGGTCGCGGAGCTGCTTGTTACGGCCACCGATTGGCTTGCTCCGTCACGTGCGTTCTATGAGCCGCCCCATTGGCCGGCTCTGGAAGCGAGCTGCTGCGGCGTCTGCTTCTCCCGTTTCTTCGCGCGCTGGCTGCTGCGCCTTTGTTTACGTGTTAGATATTCGAGGTACACCGCCGCTTCATCGCTTTATTCCGATTTGAGTTTTCTATTTCATTTGGTGGTTTCGAGCATGACTGGGCGGACGTGGACGACGAAATACGCGACCAAGCACCGCTTCAGCAGCCGCAAGCGCAAGCCGCCGAACATCCAAACGATAAGTAGTCCTAGCAGAGATGTGTCCGCGCGCTAGCTTGCAAGAGAGACTGTCGACGCATTGCCGGGCAGTTCGCAGGCTGTTGCAGCCTTGAGCTCCAATGGTGATGATACCGAACTAATAACGGCCGTTTCCGATGCTTCCGGGCCTGCGACGTCCCGTAAATACTCCGCGATGTACCCCGATTGTGCCACCGCCGTCACCGAGATGAACGACGAAAGTGCGGTCCAAGCGCGTGCGTCTGCCGGCCGTGAAAACGAACCGTGCATCAGCAACGGTCACACCATACAGTCGCATCTCGAGTCACAATTCATCTTGTCGGAGGTGTTGAATATGACCGCCGCCACTGTCCGCGCGTCACTTGGTTCTGTGCCGGCAACCGAACGGAAGATAGGGTTTACGGCGGGAGGAGCATGCTCGGTGGTGACGGACTCAAGCGAGTCGAGCGGCTAAGAAAGATGCCTTGAGCAAGACGAGGGCACAAAAAGCACATGAAAGCAAGCATAAAAGATCCAAGAAGCCAAGAGATCAACCTGACACCTGCACCTACAAGGCCGGTGGTTTCTACTCGAATAAACATGGCTCAAAACTTCGAACACCTTTTTCTCAAAACTTTTTTCTACCACCAAGGTCAACTTGCAAAGCCAATATCTCAGCCACTGTTATGAATATTTTTACACCGTTTGTTTTGTTACACTCATTGTGCACCACTGCACACAGTGACATGTTTTGTTTTCAAAATAGTAGCTTCAATAATTTGTTATCTTTTGTTTTCACAGTCGAGATTTTCATGCAACTGAAGTAGCTACCAAGGAATGAGAATATAAAAAAAATCTGCTAGGCTAAAAAAATTACAGGAATGTCACTGTGTGGAGGATACATATAGGAGTGCTATCAATGTTTGCTTGAACTCCTACCATCAATATACAGGTGTGCAGGCATTTTGCAAAAATGAAAGCAGAAAAATTTTGTAAACAAAAAAGTACTTCAGATATTGCAGCCATATTTTCACAGTTTTGTTTATGTGATGTTATTAACACCTGTGCAAAATTTCATCAAAATCGGCTGGTAAATAAAAAAGTTTGCTTTGATCCCCATGTCCCCCCTTAATTCGGTGGTCTGCTAAAAGTTTTCAGCAAGGAAATTTTAAAAAAGGGCTGTCTTGCCCTGAGGTATCTATCTGGGAATCATCATAGTGAATTTCACAATTGCAGCACCTTTTGAAAATTCTCCAGGTCTGGAATGAGAAAACCATGTGCACCATTCTGACATATTGCTGTAACTTGAGAACCAGTGAACATAACTGCATGAAATTTTGTAGTTCTACTAATACTTTTGCTACGAGTCTTTTCTGAAAATTTCACTAAGATATTTCAATAAACAAAAAAAAGATAGTATCCATTAGCTTTCACTATAATGGCCTTTCAGAATAGCGAACAATTTATCGCAGTCCCCTGAAGTTCGTTATATCGAGATTTCACTGTACTGTTCTTTCTCTCTTCTTTTTTTTTTTTTTCCATGTCATATTTGGCATGTTGCCCTTGTGCCAGTAAAATAAAAAGGTGTTATTGCTGCGTGTGAGCAAATACGGGTGTGCTAAAGTGCAAATTATGAGAAGCTACTTCAAGAACACAAGCAACAATATATATAAGAAGGGACTTTGCCAGAGACTCCTTGGTCAAATGTTACCACTGCGAAGAGACAAGAAGGCGCGGGAGCATACACATCTTGCTCGTCAAATTTAGTTGAAATAGTGGTCGATCAAGGGATTGCTTACTGGAAGAAAAAGGTCGATTTTATGCATAAATGTCCCTCCCTCCTATCTTTTCTTTTGCAATGTGATGCTAAAATTCACTTTTACCCACCTTTCATAATGACAGCTGTGCAATTTTTGTTCTTAGAGCCAAGTTATTCCACTTGGGACAGATAATCATATAGCCCCGGCTGCCCTTCAGACCATTCTAAACTTCCTTTATCTTCAGTGTGATACTTTGTGTAACTTTCAAATAGGTTTTTGCCAGTGCTTGCACTGAGGGGTTTTTCAGCTGTGCCACTACACTACACGCATTGTTCAAGGACAAAGGTACTGAAGTTTCTATGCATTTCTTAAGTGCTGGGTGGGTTACTTTTGCCCAAAATGTTCACAAATCCTTTGCCTTGCCATATTCCCTTGCAAGAATGTACTTGTTTTACTTTGTTTTGGACTACACTGAAAAAACAAAAACAAAAGGCAACTGAAAAGATGGGGCTTATGCTTAACCGCATTTGAAAACAGAAGCGGCACGTGTGGTCATACAAAGTTACCAAAGCATACCCAATAAGCGCTTCAGACTGTTTGCAATTTACTGTATTTCTGTGCATATTACATGCCCCTTAGTAACCTGCATTCCTAACTGCCGCCCTCAGAAAGGACGGAGGCATGCGTAAACCTGCGCAAATAACTGCATACAACATTCAAGCCCACACAACAACAGCCCCGCACCAATGTTGGGACAATGTGAACAAGAAAATCATCTTTAGTATGAAATCAAAGATCTCATGGAATTCTATCTGTTTGGAAAAGGCCATAGCAAATAAAACACAAGACTGTCCAAAGCCATAGCCCCCTCATTGTACAACCTATTTCACTTTGGACAGCATGTTTTATTTAACCGTTTCGTATGAACAGTGACTGCCACTTTCACTGCTGTTCTCTTGTGAAGCAAGGTGCAGCTCTAATGACGTGTGAAGCACATTTACATGCCAATTTCGCCTTCAATTCTGGCTTCATGGTAAGGCAAAATCTGCCGTCAGTTACAGCTTTAGGCACTGGGCTTTGCAATGCAGCCTAATGCAAACATTCTGTGTAACCTTTACAGCACATATTATTATTTTAAATTTTTGGTGAAGGTTATTTACACTAGAGAAAAAGATCTTCAACACATGCATGTTCCAATTCATCTGTTTATTTTCTTATCGCAGCCTCTACTTTAGCTGAATGAACAGTTAGGCTATCAAGAGACATTTCATCTAACAGCACTGTGTTTGCACACCAAGCATATAAAACAGAATGGGACGCACACAAGTGACAGGTACCTTATCTGCATCGTGTTCAACTTCGTACTGGCACTACGTGGAGGAGGCACGTATCCAGATTGCACAGACAGTGATGGAGACACTGTAAGGAGAGCACTCGTCAACAAGAAAATCCACAACGCTCACTTCCTGCTTAAGAAATTGCCCAAAAATGTAAACCCTCACGAGTCAATTTATTAGCAGTAGGACAACTCTGCATCAGTTTTCAAGAAATTCAGGTATTGCACCAACCATTAAGAAGTTTTATGGCCTCCCTTTCTTGCCTCCCCTAAAGCCGATAGTACTCAAGGTTAAGGTGGTGGCACGAGATGGCTGCAAAATTCTACAGCCATATTCTGATACATTCAAGAGCAAATGCACAATGATGCAGCTAAAACCATGAGGGAAAACAGGATTTGGCCAGGAAATGTCATGCTTACTAACAGATAGAATCTCAGATAAAGAACTCATTCACATGGCTACCACCTATTCTGTACCCTCATTGTGATGAGGGAATTATTGTGTCACGAGATTGGATAGAGCAGTATAAGAACTTGCTACAGAGCCACACTCTTCGTTGAATTATTTTTCAGGGTTTGCTAAAACTAGGTTATCCAAGTCTAGCTTCGACAAGTGAAGCAAAAGATGTTTCGCATATATATTCCTCAATTGATGAAACAAATTTACATTTAAGGATACTTAATGCCTATCACCATCACTGACAAGACGTCTTTATAGCTGTCTATGAATCATGAAATGTCGCACTTCGTGCAGTTCCCTGCATTCCAATATTTCACATACCTCAATCTGATTGCAATGTGCAGGCAGTTTCTGGACCCATTGTCATCAAAAAAAAAAAAAAGAGAAGTAACCTTGCATGTCAGGCTTATGTGAACAGATATTGAAACGAAACAGTAAAGAACCTCTGCATAAGCATTTCACTGATTGTTTTACATTTGCGCCTTTTCTATGTGGTCATTGTCGGCGAGGATGCGGGGAACTGAAAGGCGGAACTTTCAAGCTTTCGAGCGATACCAAGATGGCAGCACTCAGCGGTGGGAAATAGCTCAGTGAACTCCGGTGTTTCTGAGCGACATTGCAGTCGTTTCTCGCCGTCCGCGCTGAAAAAATAATTTTTTTCTGACACTTTGGGTGCATTATCGGGGCAAATCGTTTTGATAAAGTGTAGATTAGGCATTACAGATGCCGAAAGAAGTAGTTCCGAAAAATATACATTTTTTCTCTCTCGTGATTTTCAGTTTTAAGACCCGCGTCCCACCTTAAATTTTAGCTTTTCTCCCTGCACAGGTCCAGCGAAATACATCTGCCTAATGCACAAAAGGAGCTTGCTGCATGGTCATGATTACGGGAGAAGTAGGTAGCACTCAGGAATTTTGTGAATAGCTAGTTTTTCACAACCTGTGGCTGTGTCAGTGTCCTAGCACGAAAATAACACCACTGGCCTTATGTGCTGGTTGCCCGTTTTTAAGTGAAAGAGAGAGAGAGAGAGAAAAAAAAAAACTGCTGTGAAAATTACCTACACTCGCTCCAAACAGCAGCACGATTGAAGAAGGAATGCCAGTGTCAAAGAGGCCTTAAAGAGATGGCATGTGCAGTCGGGGACATCAAAGGAACCAGCAGTGCACTCAGGTTTGGGAATACCCATGGTAGTATAATGGTTGGCGCAATGCCAGATCAATTAAAAGATTTCCAGGAAAAACTTTTCCATCCCTCTTTGGGCCTAATTCGGAAATTGTAGACAGTGTACTGTAGATGATGAAGAAGCAATATTGCAGAGAGGCCATCACTGAAAATTTAACGAAATGGCTCACAGTACTGAACAGTGTGGCTAACAACACTGACCGAGACCGCTGCCAGCTGCCAGGATGGGCACCCTTTGCCCCAGTATAGAGCTGCCATTGACCAGGCTGTCCAGCATGGGTGAGCCTCGAGAAGAGGAGCGAGGGGACAGCGCTGAGCCGTTCAGCAGCGAGTCCAGCAGCTGCTGATGCGAGCCAAGGCTGCCGCTGCTGCTGCTGCTCGGCCGCCCAGAGGAGAGCAGAGGGGGAGGAGGAGAGGTCTGTGCGTTTGGCTCCAGAGTCAGCCCCGGCACTACTTGTCCATTCAACATGATTTGGCCTGCACAACATGGCAACAGACGCCCCAATACATTTTGCGTTAGTTTTTCCACCGTAGATCTGCTGAGAAAATAATGGGGAAAAGACAGCTACATGACAAATTGATTAGACACAATGATTAGCTTCATTAAGACAGCCACTACTACGAACGCTGCTTGTTCCAATATTTACCCTACATATTGCAAGAAATCCAACGTCAAAGGAAGGTGTGCCACAGTTGGTTAAGAACAGTAGATTTCAGTGTGTTTAGCTTTGGCAGTCAATACACTACCCAATATGACAGTCCCAATGTCAAGTTTTCTATCATGGCCTGTATACTGCAACAGTTCACTTTGGAATTGGTTTGCTCTGGCTGTTACGTCACACGGAGAAAGAGTGGAAGGTTGCGGCGCGAGGGAGACCAATCGACGAGCGCCGATCTGCCGTAAGTTCACGTCACTATTTTTGTTTGTACTTTGAGGACAATATAATAATTGAAGGATGTTGCTAGTTCGATAAAAAATATTGGTTTGCATTAAATACTTGCATGTTTATTTCTAGTAATAACTGTGGGTTTGCAACATATGCAGCTGCTTATGGTCTAATTTTACACTGTGTCGTTTCATTTTTTTGTCGCTAGATGTTGCTAGCCAAAGCTAGGCTCTAAAAGGGACACTAAAGTGCAAAATGATTTCTTCTGCACCAGTAAATTATTGTTCTACAACACCAAAAACACCACTCTTGCAACGATAAGACGTTTGGTAAGCCAGAAATAGCATAAGAACGAAATACGGGTGGCGACGCCTACTTGAGATCCCGCACCTGGGGGCTGCGACGTCTTGGATTTTGATGGCATCTTCTAGGGCCTACTAATTATATATAGCGATATAGATTGATTACATTGTGTTCTAAAGGAACCAAATATTAAACATGGCAAGTTTCGGAAACCTTTATTCAGCCAACGCGGCCCAAATGCGAAAACATACTTTGGAATCCCTGACGTCACGCTGACGTACCGGCGCTGGGGTTTCGGCATGAAATTCAAATACTAATACTTGGACCTTCATTTTCTCATCTAATAATCAAAATATTTTTTTGAAAGGACTGCCTGCAGGGTTCTCAAACAATGCTTCATTAGTCTAAACTGATGTATTGTATCGCTTTAGTGTCCCTTTAAGGACGGATAATTGTAATGGGAGCTTTGGCCACACATTCCACAACATTGTAAATCCTGCCGCAGTCAAGAGACCATTCCTCGACTGCAGCGCCTTCTCCTTCGCCATATGGAGAAGAATCTAACCCACCAATTTTCTTTGCCCACGATTGCAGTGCCCCTGGCGATGGCTGTGATGTCACTGAATGATGTTTACGACAACCCAATCACTTCCTTTATTCCAGACGCACTGCTGAAAACTACCCGTGGCAAAAAAATGCCGCGCATACAGCACTTTTGTTGCATTGTCAAGGTCACTAAATCTTTGTGGTCTGAAATATTCTTTTAGCTCATAGCAAAGCTATTGCACTGTGCCTTTCGGAAGCCTAAAATGCCTTCAAAACTCTTCCTCGCAAATGTCGAATGCGTTGCATCCCTGCCGTAGTCTTTCGCCAATGCTCACCAGAAACACATCCAAAGGAACTGCCACTGGCGTCTCACTGACCAGCGCAGGACTAACTGGAGGCCACGTTGCCATAGCAACCCTCGAGACCATGCTCATGAATGCATGTGACCTTCGAGCAATCTACTTCTCTACAACTTCGTTCACAGCAGACGATTAAACCACCTGCTTGTCGCCCATTTCGGGGCTCCTGCCGCCTGCCGCATTTCACCATATAGCAGATTCCCATACATGGCTGCTGTTGGCTAAAAGCCGACATCAGTCAAGAAGCATGAGCCATCGTCTGCTGAGGCTCGGCTACAAACAATGGATTGATTTTCCCTGAAGATTTGTCCACTGAACCCGACAGTCCACTATAGTCAGGTTAAAAGAATTGATAATCAACTTAAAGAGGAAAAAGGAGGGAGAGAGGACCCAATAAGGAAGACCAGACAGGATGAGCATGGTGCATGGCACTTGTCCTGTCTGGCGTACCTTGTTGTGTCCCCCTTTTTTTTTCTTTATTTTTTTTTGTGCTTTTAAGTCAAGTTTGAATTCTTACAAACTTGCCCAAATTTCAGTTCTCGTAACAGAATTGGTTGCATTGATAATACAGGTAGACCCAACTAAGTGAGAAGAATAATCTGTTACAATGTCGACTTCTATTAATTCAACCATGACGAACCCAATGAAATAAATCAAATTATGTGGCGAGGCAAATTAAACACGATGTAGAAAAAATTCCAAAATACACTGCTGATTCATTAGTTGTATTTACCCAATTCTAACACACCTCCGAATCAAAGACGCATCCACTTTCTATGCGTCCAAAGTAGTAATGTAGAAAGCACATTAAAGCTTCTAAACAAAGTACAAATCCAATACGCACTTAATTTTTTGTCATCACAAAATATTGCACAATGGTGGCTGGTTTCTTTAAGTCAGCTTCGCCACATGGTTTCTTTAGTTCGCTTTGCCACCATACATAAGCATCATGCGGCAAAGCATACGAACGTTATGAAGACGGTTTTGGTTTCGTGTCCACGTGCACCGAGCAGGCAATTTGTGGCCCAATTTTCTTTTAAAAAGAAAGGTACACGTTAAAAGTAATTACTGTAATCAAACATTGTCAGCGACAATTATTGCTTGAAAAATTTTCCAGGGTGGGCTGAGAATAGGTGTTTTCGACAATAGAACATACGCTCAAGGCATACACTGCCCCCAAGCTCTGCCGAGACAGCCACTGCCACTAAAGGGGCCGCTATTGTGTCATCATAGGGGTCGGGCATGTATGCGTTGACTGATCAAGTTTGAACTATCGGGTGAAGGCCAATTTCAGGATTGAAATGATGACAGCTTGAGCTCGTAGAAATGCACAGGCACCGGTCGGGACCTTCAGCCAAGATCGAATTAACCAGAGTAGAATTAATGTCAAGTCTACTGTATCCGAAATTATGTTCCATGCTGATCCGTTGTCGTGGGCTGTATGTACACACATCCTAAATGTAGACAAAGCAACCAAGTCACAGCAGGCAATGAAAACTGCCAGCTGAAAAAGTCTGCATGCTGTGAAATACACAAAGCCAACACCACTTGTTTTCCCTATCTGAAGCTGCATGGTGCTTACTGGTCCACCACAGCACCACTAGTCCAAGGCTACCAAGCCCAGACATTGTGTCAAGGTGGTGAGGACAAATGGCATTATGGCATTAAGGGGGGACGCGGCCCTTGAAAACCGAAAAATTGCGAAAAAGTCGATTTTTGAAAAACCAAATTTTTGGGTAGTATGTCTCATAAACTACCTGTTCCGTAATTATCAACACCTAATTCAACCGTAAAGAACTAAAAATAACGCTACTTTTGAGGCCACCGCGGCCCAAAAAACACGCGCAAATGCCGAAATCAAGTCAAACTTCGTGCGCGCGCCATTCCCGGCCCATGCGGCATGCTCGCGCCATCTTGGTGTCGTTTTGACCGTGGATTCTTTGTCTCTATTTTGCCGCATTGCAAAATGGCATCGTCGGAGCGGTTGAGGCGCTATTGGCGTTTTCCCGCGATGTGATGCGGAGCGCTGATTGGCCGGAGCAGCGCGTTCAAATCTCGCGGGCTAAAGCGCGCCTGCCATTGGCTGCTGCGCGGGCGCCGGCGGCTGCTCAAATCCCGAGGGCTAAAGTGCGCCTTCCATTGGCTGCTGCGCAGGCGTCGGCGGCTGCTCCCTTTGATGCCGCGCTCGCGTCGCCGTTGCCCCTTGCTCCGTCCGCCTCAACATGAGCTTGCGCGCTGCTCATCGCCTTGCGCTATCTTTTAGATTATTTGCTCAACTTTTTTTTTTTCGCTGGTTTTTCGCTGCACACGATGCCGGCAAAGCCCAAGACAGTGCAGATGTTCGGTGCACGGGAGCGCGATATGCGTCTTGTACGAGCATCGAACTTCCGGTCTCCCACAGCGAGTGCCGACTGCGTAGACGTTTTCAGCGGCGGAACTGTGCTTTCGGCTGTCGCCAGTCGAAAATCCAACACACTGAGTGTGGCTGGAGCCGCAAGAGCTAATTAGAAGCTCCGCAGGAGCTTTCTAATAAAAAAACACATGGGTTCAACTTTAAGGCCTGTTTTCTCAGAATGGATTTTTTCGCTAGTAGTGGTACTGGGGAAGGCGATATCTCAAGAACTGCTCTTCAGATTTGTATGCAGTTTTTTTTATCCTGTTCCTGAATGACTTTGCCAGGGGGTAACAGACTTCTTTTTTTGAAAGCTGGTGCAGTTAATTTATAATAAGCAATTCATTTTTGATGAATGTGGTCATTACTGGCTACATCAAATTCAAAGTTGTCTTAAAATTTTTTGGAGGAGAAATTAAAGAAAAGGGCTCTTTAGCCCCCTGGGATATCTATCAAGGGATCATCACAGTGAATTTCAGCTTCCTACGATGTCCTGGCATTTCTCCAGGCTCTTCCTCAGGCATATACATGAATCACCTAGTTAGACCTCAATAACTCTGGAACTAATACACATATCTTCATGAAACTTCGCAGTTCCTCATAGTTCGGTGGTGTCAACGTACCCTGAAAGTTTCATCTGTATATCTTAAAAAATAAGAAAGTTCGGTCTCCAGGGTAGCCTCCCCCCTTAACAGGAACCACTTGCATATGGTGAAAGCATAATGGAGAGCTTTAGGTTAGGGGACAGAAGCTGCACCCAAGTGTTGGGGGACACAAATGGCCCACAATGTAGCTGGCATCCCCTTCACCTAAAGCTCTCTAATAGATATAGCCCACACAAAAAAATTTCTATGTAACTTTTAAGCACTGACAGCTAAAGTGATTGTGCCAAATGGCAGATGCAGCCAAATTGCATGATAGGAAGAAAGAACAGTGGCCAGTACAGTTCTAAGCAGTGCTGTGTCAAGCCTTGTGAAAAACACCAAAAGAATTACAGGCACACCTGCATTGTTGAGTGACACCGATCCAAGCTTGGCGAGGGCAGTCAGGTTATTCAGTACATTCTGCTCTGCTGCTGACACGCTTAGTGATGGGTCCAGCAGCAGATCTGCCATTGTGACGGGACCATCAGGGGTTGTCTCTGGATCCTCGGGGCCTTCTGCCATGTTTGCGAGGCGTGCTAGGTTGTACTGTGCTGCTGCACTTGTCAGCAGGCCGACCTCCAGGGGCGCTCCTGCAGAAAGTGCTGCAAACGGATCTCCAGCTGCCGCTGCATCCTCTAACGACGACGCTCCAGAGTGATGGAGAGGTGGCGAAAGACTGCCCACACCCCCTGCGGCAGCTACAAGAGACGCGTTGGTGTGGATTGGGGACATGCTAGCACACCCAACAACCATGGATGTGCTATTGCTAGCACCGCCCCCAAGCGACGATGCTGCGGAATGCAGTGGAGACATGTTGCCTCCACCTATAGATGAGGAGGCAGAATGGATGGGTGAGGAAGAAGCATTGCCCCCAAGACAACCCACTGGAGAGGAGGAAGGTGTTGGTGATGCTGACAGAGTGGCCTGTTGTGCTGGTGGTGGCGGTGAAGGAACGGACACGGTCCGAGGTTGTCGCAACTGGCCGCAGAGAGAAGCCAGTGTCTTTTCAAAGTGATCAACGTTAAACTCGAACCTTATTTCGCCTGGTGCTTCCAGCTTTGGGGTGTCCGCAATAAGGCTCCTTAGGCGTGTGCTCACCACCTGGATAAAGAAAAGAGCGATGCTGCTGTCCACTTGCAAAAGATAAACCTGATGTGTAAATGTGTCTGAAACTGCCAGCTTTCAAAGGGCCAGGCGTCAATTCAGCAATATACAGCACTGCAACACTGCAATAGCTCATCAAAGACCTCAGCAAAAGCTCACTGCTCATCACTTCAATGACAGCCTTTATCACTTTCTGCATGCAATTTTGCTGATAGCAGCAGCTAAATCCTTGTTCACTGAGCTAAAGTTTCCATTAACCCCACTATTACGCTAACAAACTTTTTATTAAGGCAATGCAGTGCTTTCGGTATCATGCCCGCTTCGACAGACAAACAATTTTGATGGCGGAGGAGCTGAGAATTTCTGCTGCAGCTCGGTAGCTCGACGTCTGTGATCCATGGATGACGAGACCAGCGAGAGGCCCTCTATAAAAAATTAATCAAGACCAGTGTCCCCACATAATGGTACTTGAGTGCCAGCGTAGTAGTCCTCAAAGCAGTCTCCTGTGTGGAGGCCAGCCACAGGAACCCTTATCTCTAGGTTTTCATCGTTGCTTTCTTCAGTGGCCTCATCTGAGGATGTTTGCTGATTATTGTAAAAGAATATATTCCTCTCCGAAATTAAAATAATTTACAGATTCACTAGGCTCATGCAAATTCTGTCAGTAGAACACATGTAGATCCCATGTAAGTACGCCATTCAAAAACTGCTTAGCAGCAGAATGCCACAACCACCAATCATGGATGGTTATTGCCTACCTAATTAGAATGGGGTTTGACTGTACGTCAGCCAAAGCTATCACTTGCCTGTTTAAGAGACAGGAGCTCAACAGCATTCGCATGTTCCAACAGGCGGTTCCCAAAGTGGCAGGCCTCTTCAATGTGCTCTGTAGTCTTCTCTGCTAGGTGCAGCGAGTCCATTATGTGCAGCTCTTCCTCAGAGTGTAACTTTTCCAGTTCTTCAAGGAGCTCTTCCTGGCGCCTTTCCAGAAGAGACTTGAACTTCTCAAATGCCTCCTGCAGTTTTAAAAACAATACTCTTGAAGCACAAAATCATTTAGCGCATCACTAAGTCAGCTTCAGTGATAGTGTTTTTGCACAGCATTGGCATTTTCTTGCTGAAGCTTTTGGGGGAAAAGCAATGTCCGAGGTTTCTGTGAGGAGAGATAGACAAACGCAACTCCTGTTCTCTTTACTAGGCAACACATTAGACATAAACACAACCTGCGTCACTGACATATGTCCAGACTGCCATACACTATAAGCTTGACTCTTATCATATAGGCTTCCATCGTACCCACACATTTATCTGCAGCACTTCATGCAAATTATCAGTGTACATATTACACAGAAGAGACAAACTGTTCCTTAGGTAAGAATCCATTCAATAAAGGAGCTAATACCCCTGTCACACTTGACATTCTAATGTCATTAAATTCAAATGACACTCGATACAATGAATGGCATTCGGCCCGTGGTGGTGCTACACAGGAAAAATTAATGTCATTTGGTCATGATATCAATGGCGATCATTGCAAAAAAAAATTGGTGAGAAAAGTAAAACAAGTATTGTGTAGAATGTCTGAAAAGTAAATCTATTTATTTTAACATAAATATAGGGTGTATAATATAAAACACATATAAAATGTCTAATTCCAGAATCTCTGGCCACTATAGGCCAAAACAAGGCTTGGCCAGTTTAGTAGCCATAGCTAATAAATTGCAGACAAACAATATGACTGACATGGCAGCGCTGAACGACGCTAAGTTGCAGTAGGTGAAGCGGTTAGCTGATGTGTGCTTTGCATTGCGAGCAACGCATACTAATCAGAGGAAGTGGCTCGATCGTCAAATAGACGCAGATTTCATTCGACACGCCGAAAACACAGGCGTAGAGGCGCCCGATTGTTTACAGTATGGCCGAATAGTAAAGCGACGGCCGCCAGATACCACTGAAGTGGAGAGTAAAAACATTTTGTGACCGCCTGCTGCGCAGCTTTTTTCTACTTAAAATGACAGACTCCTTAATCCACACAAAATTAATTACCTCTTTACATGAATGCTTCTGAAACTACGGATGCTCAATGCCATATTCTGCCTTGTATCTGTGGTGGAGAGCATGCATTTGCTTTGCAGAGTGAGTTTCGCGAACTTATTCGATTGCGTAAGTCATTTGATTCTAATGGTATTAAATATCACTGTGCAGCAACTAAATAATGTCATTCAATGCTAATGCCATTCGATTTGAATGACATTAACCTGTCCAGTGTGACATGGGTCTAACTTGTTTGCTTTGACAATGTAAGCCTACTTTACAGGTCTATACAGGCTTGGGTAAGTAACGTTGCCAAATACAAAACACACTAATGCAAAACTGCAGCAGTAACTGAATATGGCCAAATTTTGTCTTTTGTGTTGTCCACGAAAAAATTGCACCTTCATCTTCCAAAGTAAGGGCAACAATAGAACAGTTCACTGTGCAATGTGGCATCGATACACAGTCAGCTAATGACCATAATGAAACCCCATTTCCAAGCCAAATAAGCGAGCATGCATGCACACACACACACACACACACACACACACACACACACACACACACACACACACACACACGAAAAATGCTAGGACTGCTACTACCGTAAAAACCGGAATATAGGTCGAACTTTTTTTCAAAAAACCATTGCGAAAAGTCGACCCTCGACTTATATACCGGACATTGGCGGAAAAACTACGGAAGTCTTGCAACAATGGGCGGATGAAGTAAACAGCCGCCTTCGCCATCGCCATCATCAGCAGCGCGGCGTTAGTTCTTTATTCTATGGCGTGGCGACATTGTGGCACCGGCATTTTGCGTTTCCACTGTCGCAAAGTTATATTAATTAAAGGCTGCATTTTCATTTTGTTTCAAAATGAGCGGAAGCCGACGTCAATTCACCGTCGCCTTCATGAAAAAGGCGATTGAGTACGCGGAAGCCCACGGCAACCTGGCACCACAGCGCGAACTTGGAGTATCCGAAAATAGCATTCAATAGTGGCGGAGGTAAAAGCAACGTATTACAACTTGCAGCAACCAAAAGAAAACGTCATTTCGTGGCCGGATCGCAGCGAACTGCAGAACTGGAAGGCAAGGTTGCGGAGTCCGTCCGAGAGCTGCGTGTAAGATCGCTGCCTGTGGTCGAATGCATTCGTTTGAAAGCGGTAGAGATCGCACGCGCCTATGGACTGGACAGCGAGAAGCACTCGTCATCCGACTCTGTTCAAACGTGTTGCTCTGATTCGGAGTAGCGCTTGCGGACTTCGTGCCCTTCTGTGTACTGTACACCCGACGAATTTTTAACAGTATCGCGCGACCGTCGACCCGCGTATTTGTCAGCACCTTTTATCATCACGGCACGGAGCGGCGAAATAGCGAAAGTAAGGGCATGTGTACACATGCGCGTATCTCGTTTGTTTCGCTGCTCATCGCCGTTAATACGGTGTTGACAAGCACGCGGGTCGATGGTCGCGCGATATCGCTAAAAACATGGCCAGGTGCACATGCGAGCAGCATTTAAATAAATACTGTCACCATTGTGCAACCCGCTGAGTCGCATTTGTTTATAGGTAAGGGTGTCATGTCTTTCGGTACTTTTGCCACTGAAAAAGATTTTTTTTCATTTTTAGAATTCTATAGTTGGGGGATCGACCTATATTCCGGTCCGACCTATAGTCCGGTTTTTACGGTAACATTCGCTAACACTCAGCACTAAATCTAGTAAATACCGTATTTACTCGCATAATGATTGCACTTTTTTGTCAGAAAAATTGACGCAAATTCAGGGGTGCGATCATTACGCGGGTTAAATTTCCCGCGAAAAAAACAATTTTTTTTTCGTCCCACGTTCTCTGCGGGATGCGGGTGTGGGACACCAAAACAAAAATGGCGGCGGGCGCAGCAAGCCGAACGCGATTTTTTTTTCTTCTCGTGAGTACATTACGTGCATTGAAACAGTTTCTTCCGTATCAGTAATGAATAATATCGTTAATATCGGCAAGTTTGCGGCAATAACGTAGCGATGTCCAC
The DNA here is from genome assembly GCF_023375885.2 of Dermacentor andersoni. Classification (NCBI taxonomy): domain Eukaryota; kingdom Metazoa; phylum Arthropoda; class Arachnida; order Ixodida; family Ixodidae; genus Dermacentor; species Dermacentor andersoni. The sequence continues at coordinate 56,962,592 of NC_092817.1, read as the reverse complement.
TTTGAGGGGACAGAAACAGATGGGTGTGCTTAGCTGCCAGTGACAGAAACGCATGGCCGGCGTGCTGCGGAAACTGCGGCATCTGTCTTCACTACTATCCTAACACGGCACGTTTCCGCTAAGGGTGGGCAAATATCTTAGCTGTGTTACAAGTGTTGACGTATGAATAGGGTACAGTTTTAACGTATCAGTGTAAACGTGGCTACTATCATTGCCGCGCGCGATTTGTTGCGTGCTCACGAGTGCAGGTGAAAAGAATCGAAAGGCGCCTTTTTTGTTTTTGTTGACCACAACCATTATAAAGCCTACCCATAATAAAGGAAAGTTTGGTTGTACCTCTTTTTGTCATGGAAGTGCGGAAAGTGATGAAAGTAATGAAATGAGGCATCTACTTAAGAATGTTTGGTGCGTGCAGACGAGTCGTTAGCGTAGCATTCGACAGATGGTAAGCGCGATAATTATTAGCTAGACTTGGCACACGACATATCGCTGCGGCAAGTTCGGGGTGCGATCATTATGCAAGTAAATACGGTACACACCTATGACCAAGAAAGTTATGGGAGGATGACTGCCACTGTAGCTCAATGGTAGAGCACCATTCGCATAATGAGACATGTGCGCTCTGCACCATCTCACTATTCCTAAATTTTAATTAACAGGAACAATTTATTTACACTATGCTTTCCCTGGCATCATGTGGTTGTAAAAAAAAATAAAAGATCCAGCTTCGCAGTGCCTTATAATGTTGTCACGATGTGCGTTCTGGTCATTTTGTATGGTTTAATACTTCAATCTGCACCAACAGCACACATTTCAATTGGCACATAACTATTCTCCGCACCTGGATTGCAGTCTTGGCTGTGTCCCGCTGTTGCTGGAGGTCTGTGAGACCATTTTGCAGAAGTTCGAGAGATTCTTCGAAAGATTGCAGGTGGTTCTTGCTTTCTGCGAGCAGTGTCTTCATCTCCTCTCGCTGCTTGGCACCCGCCTCAGAGGCCCGTTCGCACTCGTGGTCAGGAGGCTTGTGCTCGCCCAGTGTGCACTCATTGCAGATAGGCACCTGCGCAGTGCAGCAGGAGGTGAAGGCTCAGCTTAGGGCAACTTGTAGCACTCCTTCTCCCCCGCTCTGCTCATGGTGGCAACACCCATGTCCTCTGCTATGGCGTGCGTCATATTCTAGCCTACTCTGTAGCATATTGCACTTAGTGTGGTGACATGAGTCTCAAGCAAAATGTCAACACTGCCTTCGAAACAGTTCTCTACAGTCTCGAATTGTGAGAACGTGCTCGTCATGTTGTATGCGTTGTGGTAAGCACTCATGCATGGACAAGTCAACAATATTTTCTGTATCTCAGTCAGGAGATCCGCAGAGTAAAGGCATGTTTATAGTCCTACGTAATCAGTCCGCGGGCGAGCGTTGCTTGCGGCTGGTCACACTAGGGCGCTTGCGCTGCACCAGCCGAAATGCCCTCCCCTGTATACCTAAACGTGCACACCGTTGGCTGCCCTCTTCAGAGCATGCATAGAATGATCCCCAACCCATGCACCGCTTTGGATGGCTGTTTGAGACCATCAGCTAAGTGGCATAGGTGCCTTTTTCTGCAAAGCATTGTGGGTCTGCGCAGTCAGCGTAACCAACACACGAGTGGAGCAAGAGCCATCCTAATGTCTGAGCGTGTTGGCCGCATCCAGTTACGTTGGCTGCGCCAGTGCGTCAGCCAACGTAACTGGATGCCTAAAGTACTAAAGTATTGTTGTTGTTCTTGCCAACATGACATAGCTTGTGCACTCGTTCTACTTCAGACTATATACGCGCCTGAAGTCTTGTGACTGCGGCGCAGTTTCCCAGTGATTGCCTGAGTTAACTAGGCACGGATAAAAAAAGTCTAACATTTATACCCTGGGAAAGATCTGAAAAATCAGAGCGTTGTAATCTGCTTGGAGATGCCAAATGTATGTTGAATCAAGAAACACAACAAAAGCACATTTCCTGTGCCATTAAGTAGCGTTGTTGCCACACACTAAGATAGTGACAGTATTCACATTAGTGATCACTGTGTTATTGTTACATGAAGCTGTACTGATGAACTGATTGGTTTTCCTATTAAAGTGACAGCTTTAAGGGCCCAGTTATGCAGAAAATCTGGCATTGACCGCGAGCGAAAATTTTCTACCAATCATAGAGCAGTGCGTGCCGCTCGCTTCCTTGCAGCACCACTAGATGGCGCTTGCTTCCATGCAGCCTGCAGCACAGGAGGGGAAAAAAAAGAACAAGAAAGCTCGCTTTCCTGCATAGCACTTGCCGCAAGCATTTCCCCGGAAGCGTGAAAAGCAGTCGAGGACCTTTGAATGCTATCGCGTTCTACTTTTAAAGGCAAAGCTTAAGCATCTCCCAAGCTTTTCTCTTCTTGAGAACACCGTCACTTTTGCTCTTAGTGTATCCTGGCATGCGCATTTTACACTTCATCTAGTAATCGTATTAAGCCGACCTGTAATTTCGAAATTGGGAGCTTTAACAGGGACGGCGATTCTGCGGAGACCCCAAAACAAAGTTTTGGTCCTGGGATAAAACTGGCATTCGCCACCAAGGTTTGCGAGTGGTGGCGCTGGCTAACACTCCCAAGGTTGGTTCTAGTGCTTACACATAAATAGCCAAGAAAGTGGATTGGGAACTGCGCCGCAGTAGCTCAACTGGTTAGAGCATCACATGCGTAATGCGAAGATGTGGGATCGTTTCCCACCTGTTAATTTATCATTTCTTTAACTCAATTAGTTAGTACAAGTAATTTCCCATATGTTTTCCTTGGTGTCTTTGTTTGTTGGCTTCTCATGATACGATTAATAAAAATCGGGCCACTCGGTTAACCCCCTTTCTCCCAGGTCTATCGCCATATCACACACAACGCAACTCGCAAGTAGTAGCAATCTGCTAGCTGAGTGTGCCGACTGAAGAAACAAATATTTTGAAGAATCGCTCATTTATTGAGCTACCATGTACATTACTGAGCCCTCTATATGACTGAACTGTTTTGTGCTGAACTCGTAACCGTTACTTTTTCCAGTTCAGGTTAGGTTCAGTTTCAGCTAAAATTTCAGCTTTGGTACGATGTTCGGTTCAGGTTCGAGTTTGGTTGGTCACCCTGATACAGTATACTTCTGTTAATTTGATCCCACCCAGAAGTACTAGCTGACATCCGTGCATTTATATAGGCCCAAAACGTTCCTTATTTCAATCCTGAAATTGGTTCTTGCTGGATAGTGTGAATTTGACTGGTCACGCACATGCCTGAAACGAAGGAAAAGTGCAAAGCACTTGCCTGACAAGTGAGACAGTAGTGTTTGAGCAGCTCGCTGGTGTGGGTGAGGCAGGTGAGTGGCCGATGCACCTGAGCCATCTGGTCAGGGTCTGGTGCACCTCCCAGCTCTTCGAAGGTCACCACGGCGTGGCTCTCAAAGCAGCGCATGTAGCGGTGCGCGGTCACACAGTTGTTGCACAAGAAGGAGGCACAGTCATTGCAGCGGGCAACCGCTGTCTCCTTGGCCTTGCACGAGGTGCACACCATGCTCAAAGTTTCTAGTGCGGCACGATCCAGCTCGTTTACCATTATGTGCTCCAATGGACAGCTGTCCACAACACCTCGCCCCACTATCTGTAAAGAACAAGGCACAGCTATTCCAACTATTCTTCACATGCCAGGCCAGACTATCAGGCGAAAGATTACTAAAGGGAAACTGGACATTATATTTGCAGACCTTTTCTAGCTATAAAGACAAGCCTATGGAGCAGAAGCATACTTGTGACACTGCACTTGAAAAATACACTTTAATTTCATTCGCTTTCTTGAAAATACTTTCTTTTTTTGTGTGTGTTCAGTGGTGGCAATGCACTTCTACATTTTGGAGCAGCCACTGGATCAGGCAAAATGTAGTTTTGGAGAACCTACTACTGTACTTGGAGCAGGTTTAAGGTTCTAAATTTAAGTTTAGTTTAGTGTTCTCTTTAGTTTACATAATCATTTCATCATAAGAACTAGGGGGAAAAAAAGAAGCGATTCCCCGCAGCATGTGACAGCGGCAGAGGCCCTGCGCTAAAAACACGCTCCTTGTTGTGCTACATGAAATGGTCACAAACATTAAAGTGGCCCTGAAACACTTTTATGACTAATAGAATGACATCCCCAATAAATTATGTTGCCTCACAAACCTCCTGCTGCTAAAATGTTTTAATCCTTCAACCACAAGCAGGGTTAGACGTGGTTATCAGAAGCATCAGTGGCTTTGTCTCCTTTCATTTCCAGTAGCGCGCCGGAAGCTACACAGGGGAGACGGCAAGGAGGTGTAAGGGAGCAATGCAGCGCTGGCCCCACCCAAAGGTTCAACATGAGATGGCTCATGGCGGCTGCAATATCTATGCTTTTCATCTTGGAGGCCAGGTGCAGCAGACGCAGCAAAGTGCAACTGTCGTGTTTAGACCAGCAGTGCAAAGTTACCCGTTTTTTTTCTAGGTGTGTACATTATTTTCCTTTTTTTTTTCCGGATCACAGACATACACATTTTTCATTTATTTAATCCAAATGAGCAATAACTTTACTACTGAGGATGTTCTCACAACCACAAAGTCAGCGAATAGCTGTTGTGGGTCCAGCAGCTTGTGATGATGCACGACACTCAAGGAGTGAGCAGGCAATTTGTCACTACTTTTGACACGAAATTGTAAATTCTCTGCTGCATGCAATGCAACAATATTTGGCTCACATGTCTACAGTAGTCTCGTTAACAGATCGGCAACATTTTCTTACTACGTTCACAAAGTGTTTCGGGCCCCTTTAAAGGGACACTAAAGCAAAACACTCAATCAGCTTAGACGGATGAAGTGTTAATTCATGATCTCTGCAGTCAATTTTGAAACACTAGGTTCATTATTAGTAGAGGAAATGAAGGTCAAGGTATCCGCCTTGGAATTTCGTGCCATTTCCGCAATGCCGGTACCCCAGTGTGACGTCACAGATTTAAAATTATTCATACTTAGGCCGTGTTGAGTCAGCAAAAGTTCCAGACACTCACCATGTTCAATCTTTGGCTCTTATACAACACAATTAGTCTATCTTTACCACTGAAGAATTAATTAGGCCCTAGAAGGCCCTATCGAAATCCATGACATCACCACGAGCTGGTCAGGAAACTTCAAGGAGGCGTCACCACCCATCTTTTGTTATGGCGTTTTTTCTGGGTTACCAAGTGTCTTATCGTGGCAAGAGTGGCGTTTTGATATTGTGGATATTGTAATTTCTTCTGATACAGAAGAAATCATTTTTCTCATTGGTGTCCCTTTATGAGGACACTAAAGACGAACACTAAATTGGTTTATTCTTTCAAAACCCTATTTTCTTCGATTTTGAGGTAATGAGTGGATTATTAGAAAATAAAGGTCACAGTTCTATTTATTAAATTTTGTGCCAAAACTCGCCGTTATGAGACTGATTGCAAAGTAAATTTTTGTATTTGGGCCATTGCTACTCAGTAAGATTTTGAAATTTGCTAAGTTCAGTCTTCAGGTCTTCTAGAATACAATGTAACTCAACTTTACCTATAAACAGTTCACTAGATTAGAGCAGTTGCCATCAAAATCCATGATATCACAAGGAGCTGGAGTGGAAACTCTGAGAAGGTGTCACCTGTCTTATGGTTGTTACCCCTTTCACCCCCCCCCCATTTAGAAAAGCGTCTTCTCATGGTATGAGCTTTTTTTTCCCTCTCTCTCTCTTGGCATTGACATGGGTAATCTACTAACTTGTCTGAAATAAATTTTTTCTTTTAGTGTCCCTTTAATGGCATGCCTGTTTTGCAATATTGATGTTCTGGACATTTAGATTTTGCTGCCTGTATCATAATCAGGACTGTGATCACCGTATTGTTCTTTATTTCCTCACTGATATAAGCTCCCAGGATAAGGCATAAAGGCTAAGTCACTTGCTTATTGAGGTTCAGCTTCTTTACCACGACCTTTACCAAAGACACATGTATTACCAAAGACATGGTGTCGGAATCCTCGTGTCCCTTGATGTTCGCATGCACAGCAAACATCGTGTCGGGCACAAGCGCCAGCAGGTTTGGGGTGAATGGGGAAGCCTTCCTTTCGCAGGCAGCATGGATCGCTGCCATTATAAAATACATTAGATTTTTTTTTTCTTTAATGTTGAAAAATGCAGTCTATTTTCCCATGATGTGGAAGGCATACTACTCACTGGGTCGTCACGATCACAGGGTTTGTACAAATCACTAGACTTAACACTGAAGGACAATTCAAATAGATGCCAAAGGTCGAAATTCAAGGAAAGTAAACAAATCTTACCTGTACAAATACACTGGCAAATATTAAACTTGTTTTCTTAACTGCAATTTCTTGCAGCTGAATAGCTGCCATGTTGCACAGCTCAAGCTTTTTAGGTGGCTTTTCAAATTTTACTTTCCCATTGTAACAATGTCGGTTACCTTCTAGCATGACGGTTAGTAGTGTCTGACTTCAGTAAAAGATACACACTGCGTTAAAACCAAACAGCTGAAGCTTACTTTCCACCAGGCATTTCTAGAACTTAGGGCTCGAAAATGGAGCCATGATGGCTGCAGTGTGAATCATTAGCAAAACAACAAAATGGTGGCTAGGTTTTGTTGCTTTATCTGGCCTCATCTAGCTCCAGGATGGCAATGGTAGTTTAAACAAGCCTGTTGTTGCTGGCTGTGGACCCACCATATATTGCATCACTGGGCGACACTATGAAAAGAAAATATTTAGGATCGTTTCCAAAGTGTCCGTGGCATAGCCACAATGTGGAGTATTTTACTTTAAATGGTCAAAAGCCACCCCTAGCCACAGTTTTCAAAGAATTCAAGGGTTTCAAGGAGGCGTACAAACCTTATGATCATCAAGCTCAACAGCATATGAAGATCAATGATCATATGCTCACACAATAGCTGTCACAGGCAAGACAATTATTGCAATAGCAATTATATGGACACTCCAGGTAAATTGGCATCTAATATCGTGGAGAGCTAAGTGCCATAATCACAAATGGAGGAAGCAGTAGCTGAAGTTTGTGATGCCTTTCAAATGCAAATTTCATAGTTATCACTAGACTATTCATGTCCACTGCAGAATGAACACCTCCCTCTAGCAATCTGATTACCAGTCTCGCGTATGCCAACTCTATCCTATGCCTGACAATTTCCTTATCTTATCACACCATTTAATCCTCTTCTGCCCTCAACTGTTTCCCTTTTCTTGGCACTCATCTGCTGCACTGCATGATTTTCCATTTTCATTGGGGTTGCGGGAATGCAGGCATGCATCCCATCTGCGCAGTTTCTTTGGTCAGCAGTTTCTTTCGACCTCCCCATTCACAATGCATCTATACCAAATACCGCGATCCAAACTAGTGTCGCATGCGTGGCAGGCTAATATGCTTTACCTGCAATGGGATAGGCCATATTTCCCGCCATTGTAGCTGTCGCCGGTCGTCATCACCTCATCCCATGTACACTTCCCGCCTGAAAGACAGTCGGTCGACTGTCCTCTTCGTTTCGTGCTTGCAATGACCCACCATACTCTGATTTTCCTGCCCCAACACCATGCTATGACCATTTGCAATCCCCACAGAATGGATGTCCTTGCTTTCCACTGACCATCGCTCGCCGTCACCAAACCCTTGTCTTTCACCTTCGGAAAACTGACCAGTGCAGCTCCTACAGGTGATGGTGCATTGGCCACCCGACCCGGAAATCCTCTGTTGACCCTGGCTACCAAAAAAAAAAAACTTTTTTACGTATAAGTGGATGGCGTGCCTGTTTCGGCACTCATAGACACTGGGGAGCAACTATCTGTCATGAGCACTCGTCTTTGACACCCGCCATGTCACCTGTCATTCCAAATTGCTGACGGCGATACACCTTCTGTCGTTGGCGTTCGCACTGTGCGTGTGAGCTTCACTGGCCGCCAGATTTCAGTTACATTTGCAGTTATACAACAGTGTCCCCATGACGTCATTCTCAGCCATGACCTCCTGAGCACCCATTCTGCCCTTATTGACTGCTCCTCTGGCCTTCTACAGTTGGAACTTCCTTCTGTATCCAACCTCAACATCGCGACACCACCGGGTTTATGTGTCGAGTTTGTCTATCTGTGACCAGCAACTGCGATGTATGTCACATTGACCTCGGAGTCCCCTGTTTGTGACAGTGACTATCTGATCTCCCCTTCTCTCGACGCTCTTCTGGCGCGGTACGTTGTGCTGCCCTCACTCTGTTGCGACTGTTGTGGAGAATCGGGCAAACAGGGTGGGTTTACCTATTCTCAACTTTGGACGCACCCCACAGTTTCTTCCTAAAAGCATCATGTTGGGCAGCATATCACCTTTAGACGCACGCGGCCCTCTGGCCTCGACTATAGATTCTCCACAGTCACAACCTGCAAGCCCCGTAATCATATGTTTGCATATTATTAAATGTTTGCAGAGTTTGTTCTGTAGGGGTGCTGTGGACAGGCATTCTGCCGTATAGTCACAGCAACAATCTGCACACAGACGAGCAGAAATGTTTATGAAGTTTGTTAATGAAATATTAACAAAACAGCTGCCAATGATTCAGTTGCCATTATACATTGCTTCTATCCGTTCATGCCGCTGCCACATGGGTAGGTCTGTTGAATCAATGAGCCCAAAAAATGGGCCATAGGAAATAGCCTAGCGACTGCATTTGTCATTTTGGAAATTCGTTTTGCTCTAAACTATACGCAAATTGAGAAGAGCAAAATAATTTGTGCCAATACAACAATAGTAAATGAGCCCTGAAAATATGGCATTTTACGATAATACAGCAAAAGTTGGCTGGTATGGAATTGCATCATGCATACATATATCATCCATTCATGTGTTTCGCACTTTTTTTGGTCGCAAATGCAAGCAACGAGAGAACTCTCTCTTGCTATCATAGTGGTGCCTGCCATGTACGGCAAAGAATATAGACCCATGACAATCCCATGGATGCCGCCATGTTTGATCACCTGGTGACACGTCCATTGCTTGCCTCAGCTGCCTCCGTAGCATCCATGTTTACGATGCATGTGCATGAAACTGGTGCAGCTCAGTAAATCTGTTTCAGTGTATATCATAGACAGTTACTTGGTGGACGACACGAAGCTTTGGCCACAGCTTCAAAGAACATGTAAGCTCTTTCAAAGCTCATTACGCCTTGTCCAAACGGCACAAGTCATGTATACGGTGCTGTACTAGAAATGGGGCTAGAAATGTATTCCAAGATGTCCAAACTTTGCACTTGTGAATTAAATCGGGATCAGTGTGTTTTGCTCTTTGTTCTTTATTTGGCTAACACTGAAGCAGCAGCTTGTCATGTTTCTGACTCTGTAAAGTTCCTCAGCGTGGTCACTATCTGATCATTTATTTTCTGCATAACGGCTTGCGGGTATGCACCGTTGCGATACATTTGTTCTTACTGCACTCAAGGGGTTTAGAATGCAGATGTTCCATACATTGTTAAAAGCTCATAGTAAAGACGTATTACTGCTAGTCACTTGCTTACTCTGTGGACCGACACATTCAGCTCCAAACATTCATGTTTTGTTGGTGTAGCTGCTGTCACCGATGCCTCAACGCATCGATTCAAGTGTGTGCCCATTTACTTATTCTTGATACACTGGCGATCAGTGAGCATAAGTTTGCGTGTCAACTGAGGCGGATGTGTCTAGATGCTGTACAAGAAACTTACTATGCCAGGCAGTGGAGCAACTCCCTTTCTCACGGTGTAACAAGCGGTATACTCATTCTTGCTGAGGTTCTGGGGTTGAAGTTAGCAATAGTGATAGGAGGTTAGTGATATAGTGCTGGCGGATGAGTGAATTTTTTTATCCTTGGGAAAAGCTGTGCATCGCAAGGAGGTGGCAACACACAGTCCTTATGTAGCAGTAGTTTGTGGACTCGGTCACAGAGATTCATTGCATTCCTTAATATACCAGACTCTTATTTTTGCAGCCAACTACTGAATACGTCTTCCCTCTATCGCTAAACATTTTGCAGATGAATGGAAGACAGTCCGTTAGTGAGCCCTTAGTTGCAATTCTGACATCTGATCGCACAGAAGCAGGGCAGAAACGGTAATGGTTTTGCATTTGTGCGCGTTCGCTGAGGGAATGCGTGGCGCACAACCCAAAAGTGCTACCTCATTTCTCTAGTGCAAATTGCCCCATAATAAGGGTCTATAGATGCGCGATAGTAGCGTGCAAACGGCACGGCCCTAAATACACTGCACAAATAGTTGTCACGGCCAATATTAAATTTGTGTGTAGCAGTTTAAACGTGGTGCACCAAAAGTTCGACAGCTGCCCCTTAACACTTTTTGAGGAATATTTAGTTTATACCAGACAACTTGTCTTTGATGTAAATTTACCTGCCTTCCCAAATTAAGTGCATGCATATTACAGGTCATCACTGGGCACAGCCACCTGAACTTGGTCAACAGCATCTGGCATGTACTCTAGCACAGGTTGACCCACCCATCAATGGTTCAAATCTTTGTTAGAAACATTTTAGAGGAATAGTTTTTTCAGGGAGTGCCAAGTGCAAAATGTAGTCCAGTAGACTTAAAAGGGCACTAAAGAGAGACAATAAATCAGTTTAGACCAATAATCTTTTAAAACTTCATTTTCATTAATATTGCAGTAACTTTTTTTTGCCTTTGTAGTTCAGTAAAATCTCTTCAAACATGCTAAGCTGAGTCTTTCCCTCAATTAAAATACTCTGTAGTCCATTTTAGTGATCAAAAATGAACTAGGCCTGAGCAGGCACTGTCAAAATCCTTATGTTGCAGCAAGCTGGCGTGTGTATGAACTTCATGGTGGTGTCCACATCCACCTTCTCACAGTTTGTGGAATTGCAACAGGGTAACTTACCAATGCAGATCAAATAGTTTTTTTATCTTTAGTGTCCCTTACGGCTAAACCCCATGAGAGCAGTTTAGTGCGTGACGGCAACGAGTTACAAAACAGGCCGTCGCTTGAACAGATTGCTCGGTCTTGTCGCTCGAGTGCTCAGTTCTGGAAATCTAGAATTCATCGCTTGTCGCCCGAAAGTGCAATGAGCGACTAGCCAATAATGCGAAGCTGTAACTGGATGTACATTACTTAAGTACTGCCGATTGTCGTACGGAACGAGCAAACGACTGAAATTTTATACGTGCAAGGATAAAAAGCTACTGCAAGACCCTCGGAAATATTTCATGCTGCTTTTTACAGCAAAATGCACCAGGTTAAATTATTAAAGCATGCATCATGCCAGCCAGCTTTGATGCGTATTTGCCGTCCTCATACCGGAAACAATGGGGAGACGTCGCTCAAAGTCGTGGCTCGCATGGAGTACGACTTGTAGGCGACGAGCGAACGCGACAGCCATCTCCATCACGTCGCTTGTTGCTGTCACATGCAAGATCGCTTGCATGGGGTTTATACTTCAAAACTCTGCGCCAAAAATATTCTCCTAGACATCACCAATTCTTGAAAGTCCGCATGTGTGTTCTGTGCAATCCCTTCCTCAACAGAATAGCACCACCTAGCAACAGTGGAGAACCGTGGCACTGCGTTTTAGCTTCCCATGCACACGTGCAGTTTTGCAGGCACTTACTTTTGTCCTGTGGCCACATTCGGGGCATTCGAGTTCGTGTTTCCCAGCATTGCTTTTGTTTGCCGCAGCCTGCTTTTCTAATGTCGATTCAAGACAAGTCTCACAGTAGGTGTGCAGGCAGGCCAGCAATCTAGGTTGCTTGTAACCACTGTTGCATATGGCGCAGAGTGGATCGTGCTCCTCGGAGCCACCAAGCGGCGAAAGATTTCCACTCTCCATTGCTGCAAAGCAAACAATTGCACATAATGTGATCAGGACTCGGGTGCTTATGGAAGTTTTGCTAATGCTATATTCGAGTGGTAGAGCACTTTGCCATGCTACAAGGGTGGTGAAAATGTTTTAAAGCTGCTTTGTGAGAGCAACCATGCATAAAGTGATGATACTGCCTCTTTATCATCTGAGGAACCTACTTACGCTAGCAGTAACACTTCACTGCTTTTTTACTTTTCTCTTTACAGCTCCTTCACAACACTTTCATACGACCACTCGAGTATGCCATGAATCAAGCAAATAACTAGCAATGTCGCCTTTTCTTCAACAACATGTCAAGCGAATCGGTAACCCTGTTCACTGTGCGTCTTTATATCAAAGCTGCAGTCACAATGGGCGCCATGTGCGAATCGTGCAATTTACAGCTGCTGCAAAAGCTTTAGAAACACCGATTTGGGGGCTCTTTGCTGAAAAATTTCGAATAAGAGTCGGATTTTTTGCTCTTAACCTGGTCGTCCAGCCAGTGTGCTAATCTGTGCGCACAAACGAGCAGCGCTTAACTGTCGGTCGTTGCCAAGTGCTTGCAGCGGCACTGCTACTAATGTCAAAATTCATTCGCAGCCCTTCACTACGCAGTTTCTCACAACGCATTGCGCAATTTGGGGACGTTAAATCCCACAATTTTACTTATTTTGAAAGACCGTAAAGCGTTCCTGCCCCGTGTAATCCCGTATAACATATTCGCACGTACAACAAAGAAACTTGCTTCGCCGTCTGTTTACTGTTTCCTCAGTGCGCAAGCCACAAAGATGAACAAAATACGAAGGAAACATTGGCGTCATGGAGCCTTTCCAAGCCAAGACTGCATACTTTATTGAAAAACTAGAACATTTAGACGGGCAAAAGGGGGCTGAATGTGGCTAATAGTGCGAGACAAAGTGCTCAATGCAGTACAGCCGTGTCTTTCCGCCTGAAGCATAGTCGCAATATGTGGGGCACCGTATTACGACGCGCATATAAGCGATGCTTAAATAGCTTATCAACGAAGCTTCACGCGCTCTATTTATTGCCGTATGCCCGACAGCTGTTTTACTAACCCCGTGCACACTTAGAGGTGCATGCATTTAATACACGGCACATAATAATTCGAAGTCACCTTCGCCTAAGCCTAACCGACGACTAACAGCCCAGCAGCCTTCGACGGATGTTTAATTTAGCTGTATACAAAGCAGTGAATTTGCATGCTACAATGCATTTCATTCGTCACTAAAACCGTTACGCAAAGAATGAATTGTGGAGAACACACAAATTTTCCAACCTTTTTCTTCCGTCATGGAGATCCTGCGTAAAGTACAACCGCCATACCCAAGCAAGCAAGGTAACTGGTCGGCGCCGATTGGTTGCTGCCCAAAAAACTTCTGCTTGAAACCGACGACGACAGCGCCGCCCTATCTACGGGCGCTCCAAGACAGACCAATTGACACAGTAAAACTCGCAATAATTTTTCAATTTTTTTATGCCATGGAAAAACATATGGCCATATATATACGGTACAGAATGATGCCAGAGCGCACTACAGCACTTCACATGACCGCATGTCACAACAAAACACGCGTAACAGAAAACTGCGCCTGATCGTTACACAAATATTTCACATTAGTTCGAAAACGTTTGCCACAACTATGCCTTTAAGTGTGCACTTTTTTTTTTTCAGAGCAGTTACGCCGTGCTTTAATTTGGCAACGTCGATGTCGGTTGCTCATTCATGCGGTTCAACGCCAAGTCCGTCCATTTTTGTTCTTGTTCTCTCAGAGTTTCGTTCACGTTGCTGTTGTCCGGTTCTGGGTCTGGCAGCTCCATCAGCGGCACGGCGATGTCTTCATCTGGTAGCTTGTCTTCGCGCCACTTCGTGTCGACAACGTCTATCATGATCCCATCACGAATCACGTCGCTGTCCATAGCGGACCTCCGCAGCGGTTGCGGCCGTTTGCGCTGTTGACGGTACACGAAAGATGGGAAAACTTGATCACAGAAGCGAAGCGCGCTGCAACTGGCGACTCACAAATCGCAAGCGTCGAGAACCGGCACAAAAAGCATCAAAATGCAATCCATAAGGCGAAATCACACACATACATTCAGATTGTCGTGCCAAGCTGTCCAAAATGCACCGTTGCCGGTCTCAGTACAACGTTGCCAGCATCGTCATCACACAGCGCTGCTGTGCCATAAAACTGTGCGCGCGGTTGCACTGCACTGCACCATGGCGTCACTCTTTTCTTTTTCACTTCATTTGTTTTAAAAAATAACGCAGCAAAAGTTTAAACATATCGCTCATAAAATCCTTATAAAAATTTAAAACACGGCCAACATGAATAAAAATATAAAATTTGAAGCGCAGGATAAAGTTGGCATACATGTAGTGAGAAACTCTATGAAAGTTGGTAAAAACGAGCTCAATGTGATGAGGAAAAAGGTAAATGCCCCCCAAACAGCAGAGGTAGACTTGTGATAACGTAGTGAACAAGAAACAACAGTTGTGCAAAACACTTTGGTTACAACTCATGAAGTTGAGTGAGGTATGCACCGAGGTACTACAGAACAAATGGTGTCAGAACAGTCCAAGCATTGAGAACAACTAATAGATTGGCAGATGCCAGAACAAACCGTTATAGCCACACAAGTCAAAATTGATGAGTACATTTAGTTTCTTGACAGAAACGTTTCATGCAGTGTCCCGAAAATATTCCATGTGAACAGCCACTCACGTTAGCTTTTCATAAAGGTAATTCATTACACGGCACTACGACCATACAGTAAACATTCTTTGACTGAGGAATAAACAACAACTTGTCATTGTGATCACATGCTTTTGCACCAAAATACTTTGCGACAAGTTATACATTTACTAATCTGCAGTGCATCACTAGTTACTTTATAAAAACAAGACACCCACAGATGCAAAGAAAATGTGGATACAAAAGTAATACTAGGAAGGAATTGAAAGCTTTGTAGGTGGTCCCTGTTGGGTGCTACTAACAAAATGCATGTTAGCTAGGCCTACTGACTTTTTGTAACACCTCGGGAAGTTCAGTTGGCCGCTTTTTGGCCTTCAGTTGACGATGAAGGTTTACAACAATTTTTTTCACTGCTTTTCCAATGTCTTCAGCCGTTGAGCAATTGTTCTTCAGAACAGCCCATGTTATGCAGTCAACACCAGGAGGAGAATTCTGCATAAGGTAAGTAATAAAATACACAAGGTGAAGATAAGACTTTAGTTGTTCAAAATCCAGACTCTCTCAGCTCACTGCAGCACTTGCAGCCAAAATCAAAACATTTTGGCCTTTGACACAAGGGCAAAATGTACACAAGACCTTGTCAGTGCTCTTTCAGGAATGTTTCAAATGATCAGCAACCATTTCTTTTCTTCCACTGAATATGCACGGCACAATGAGAAAAGCAGTCATCTCCCAGCAGGTGCTTCTCAACCTCAAGCTGATAATATTGTTGTGGCACGTGTGGTAGTCAAAGACCTTTTACTGGCATTTATTACATAGCACCATCCTTACATGCTATACAGTAGAACCCTCTTGATATGTTAGGCGACCAAGAAAAAGTATGTGCAATCCGGATAAACGTAACATCCAATAATGCTTGCAGGAGCACTACAGATGGAGCAGGCTACTGCCCCACAAAAACACTTTTCTGACTAATCATAAAACGGCCTCACTATTAAAGGACGTCGCCTCACAAATCTCCTGCCATGAAAAAATTTCTAATCTTCTAAATATATGCGGAGTTAACAGGTAGTCATTGCACTAATGCATTGCTTTACCTCGCCTCCACTAGCATGCTGGAAGCTACGCAAGAGGGCATGGCACCGGCCAAAAGTTGTTTCTTTCTTCTTTTTTTTTTTTCTCTCTCTCTATATATACGACACTAGTTCTGGATCAGGTGTGTGCAGTGCTCTCTCGATGTGAGATGGGCGCTCGAGCGCCTGAAACTACATCACTTGCAGCAGAGACCAATCAGCGCATGCAGTTGTCTGATCGTCTCGCCAACAAGAGGGCTCTTCGCGGCATTGCGGTGTCTAAACTACACAGCACACTGGTATGGCCTCGAAGGCCATGCTCAGCTGGTGCAACTATGCGCAACCAGCATGTGTAGACCGAAAGTGCAAAAATGAAATACTTCTGTCTTTTCTTTTTTTAGGATTGCAGATGTGTACTTTTCACCTACTTAACTATTTAACTAAAAGTTAGCAATTACAGTTTACTGAGAATGTTCTTGCAATCCAACAATCAGCCAAGAAATGTTGGTGGGCTTCACTGCTTGTGACATAGCAGCATGATGACATTGTGAAGGAAAGAGCCATTGATTTTGCACTGTTTTTGACACAAGATTGTAAATACTCTTCCGCATGCAGTGTAATACTGACTCGCATGTTCACAGGAACATCATCTACAAATCAGCAACATTTTTCTATTTTGTTCTAAATGTGTTTTAGGGCCCCTTTTAAAGTTGAATAGGAAGCCAAATACTGAAATCTCACTAAATAAAGCTGTCTATTGTTGCCTGGTGGCTAGATTGGACATTAAGCACTTTCCTTGAGTTATTGCAGCCATGAATCACACTTAATGGAGTTTTCAATTTCCATCTGCCACTTGAGTTTAATGTTTGACAATTTATTAGCCTCTCCTTGAACATTCACAGCCATATTTAAAATCAGTTTTCATGCAACCGTGCAGCATATTGAAGAAATCACGCACGGTGCATCGAAGGTCATGACAGTGCCTGCAAATGTGGGTGTCAGGTGACCACTTGTGCCTTCGTCCACTTCACCTTTGTTCTTATGTCATGAGCCATGTTGAGATCGGCAACTATCTTAACACGACTATCTCATGTGGCAATGCTACTGTGCGAAATAGCAGGACCAGTATAATGTAGCGATCCCTATCACTTGCTTCAATACCGTCCTTATCATCCACCACTCGTGACCAGATCATGGTAATAACATCGGTGGAGCACTACTCAGCTCGCCGACAAAGCGTGAAAAGGAAAAAAAATGGAATAGAATCATTACATTATCCAGCCCAAATTCTGTGAGGCGAGCAATTTCAGCGGTGACGTGCAGCAGTCAACACAGGAGCCTCTGACGGACGATGCTGCATTGGTAGTGCACCATCGGCTTCTAGACGTAACAACCACAAAGTTAAACCTAACAAACAAGAAGCCAATACACCTGACCCAATGGGAACTAAGCAGGACCTGTGTTTCAAAGCATAAGAGCCGAGAAAATGTAATAAACAGAAACATATCAATGAGGTTCTACTGCATAAGGTTTAGCCAAGAGACTGCACTCATGTGCCTGCTGCATTCCCTGCACTGTACTGTGAACAGCCAACAACATGATCACTTCATGCTTGATAACGTGGAGAGCGATGAAAGTCAGAACGTGTCCAGGCGCATGTTGGCATCGTCAACGCACTTTGCCTACCTACTCTGACATTAGACTGTATTAACACATTTCAAAACCTGCATTTTTTTTAAAAATAGCCGTGCCTTTCCTCAAATGCGTCCAGCACAAATGCGCCACAAGCTTTGCATCACATGTCGGAAACAATGTGCAAAGATGCACACTAGTGTTCAGCTGCCAAAGGTGCCATTCCTGCAGCAAAAGTACACGATGCGACATTTTCCGTAATTTATGACCTCACCTCACCACTGCTCGCACACCACAAAAATACAGAAACTTCCAGCTGGCCATAGATAGTGTAAAAAAGAGAGCCCAAACATTTGTGCGAAAAACAAAGTGCTTTAAAAAAAGAAAAGTTTCTACTTATGAATGTGGTCAGCTACACAAGAAATAAAGCCGTGAGAAAGAATATGCAGCTTGCACGTAGTGTGGGAACCAGAAAGCAAAGCTTTCTTTGGAATTTGTGAGGAACGCTGTTTTTGTTTAGCAATCATTTGAGTGTTGAGACCACATGAATGACGCTTCTTCTGAACCTCTGTCGCACTCAGTAGAAGCTTCAGGTTCCTTTTGTTCGTACTGGACCTTATGTCTGCGCTCACTCTGACTACTGTAATGCCCTTATTTTCCCTGATTGTCTCAGTACGCACTATCTCTGCATGCCGTTTGTACCATCTCTGGGAGAGGAACATCATGCAAGACAGCTGCCAGCACATAAAGGCAAAGAAAGCTTCGCTTTAAATGTAGTAATTTGTTGAACTGACACTACCAGCTGAATATCACAACCACATGGCCAATAAAACTAGTTCAGCCCTGACCCTTCATGATCCACCATACAAAAAAGTAGTCTCAACGTGGGGGAAGAGGCAAATAAAGCCTCAATTTTAAACAAAATGCATTTATAAGCAGGCTTCAAACAGCTTTTACTGCTATGCTTTTTTGTCAGCAAAGTATTTCAATGCATTTCACGCGTTGTGTGCAAAAGTTTAAGAAGCCTGAACCTCGGCAGAGTCACTTTAATGAACATGTGCATGCTATTTGCCTCAAGAAGTTTGAGTGGCACCCGCTTACAAGCGATATCGGCAAGACAGCACCACTGTGCTACGGGAGTGTTTGCTTCAGTAGAGTAGAAACTTAGGTTGGTTGGTGTAGCATAGTTAAGATCCATTCAGTTGGTTGATGTAGATAGTTCAGTTCACCTAAGCACTGGTCCACTAGAATATGAAGAGTGCTTGTTATGTCAGGCTGTTTGATGCAGCCAAGGACAAAGACACTGTGCATGGGACCTTTATTTGTCTTTGTCAATGCATTCTTTACACCACATCTTTTTGTTCTTTGTTATGAACCAACTAGCCCAAGAAAATGTTTTGCTTTGAGCTAGAGTAGAGCTGCACAACTCAAAACCAGCACGGGCCAAAACCAACTTCTCTAGAAGCAACATGGGATGCACTTTTCTGACAACCATTGGATGTTTTGCTTGTGGCAAGGCAATATAGCTTTAGTGTCATCACACTCATTGCTGTCTCAGCACGTCTTGTAAGGTTATGTTGGTCTTAACACATATGTAGCACTTCAAGTCATAAAACAAAACGTCTGCTCACATATGCCAACATTTTAACGCCTTTATTAGTGACATTACCGTATTCGTTCTTATTGTAGTTCTTATAAAACCGAAGGAAGGGCTGCTTTCAGTGCATGCTTTTTAGCTGCAGCAAACACTGCAGGTCGATGAGATTTCACTGAACTATGGAGTCCCAGTCATCCGACATCACTGAGAAAGGATCGGGAAACCTATGGAGGATTTGCTTCTCATGTTTATATGACTTGAGACATTGTTGGAACTGTGCTAGAACATTCTCAAAAGGTTCTGACGATTTGTTGTTGCACTGTTTTCTACATTTGCATGAAGGTCTATTTCAAATTAAAAAGCGTTATCTACTCCTAGAAATTATTAAAGGAAAACACAACACTGCCATTCTAGTTTTTAAGTATGAGACAGACAGAAACATTTCACCTTTTACTGTTAGAATGAATGAGAAGTGGCTACACTCGAATATTGATATTGTGAGTGGGACTAGAGTATGTCATAAAAGCAGCCCTTCAATCATTACGAGCGGCTCATTATTTGTATCAATCTAGTACAAATTGAAATCCTCAAATGACAGTGCTGGTATTGTTGATGCCAGTGGTACCTGATCCAATCAACTGTGATTTACATTTACTCCCAATATGCTGCCGAGTGAGCAAATATCAGGGAATTGTGAAAAGTTAGGTGGACACACCAAGATGCATCTGTTCGGAAGTGCTACCACCTATGGTCAACATTCAGTCGAAATGTACAGTAGGGAAACAAGTGTTCAGTTCAGTTATAGTGATGCTACACCACCATAATGAGTTCTTGGCGTGTGTAGCTTGACGTTTGATGGCAGACAGCCTTTATTATCTGCTCCACACATTGCTACATCATCTTTCAGTTTAATATGGTTGACGCTGCAAGCTGCTCATTGTGTGTATTGTGTTTGGCGACAAAAATGTTATTTTTCTCAGCATATGGCCATGCGCCTTTGCAGCACCAGCATTCTGTTTAAGGACCGTATGTTGTTGTGCAGCTCTGTGCTATAGTATGTAGAATATTCTAGTACAGTCAAACCCCCAATATAAATAAATATATATATATATATATATATATATATATATATATATATATATATATAATGAACACTGAGTGGAGAAGGCACGGCCTTGAAGCCCTGTTCAACAGGCCCCAAGCTATGGCTGGAACATTTCTTGCCTTCCCTCTTCTACCACTCCCACAACATCGCACAATGTCCCTGGTGACAGTTTCCACACTGCTTCTCCCTCTGCGAAGGCAATGGCATTGGCCTCTGATGACCTGGAGCGATAGCACGGTGCCTCGCTGGGTGGCAAAACATTGCTTACTGGAGCACTGAATATGGATGCGGCAGAGCGGGCTGTGTCTCAATCGCCAAGGTCTTCCAGGAGCCTGAAGGTCCTATACCTGGCTGGCTTCCCAGACTCGCACCTGGGCTCTCCCTTCAACCTTGTTCTGAAACGTGTCTGCAGTTGCTGCTAAGCTGCTGCTGGGTTGACTGAGTCTATTGTGTGCGAAACCAAATGCCTTGGGGCCCTCTGGGATGCTTGCCCACAAAGCCGAGAAATTTTGGGGCAAACTTTCACCAGGTGGTGCAAGAACAACGTACCTTGCTGTGGCGAAGAATGAGTGCAGCATTGTGCTGCACGCAACTATTTCCAACACTCTGTCGAATTTGTGAAAATGCACTTTTTTTTAAGGAATGAATAGACAAGCACAAGCTTCCAGCAATGGCGTGACGCACAACACCCCTCCAGTAGAGTGTTTTCACGTCAACCATGCAAATGGCCCACCGTGATGCCGCACTGTGTGGTTGTATGATTAGTGCATAAACTCACTTATCTACAGTTGTTTTATGTTTTCATTGTTCTTGCGATTGCCTTCGGGTTAGACAGCGGTATATGTGAAGTTTTGCCATATCACAACATACTGTGACCTTAACTTTGGATAGAACAGACTTCAGGTATAACAGACTTTTTTTGATGGATTATCACGATCCATTATAACGAGTGTCAACTGTTCAACTGTAGTGGTTGAAAGCACCATGCTATGCATGTGTGCATTGAGCGCGGGAGTAAACAAATGAAGATGCAGGTACACCACTCAAAGCACAGCAGAGGACAAAAGCAAGGCCCCCTGCTGTCATTACCAAGGCGTGCCACCATCGGCCATACCCGAGGCCAACACTCAGATGCAAAGAGCAGCACATAATCCATAACATGTGCAGAAAAATGTAAGTTCCTACCTCCCATATGGCATTCAATGCATTGCTGTCTACACCGACACCAGGGTTGAAATTGCCAGCAGCAGCTCTTCCAGTGCAAACAATTGGGATTACTGGTTTGTCGTTCCACACAAACTCAGCTACTCTTCTTGCTGTGTTCAGACCCCCTATAGAATAAAATGCACATCAGCCAAACTATAAATTTTTCACACTCTATGTTACACCTTTTCCACAGACTCATGCTCATATATAATTTTCTCCTATTGCTACACATCAAACCAAAAAAGTTTGAGCCCAAGTAATACTACACGCATTTGAGCAACATGATAAAGTGCTTGCGGTTAATGTGCAAATGCATTCTTCTACATGCATACCACTCCTTCACTAAACATGCAACACACGCCTAATGTCAACGTTGCCAAAGTGCTTTCAACCCTGCCAGAGTGGGTAGCAGTACATTTGTTTTCACTTAATGTTCATTACCATTGAAATCTTGAAACATATAGTGCAAAAGCTAATTCATTCAAGACTACGATTTATGTTTCCCTATAGTTCAAGCTAACATGCGTAGTGGTGCTCTTGAGGATAGAGCACTATGGGCAAAACAACTAATTGATTTGTATTTAAATTGCCCTTGCTTTTGGTTGACCTGCTATGTTTACAGCACATTCTCAAGCCTAAAGGGACAGTAAAGAAATGTTAAAGTGGATTATAACATGATAAAGCATTGTTTCACAACTCTATGTTTGTTAACTTTGTGGGAATAGCTTCGTTACTAGAAGAAAAAAATGAAGGTCAGACAGGGTGTCTACCAAGTTGGCATTTCCAAATTCCCTGAGTGCCATTGCAAAATTTTTTGAGTGACACAGAACTTCGTTTTATGTGAAGACGGGCTGATACCATGTCACCCTATGGCATCACCCTCTAGTAAGCATGTTAAAATATAAAAAAGCGACTTAATCCAGTTTGAATAGTAAGGAGCAGTGTTCATTTTATTCGAAAAGAAAAGATAAGGGAGGGGTTAGTAAAATGCACAGCGAAAAAAATATATTTGAAAAAGGTAAAACTCATTGTCGAAAATTCGCAAATATGAATAAAAAGGACATGCATACAGAAGCAAATATTTTTGAAGATGAGCTACTTCTATAAACTGATAGCAAGCTCACTGGTGTCAGACCCGAACTTTGTCACAAGTGAGATTCTTTTTCAACAGCTGGTAACCACAACTGTCCTGACATACTTTCAGTCTGGGCACAACGCCTCAGTGTTGCGTATCACTGCTTTAAAGAGTTTATTTTCATTTGTATTAGGGACACCTGCATCTCGGCATCAGCTAACACTTTGTTTTTTGAGCTCAAGTTCCTTCAAAGAAGCAGTGGCACGCTTCCTTTCGTGTTTATTCCTCAATGCATAGGTCCTTTTTGTTCTCGTCCTCCTTCCACCGCGTGTTCGCCCCACGGATCATTTGAAGCATCCTCTTTGTCAGTTTTACAGCCATCGCCCGATTTTTCGGACTCCCTAGGGGCCGCGAAAACATCCAAAAGATCAGGCAGTCGGAAAACATGAATGGATGTCTTTTACTGCCCTTAAGGGCTAAACTCGCCGCAGGCACATCTGGCAAAGCTCTGAAGGCCTGCCAGTACACTTATTAGGCATATCGGTGCTCGTACTGTGACAGTTGATGGCGGGTGCACGCGTGTATAATGAAGGAATACATACAGTGTTCTGTGAAAATTGCCCTTTCCTACGCTTATGTTTCACCGCAATAATTTTGTGTACGCTTCACGGCGTAATATTGCTGTACCGAGGAGAAGCTGACTTTCTGAAACCGGCATTATGCAACGCGTCGTGTTTTCCAAGCTTCAAAGCCAATCGCAAAGATTAACAAAGGCGGAGTTGATGACAGCTGACAACGGCGAATTCTTTCAATTAAAAAAAACAGCACCAAATGGCAAGAAGCTTAATAGCGAACGTCAAAGCTGCTAGGCCTAGCGTTGGTGAGGTGGTGGCTATGGCTGTCAGCAGATCTGCGTGCGATTGCGCTGGTGCGAGGCGGCGAGGTAATCAAAATGACGGCGGTGGTAGCTTTGACTAATGCCGTTTTGGACCTGCGGTCTCAGCAAAAATTCTGGAAAATTGGACGGCGAAGGGTTCTTGCTTCGCAACTTTCACGGACGGTGGCGCCGTTGTCCGGCGGCGGCCGGAAACAATCGAAAGATTATACTCGCCGCAGGCTGCCGCCTGTTCGCGTAGCCTATTGGTGTTGTCTACACTTTTCCTTCACTTTTGGTTGATGTTTTAACGCGTTCAAAGCTCCCATGGGATCTTGAAGGACACTTAACATGCTCAGAATGAGCAAACATAGAAGTAACCACATTGGATGCGTGCCGCAATGCAGAAGTTATGCGGTAGGTGATGTGAGCATTTGCTCATTCCCGCCGGCTGCGTCTATGAGGAAGAAATTTATTATTAAGCTACAGATTGGCAAAGCTGTCACAGAAGTAATGAAGGTTCATGGCGGAGGACTTCTTTTTGTAAAACGACAGATGGGTGACGATTCCGAGCGCTTGAAATCGCGAATAGACGCACCTCCATAAAGGCGCAAGCATAGCACTATATTATGTGCAGGGAAAGAAATAATGCGCAATCTTAACTCAAATGTGTTGTGGGATGATTGATGCTTGCGTTCTTGCCACTCATGCCTTTGCGGGTACGTTGGAGCACAAACATTCTCCGTGAAGCCTTGTACCTGCTTCAAAATTTCTTGTTCTTGCTCATGCATTCGTGCTCTGCAACGCCGGCTTGACATTCCACCATTTTCGAACAGAGAGATGAGTTTCTCATTTGTGCATCGAAGCAAAGTGATGCAGGCGTAGAGGGACCTGAAACTCGTACCTGTCATCGTCTGCCACTTCGATGTGCGGCTGCAACGTGTGCACAGGCGCGCATGACTGCACTCGTAAGGTGCACTCGTAAGGTGACTGCACTCGTAAGGCGGCATCCGCCGCCGCGGATGCCGCCGCGTCTATTCCGACCACATTGGCGCCTGATGTAAAGAGCTGCAATCAGACATCAGAATCACAGCTGACCGCGCTTGTTGCAGCCGCTTCCACCGGATCCCCCACCTCTGCCATGCTGGACAGTGCGAACTCTATGCCCGCCGATGTCATTCCCAATGTTTCAAGCAGTGTTTCTTTGAACGGGTACCATGAGCTTTCATATGGTGTGGTGCTCTCTGCAAGTTGTTACTTAGACCGCTTGAACAAGCCACCTTGTCGAGAAAAAAAAAACCTTCCTGGTGTTGTGCGACCGAAGTCCTTTACATCGACGGCGTGAAAAGCAGCCCTAAAGCAGTGTTCGGTGTGCAAAAATTTCTTGTATAGTTATCCCTGCCCGTGTTCACAAAGCTGGATGTTGAACACGCGAAGTAAACAAAAAACCATATCTGACTGCTTTTGCGAGCTAATACGATAACCGTTCACCCTTGTAATTTAGTTATTGTGCTTTATGCGTGCTGTGCAAGCTACAGTCTCGCGGTAGTTTTACAGCCTGTGTGAGTCCTACCGCGTCTTGCCTATAGACAGATCAAGCGATACATAGCCGATATTTACCGGTCCGCAGCAATGCTCGCTTCATTCTTCCAGTTATCTTTGTAAAATAATATACACGCAGATCAGCTGAGGGTTTGCTACGCGATCACTGCACAATAGTTTGACGTTTGTTGGACTAGGATTTGTTACCTTACGAGTGTAGTCACGCGAGCCTGTGCACACGTTGCAGCCGCACATCGAAGTGGCAGACGTCGACAGGTATGAGTTCCAGGTCCCTCTACGCCTGCGTCACTTTGCTTCGATGCACAAATGAGAAACTCATCTGTCTGTTCGAAAATGGTGGAATGTCAAGCCGCCGTTGCAGAGCCCGAATGCATGAACGAAAACAAGAAATTTTGAAGCAGGTACAAGGCTTCACGGAGAATGTTTGTGCTCCAACGTAGCCACAAAGGCACGAGTGGCAAGAACGCAAGCGTCAATCATCCTACAACACATTTGAGTTAAGATTGTGCATTATTTCTTTCCCTGCACATAATATAGTGCTATGCCTGCGTCTTTATGGAGGTGCACCTATTTGCGATTTCAAGTGCTCGGAATCGTCACTCATCTGTCGTATTCCAAAAAAAGTCCTCCGGCATGAAGTGCGCACTCCAAACCTTGATCACTTCTGTGACAGCTTTGCCGATCCGCAGCTTAACAATCAATTTCTTTCTCATGGATGCAGCTGGTGGGAATGAGTGAAGGCTCACATTACCTACCACATAACTACCGCTCGGCACCCATTGCGGCACGCAGCAAATACGGTTACTTCTACGTTTGCTCATTGTGAGCATGTTAAAGTGGCCTTCGGGATCCCACGGGACCTTTGAACGCGTTAAAACATCAACCAAAAGTGAAGGAAAAGCATAGACAATACCAATACGCTGCACGAACAGGCGGCAGCCAGCCGCGCCACTGTACGTGAAAGTTGCGAATACAGAGGCTCTATGGGGTACATGGTGGTGCCGCGAAGCCGATCGAATTATCGGGCGTCCAAAAAGTCGGTAGTTGACGGTACACTGGAAACTCCTCAAGCCGACGACACGGCGTCAAAGACGATTCATTACGATTCCTCTCTGTTACTCAAGCCAGCATTACCGTGACTTTCGTTCCCTTTCAATAAAATTACGTTTCCTTTCAATAATATTACAGCTAATTTTCCCCGATAGAAGCACAAATACCCCGAGTTTTCCCTGAGTATTTCCAGACTATTAAAGATCCCTGAGAATTCCCAGTTTTCCCGGTTGGTAGACACCCTGTCAAAGTCGTATGTATTTTAATCCTCTGACGGTCAATGCCATAAACATATGGCATTGCAAACAAGTCCCAAATGGTCAATGCCATATATTGACAGTGCCGTCTGTATGTTTAAAAAATGCACAATGTTTTCAACTTTTCATTACCAGGCAAGTGCTGCCACCCTGTGTAGATACAAGAAATACTTTATTTGCTCTTTAGTCTCTTAGTTTTCATTCCATGGCTGCTTCATGCTGGCGTTTCAGGTACCACTCGGGCATCCATGCATTCAAGGACGCGCGGCAGTTTTGGTTTTGTCTCGTGGGCTGTTTCCATTCGTTGTGCTCCTAAACACTGATGGCTACCTGTTTCCTAATCTCTCAAAGGGTTACCGCTAGATGCTCACCTGTCTGTTGCTCACAGGGGTGCGATTACATCTGTTCACAGGCGGGCGCTGATACATACACAAATGATGCTACCATATATAAATGACACTGCCATGCCTGTGTTTTATTTCTCGAGACTCGGCTCTCAAAAACTGATTGCCCCTCGTCCTCATTGGTGATGAAACGAAGGATTACTGCAGGTTTCTTACTTGTTTGGTTTCTCTGATAGGCACACAACCGTAGAATTTTCTTGTGTGCACTCACATACACGGTTCCGTAACGGTATGGGTACGCACGCTGGTTATCCTGCTGAAAGTGCGTCGAGCCGTAAAATCTCCTATGCGGACTACTACCCACGTGCCATATCAGAATACAGCTAAACTTAGATATAACGAACTTCAATATAACGAAATTTTCTATATAATGAAGTATTTAACTTCTAGTAACCTCGTTTCCATAAAACAGCATGTATTTAGAACCTCAATATAACGAACTGTGTTTGTATACAATTTCAATATAACGAAATTTCACTGCTGCCGCAAAGGAATGCCGAGACAATAAATGGAAACTTGCAAACGCACCTCTCAAATCACGTGCCACGAGACAAGTGCAACCGCCGAAGTGGAGCCACATTATCTTCCATATAAAGTCCAGGTGCAATAACATCTTATTGCGCCCCGTGGACTGTGTGCTTTGGGTGCGAGTGAAAAAATGTGTGAGGGTGAGACAAGAAAGATGGTGGCTTCACAAGTGCCACCTTCCCACGCGAGCAAAGAGAAAGAGGCGGAGGGGAGCGAGCTCGCGGTAAGGAGATCCAGCGCACGCAAGGGGGTGTTGCAAATGGGTCGCAAGCCCCAAGGGTAGCGTTGGCCTGGCGGCCTGGGGCACAGCTGGAAGCATCCGAAGGTCCTGGCAAAGGATGAGCCGACTGCTAACAGAACAACTTGTTTATTCTAGCATCGCAAAAGAGCGGCCGGTTAGGTCGACCGAAGTGGAGAAACGGGAGACCACGTTACTCGACTGAATAAATCGAAGCTTCTCACTTGGCGTCCGGGGGCAGCTGCTTTTATACTCTCGGAGTCGAGGGCAAAAAGGAACGGCTCGGAAGAGGCGCACGTGACGGCGACGCACGGACACGTTGTGACAAGTATTCGCAGGGCCGGCGCCGGTCAAACCTCCTCGCTTCACAGTTGGGGAGCTCCTCTCCCCGGCTGCCGCGCTTTGACAAGCGTGGGCACCAACATGCACACACACACACACACACACACACACGAAGACACGCGGCATTGAAACATGCCTGGACGCGCTTAGCAGGAGGCGTTGGGGCAGCGCTGAACTGGCCAAAATTGTCCGCCGCTGTGAACGAAGCCCCGGCGTCCGTTGCATCCGCACCGGCTATACCACACGTCGGAGGCGAAACGTAACAGACCGCCCCGCCGGGAGAAGGAGATCCCGATGGTCAGGGGACTGCATCCGCTGTCCGGAGGGATGTTGCTCGATGATGCTCATAACCGAAGTCGGTCGTCCCTCGGCGTTTCTTGATCGCAGCGCACCGAGAAGGCCTTGTTCTCACGTTCAGGTTCACACAGGACACTGCAAAGTGACTTCCGGAGAGTTGCTTTTTTTTTTCTCGTTCCCAGCAAGCGTTAGAACTACGCCAAAACTCAACCGCTCAGTCAGCAAGCACGACACAACCCTCACTAAGCCATGCCAGGCTCTTTCCCCTTTTATAAAACTGCCTAGTTCCTTACAGTAGTCTAGCAGCACTCAGAACGCGTCCACAAATTGGAAAATTGCACTAGAAAGCATGTCATGACTTTGAAACACTAAACAAAAGCAATATGTTAAAAATCCTGCCTTAGGAAGAAAAACATCAGTAACAAACAACTTTGAGGCTGATTCTTACGTTAGGGGCCTCGACTTAAGCCATCGGCGTTACCGTTGAGACTCCCCTTCTTGTAACGCACCTCAAAAGAATATTGTTGCAAAGCGAGGCTCCAGCGCAGATGGTCTGCAGTCATTGGAGAGGGCAGTGATCCGTCTCAATGATAAACCTCGAGCCGGCTAGGTAGCATGACAATTTCTGAACGGCCCACACGAGACACGCACACTTTTTCTCGGTGCCACTGTACGCCTGCTCACGACTGGTCAGCTTACGACTAGCATACAGGACGGGGTGTTCCACTTCTCCATTTTCCCGTTGGCACAGTACAACGCCCATGCCTCGCTCACTAGCATCGCACTGAACAACGAATCCTTTTGTGTAGTCTGGCGATCGTAGCACAGGCTGGCTTCTTAGGGTGCTCTTTAGGGCACTAAAAGCTCTTTCCCCTGTCTCGTCCCAGACAACTGTTTGGGGCTCTGTTTTTCTTAGAGCATCCGTCAGGGGAGCCACGATATCAGAGTACCTGGGGATGTACCTCTGATAGTAGCCGGCAACACCTAAGAACGACCGAATATCGGTCTTCGTGCGCGGTTGCGGGAAGTCTCGCACAGCGGCCACCTTTATTTCAGAGGGGTGGCGACGACCCCGTCCAATCACGTGACCGAGGTAGACAACCTCAGCCTGTGCTAACTGGCACTTGGGAGCCTTGACTGTCAAGCCCGCTTCGCGCAGGCGGGTTAGCACTGCCCGCAAGTGTGCCATATGCTCAGACCAGAATGCGGAGAATATCGCTACGTCGTCTAAATACGGTAAAGCGAATTCTTCCTGTCCCCGCAACACTTTGTCCATGAGGCTTGAAAAGCAGTATGGCGCGTTCTTCAAACCGAAACTCAAAACTTTAGGACGGAATGTTCCCATTGGTGAAATGAACGCCACATACCTACTAGCCTCTTCTGTAAGTGGAACCTGCCAATAACCCCTGACAAGATCTAGGGTGGAAATAAACTGAGCGCTACTAACTTTCTCAAGGCGCTCCTCGATGTTAGGGATCGGATAAATTTGATCCTGAGTGATCAAATTAAGCCTGCGGTAGTCGACGCAAGGACGAGGTTCCTTGCCCGGTACCTCAACTAAAATCAAAGGGGAGGTATAATCACTCCCACCCGCCTCAATAACACCGAGCTGTAGCATTTTCTTTACCTCAGCCTCCATAATATCGCGCTGGCGGGGTGGCACCCGGTACGCCTTGGATCGTACTGGCTTTGGGGAGGTAAGTTCTATTTCATGAGTAAGGACAGAAGTCCTACCAGGCCTCTCAGAGAACTGACCTTGAAACTCTTGTAAGAGCTGGTGTAGTTCGGTTTTCTGCTCAGGCGACAGCTGTGCTATACTGATTAAGTCACTAATGACTTGATCGGTGTCTTCCCTGTTTGTCACTGAGCCTAGTCCCGGAAGCTCGACCGGAAGCTCTTCGGGAACGTTTACCATCATACACACCACTGCTTCCCGTTGTCTATAGGGTTTGAGCAGATTACAGTGGTAAACTTGCTGTGCTTTCCGTTTTCCTGGCAGACTCACAACGTAGTTAACGTCCGAAAGTTTTTGAACAACCCGTGCTGGGCCCTCCCACTGCACATAGAGTTTGTTTTTTAGCGATGTGCACAATATCATTACCTCATCGCCCACCTCAAAACGACGGGCCCAGGCTGTTCGATCATAATAAACCTTGGCCCTCTGCTGGGCCTTTGCCATTGCTTCACCTGACAACTCCTGTGCCCTTCTTAAGCGTTCGAGGAGCCTAAGCACATACTACACCATCACTGGGTCATGCTCCTGCCTTCCCACGAGTCTCGAAGCATGCGAAGCGGAGACCGCAGCGAGCGACCGTACACCAGCTCAGCTGGCGAAAACCCCGTAGCCGCATGCGGCACGGTCCTTAATGCAAACATCACCCCCGGCAGACACAGCTCCCAGTCAGTTTGTTGTTCAAAACACAATGCTCTCAACACGCGCTTCATGACGGAGTGGAGCTTCTCAACTGAATTCGACTGTGGGTGGTACACTGAGCTGTGTAACAGCTTTACCCCACACCTTTCGACAAAGGCTGTCGTTAAAGTGCTAGTAAACACTGCGCCCTGATCCGACTGGATTTCCGCAGGAAAACCAACTCGCGCAAATATGGACAGTAGTGCATTGACTATCTCAACTGAGCTGAGTTCTTTAAGCGGCACTGCTTCAGGGAACTTTGTCGCTGGGCAGATCACAGTCAAAATGTGTCTGTACCCCGTGGTTGTTACCAGCAGAGGTCCCACTGTATCAATAACGAGCTGTCTAAAAGGCTCCTTAATGATAGGTACCAACTTCAACGGCGCCCTCGATTTGTCCCCTGGTTTGCCCACCCGCTGACAGGTGTCACATGTCCTCACAAAGTGTTCTGCGTCACGAAAACACCTTGGCCGATAGTACTCTTGCAAGAGACGGTCCTTAGTCTTCTTAACTCCTAGGTGTCCGGACCACGAACCTGCATGCGACAAGCGCAACAGATCCTGGCGGTAGCACTGAGGCACGATCAGCTGATCGAACTCCACTCCCCTGCGGTCTAGATACTTCCGGTACAGGACCCCACTTCTTTCCACAAAACGAGCATTTTTCTTGGCGATACTTTCCTTGACATTGCAGCGCATGTTTTCTAGGCTGCCACCCTTTTTTTTTTTTGCTCGGCTATCAAAGCCGACCGGCTGACTTTTAGCAACCTATTAAGTCCATCTGACGTAGGCGCGATGAGCAAATCTGCAGATAGCTCTTCTAACTTTCCCGTGTCGGGCATTTCCTCTCCAGTATCTGGTGCCTTCAACGCAAAAGGCTCAATTTTATTCAGTTCGGACGTGCTCTGAATATCGGCTTGCTGCGCCTCCGACCCTTTCTCATTATTCGACAACGTCGGCCCCGCAACTACCACCTTTGCAGCGAGCTCCTGAACTCTCGATCTGGTTAAGGCCTGAACGCTAGCCTCACCAAACAAAATACCCTTCTCGCGCAGGAGGTGATCGGACCTGTTCGAAAATAGGTACGGGTACTGGGGGGGCAGCACAGATGACACTGCGGCCTCCGTCTCAAATGCTCCGAAAGGTCCTTCAATAAGGACTTTTGCTATGGGCAGACACGCTATGAGCTTCCACGGCTTGCTTGATCCATGCGCACTCACCCGTGAACATATCGGGTTCTACGTAAGAGGGGTGAACTACATCCATTGTAGCTGCGGAATCACAAAGCACTCGGCACTCTTTCCCGTTCACGAGGAGGTCTCGCATGTAAGGCTCAAGAAGCTTCATGTTCTCGTCAGTGCTGCATAATGACAAAAACACGAATTTTGCTTTTGTTTCCGGACACTGCGCCGAAAAGTGACCCGGCTTCTGGCACGTATAACACACGCGCGCTTGCCTCGTCTCGAACCACTTTCTGTGTTCGGCTTCGGCTGCCGCCGTCTCCTTACGTTCGGTCAGACTGCTTTCACTCGCATCCGCACTACGTGTGTCCCCCCTTGCTCTCATGGGCGTGAACTTCGGCCTCTCAAACTTGGAGCCAAATTCACCCTTTTGACCGTCCTTAGCTCCGCGAGCCCGACGTGTCACAAACTCCTCGGCTAGCTCAGCGGCTTTAGCCACCATACTAACGTCTGGCCTATCCAAGACCCAGTACCGCATGTTCTCAGGTAACCGACTATAAAACTGTTCCAGCCCGAAACACTACAGAACTTTCTCGTGGTCACCAAACGCTTTCTCTTCTTTGAGCCACTCCTGCATGTTTGACATAAGCCTGTAGGCAAACTCTGTATATGACTCACTTCTGCCTTTCTCATTTTCCCTAAACTTCCGATGGAACGCCTCGGCTGACAGCCTGTACTTCTTTAGCAGACTCGATTTCACTTGGTCGAAATCCTCTGCCTCCTCTCTCTTCAAGCGAGCGACTACGTCGGCCGCCTCGCCAGGTAACAAAGTGAGCAAGCGCCGTGGCCACGTTTCCTGAGAGAACCCCTGCTTCTCACACGTTCGCTCAAAGTTAACCAGGAACAAACCAATGTCCTGTCCAAGCTTAAACGGCCGCATCAGGTCAGTCATCTTGAACGATACTCGTTCTCCTGCACCGTGTGCCTGACTTCCATTACGAGCGCGTTCCATCTCTACCTCGAGACGCTTCATTTCCAAAGCGTGTTGACGGTCGCGCTCCTCTTTCTCTTTTTGCTCTTTACGTTCGCGCTCCTGTCTTTTTGCCGTCTCCCTCTCCTCAATGGTCTCAAGGCATTCCGACAGCTCGTCATCCTCAGCTTCTAACTCAAGAATAGCCTTTAGCAGTTCTGGTTTTCTCAGTTTGTCTGTGACATCCAGACCCAACTCTCTTGCAAGCTTCAGCAATTTCGGTTTGCGCAACGACTTCAAATCCATGGCTGCTCTGAATGCTGCTTTCTCTACTGCCTACTATTGTCGTTGCTGCCGCAAACTAACCCGGCAGCAACGACAACCACAATTACCAGCTCTGTTTCTGACACTAACAAAAGCCTGGCAAAACTCAGAAGAAGGAAGTCCCGCACTCACCAAACCTCGCAGCCAAGAATTCAGCGCAGTCGTTCCGCTGCAGGCAACCAGTCATTACACAGGGCTCGTTGCACTGCTCCCAGATGGTCGTTGTGCTGCTCAGCATACAGTCGACCGCATATCTTCGCTGCTGGCCTCCGTTGTCGCGATCCCACCGCTGGCAACCAGTTGTTGCAAATGGATCGCAAGCCCCAAGGGTAGCGTTGGCCTGGCGGCCTGGGGCACAGCTGGAAGCATCCGAAGGTCCTGGCAAAGGATGAGTCGACTGCTAACAGAACAACTTGTTTATTCTAGCATCGCAAAAGAGCGGCCGGTCAGGTGGACCGAAGTGGAGAAACGGGAGACCACGTTACTCGACTGAATAAATCGAAGCTTCTCACTTGGCGTCCGGGGGCAGCTGCTTTTATACTCTCGGAGTCGAGGGCAAGAAGGAACGGCTCGGAAGAGGCGCACGTGACGGCGACGCACGGACACATTGTGACAAGTATTCACCGGGCCGGCGTCGGTCAGACCTCCTCGCTTCACAGTTGGGGAGCTCCTCTGCCCGGCTGCCGCGCTTTGACAGGCGTGGGCACCAACATGCACACACACACACACACACACACACACACACACACACACACACACACACACACACACACACACACACACACACACACACACACACACACACACACACACACGACACGCGGCATTGAAACATGCCTGGACGCGCTTAGCAGGAGGCGTTGGGACAGCGCTGAACTGGCCAAAATTGTCCGCCGCTGTGAACGAAGCCCCGGCGTCCGTTGCATCCGCGCCGGCTATACCGCACGTCAGAGGCGAAACGTAACAGGGGCCGGGGGGGGGAGGGAAGGAAAGGGGTAAGATGATGCATGCCTCGATTGCTGGAACACGTCTCAGCCGTGGCTCCGCATGGCTGTAAGTGCGTCTGAACGTATACACCGCCGCACACCCTGCTTTAGAGGTAATCTGCCACGTGTGCAAAGAGTGGGCGTGCCTGGACAGCGTGGCGTCATGTAAACTGTCTTCCTGCACATTTAGTATTGGAGGTTGCATAATCGCAAGTTTTGGCGACTCGTTAGAGCAAGAGGCAGACGAAGAATTCATTCCTGTTTCTGGCGCTTTTCACGATAGCGTCATCCTAATGTGGGCAACGCTATCAGGCGCA
Organism: Dermacentor andersoni; assembly: GCF_023375885.2. Lineage (NCBI taxonomy): Eukaryota > Metazoa > Arthropoda > Arachnida > Ixodida > Ixodidae > Dermacentor > Dermacentor andersoni. The sequence continues at coordinate 56,928,532 of NC_092817.1, read as the reverse complement.
GGCGCGCAGTGCGCGCAAGAGCATGACTGGCTTCGCTGTGAAGATATTGACAACGTGGCATGAAACTGCATCATTTGTCGCCGACTCCCAAATTTATCAAAATGAATATTTTTCTGATTCAAGTTTGCTTTTTTCGATTGCCCGATGCTTCGGATAATTATGCGGCCCCTTTCCGTGAAAGAAAAAACTATCAGCGACTGTACCTATTTGCACAAAAGTTGAATTTCAATACAACGAAATTTCAATATAACAAAGCAAACTGCCAATTTTACCGACTTCGTTATATCGAGGTATAACTGTACAGTATATCTATTTCAGTGTATGTACCTTTTTATTGTTAGTAGAAGTATTTATGGAACCCCATCTGTATTCATGAATAAACAATGCATGTTTACCTACTGAAAATTTTTTTTTTACTTTATGGTCACTCTAAAAAATTGCGGTAAATTTGTTTTCGAAAGAGGGCAGTCAAGATTTTAAATGTGCAATAAAGAAATTCGCCCCTGGGCGGTCGCATTCGTCGCATTTGACCCTCAAAGGGTTAAAGGGACCCTGAAACGATTTTGACGATTTTCTACGAACATACTGAGTCGTTAGAGTAGGTCCTTCTGATCATTAATTGACACATCTAAGTGCTCCGCATAAAGCGTGTAATTTATTATAAGATTTTAAAAATGCACATCGCTGCCGATCGAAGCACGCTGCTCGGCGGAATTTTAAGCCGCCCCTACCCATATGACGGAAATCACCCATATGACGTCAGTGGGGCGAGCTATCCGACTGGCTGACCAGGGCACGTGATCGATAATTTTTCCAACTTTATGGTAAACAAATGATCTTCATAATAGTTGGAATGTTAGTTAATTTGTTTTTATAAAAAGAAAGTAACATACAGGGAAGGCACAAGAACAATTTTTCAGTACACTTAAGCACTTCCGGCACACAGCAAGCGTCGTCTGCTTGTGTTACAACGTACTCCATTTTGACGAGAGCTCCGCGGTCAGAGTCGGTTTCAGTCTTTTCGCGAGCACTATGATTCGACTTTGTTGCCTTGTGGACTGCAAACCTAGCGACTGGCAATATGTCAAGCTGCGACATCGTGTCCCTCTACAAGGCAGCATACGAGCGAACTGGCTGCTGTGCATCGGACTGCCGCTATTCGATCAACGCCAGGATTTGCGCGTTTGTGGCCATCACTTTACACCGGAAGATTACTAACGCAATAATGTTTGGCGACTCCGGTATTAGGGCAAACGAAAGCGCATGCGGACAGGGTCTGGCCGCCTGACTGTGCCGGGATGAGCCATGAGATGAGCAGAAGGGCAAATGTGAATGGTCTGCACGGTGCAGCCACCTGGTGGCACAGAGCCCAACCATACACAGTAGCAGCAACAAAGTGTATTCTTCTTTGCTGCTGGTGTGTATTTTTCGCAGGAGTGTAATCATCAACACGTTGTTTTTATAAATGTTTAGAATGTTTTACACTTGGTTAGAGCAATATTAGTGCTTTGTTTGACTGGTTAAGCGCTGCGCCAACAAGTGTCTGGACCGTGCTGACCGATCAGGCTGCTCACGTACGTCTACGCTAAAGTTCCTTCATCCGCTTGAGTTTATGCCTCCAGTCATTTGCCGAAATGACCGGCTTGCCTGTGGTTACCGGAATACTAGACACGTTCGGCGCTACGACAGAATGCTCGCAACGCATGCTACTTCGATAGCTCTTGGTCGACGGCCAAGCGGCTAGCGGAGAGGTCTCGCGCGGGAGGGGGCGTGCTCCAAAACAACCGGAAGTGGAGAATGTGACGTCGCATCGTGACGCAGTATTAGTGAAGGCGGAGCTTAGCGCCGCTCGCTCGGCGAGCGAGTTGAGGAGGAAAAGCATGGCTAGGCAGGAGGGTAACTTCTAATCGCTTGGTGCTCCATTAATACGTAACGCTTCACTTAAATTGTGGTGCGAATGTTCTAGTTAAGCTGTACCCTACGCGCCTACAAAATTTGTCCGAACCGTTTCAGGGGCCCTTTAAGTATCAAGCCGAAACCCCAGCACAGGTACACCAGTGTGACGTCAAAGATCTCCAAATATTTTCTCGTATTTGGGTCATTGCGGTTCAGTAGAAGTTCTTGAAACTTGCTAAATTCACCCATTGGCTCTTTGAGAGCGCAACATAGTCCATCTTTACTGATAAGAAATTTAATATGCCAGAGCAGGCACCATGAAAATCTACGAAGTTGAAAAAGCTGGTGTGGGAGGCAATGTCACCACTCATCACTTATTTTTGGGAGTTATGTGACTTACTAAGGCCCTTCCCGGAGCAGAATGTCCTTTTTTTGTTATTGTGGAAGGATATTTACTTACAAAGTACAACCTATGTTGCTCGGTGAGTTTGTTTAACTTGAAAACGAAACTTTTGCAGTGCAGCACAACTGAAAACGGCTGATGGCAGGGCATTCATAATACATAGGCAGTCAAAACACATCCACGTGCCATAATCAGGATGCTGTGTCTGTTGACAAGCACCGCTACAAGATGGCGAGTTTGTGCCGGAACTTCAGGGTGGCATCACTACCTGTCCTCTGTTTCTACATCTCTCATTTTTTACCAAGAAAGCAGCCATGGTAAGAGTGGCTGCTCTGCTATTGCACATGCCTAATCTACCAATTGAGCTTAACATTCCTCTTTCGTGTCTCCTTAAGTACACCCATCTGTATCAGTCGGTGCAACGGCCAGAGTACAATGCTGCCATAAAAGGGAAAAACGGTCATCCACTGTAGCACAAGCTACAAAGGCAACTCATGCGTGTTTCTCAGAAAGCTTCGAAAGCTGTAGAAAAATTCATTTCAGACAGGAGGCTCAGTGTCCCTGCACTTCGAGTTGTCCAATAATTTGGATCTGCCCTGTAATCAGCTAGCCTCCTGGTTAAGTCAGACAATACAGCAACTGCCGTGGAAAGGCGTTAGTCCCGTCCGTGGACGAGGACACATTTTTCTTCGACTGTGAAGCTTTCTGAGAAACCTGTATAGCTCCTTTTATAGATTCCTGCTACTCTCACGTAAACAAAATCTTTTTCCCTTCCAGCAAACTTTCTCCATCTTGCAGATTTCCACAGATATAATTTGCCAAAGCCGCCATACCTTCTATCACAATGCAAACGTCAAACACACGTGCAATCACAGCATCCCTCTCAGCCACGGAGCTGCCTGCAACTATCACTTGGCCATGAGTGATGCCGCCAAATGTGCCGTCAGGTCTCTGGCAAGCTTTCTTGCTCCAGTCCTTAGAAAAACACAACACATACAAGATGACAAGTTAGCCAGGGTATTTGCTGGTCCTATCATAGACATCCATAGATGTCCAGTGACTTTCACATAGAGCAAGAGGCAACCATGAAATAATGTGGCTGGCCTGCAGAGACTGGACACATCGCTACTGCAGTAATGCGCAAGCATGTGTCACAAGTTTGTGTCAAAAGTGTCGCAAACATCAAAGCAAAGTAACACATCACTGTGTGGCTTTGTTTCATGGCCAATCGCAGCTTAAAAGGAAGCTTTAGCTCGGGTGCTCCTATCTAAATAGATGTGAAAAGAGAATTCGTTTTTCTCAGCAACCACTGCACCAAATTAGATGAGGTTTGTTGCATTTAAAAGAAAAACTTAAAATCTAGTGACTGTTGGTTTTGAATTTTCGATTTAGGTCCAATTTTTTTATAAAATATTGGCAGAAATTGAAAAATTTCAAAATATGAAATTACCACGTTTACAACTCTAACTCAACAACGAAAACGATAATACAATTCTGTGAATTGCATCTAAAGCACATCTAAAGCGGACGAAATTGATATGTTACACATGAACCTAAAAAAATTTAGCAGTATAGAAATACAGCTTTTGCAGAACCCCTGTGAACAATGCAACAAATTCACGTACGATATAAAATGACATATCAAATTTGTCCGCTTTTAACGATCTAGTGGGTGCCGTTTACAGAACGACGATATCTGTTCTTGATGCAGAGATATGAATTTGTAAACTTCGTGCTTCTATTTTTTTTTTCAAACTTCCAAATTTTTGAAAATTCTTTTAACAAAATTCAGGACCTAAATCGAAATTCCGCTTCCAACTTTCACTAGAATTTAACTTTCTCTCTCAAATGCAACAAATTTCATTAAAATCGGCCCAGGGGTTATCTCAGAAAAACGTTTTTGCATTTTACATGTATTTGAATAGGCCGCTTCGGAGTTGGGCCCGAGCTAAAGCTTCCTCTTAAAATGGGCAACCAATTTCAGCGGACTTAGGCCTCAACCATGACTGTCTCTTGTGCTCAGTGTGTCGTGCATTCTTCATAAGCATCTGGGACACGCAACAAGCAGGGTCCTTTCCATTGGCTTAGACTTACAGTTGCAGCCAAGGGCAACCACACTCAGGCCTCTGAGGGTGCCTCTGACATCCTCAGCACCAATGCCTTTGGCATTGGGCAGCCTAGCTAAGGCTGACCTCTTAGGCCTTTCAAATAAAAAGCTTTCTATTCAGAAGATTCCTTGCAGTATGTGACAGGCAGTGAGGCTTCACCCTAAGACTTAAAGCCAAATTTAGCATATAAGTGTCAGCAATTATTTGCAAGTCATGCAGCTTCATAAGATTTCTTACCTTCAAACACACATAATAGTTCTGCATGCCTTCCCTTTATGCTGACCTACCCAATTAGACATGTCCTTGTCCAAAGCACAAAGCCTGCAATTCACCTCAACACATGCCCCCTCTACATCAGCCTGCGCCCCTATTTCAGCCACGTGTTATTTACTCACACACTGTTCAAATGTTTTGGTGTAATACACACGAATGTGCTTTTAGGTAAATCCATAGTTAATTAGGCAATTGACTAATTAGTATACCAGAATGGCCTTTTCTGCATTCTCCTGATCACGTGCTGATGAACTCAAAGTGTTTGGTCTTCTAGGAGCACCGTGTAATGCAGATATGCGATTTAAGACAAAAAGTCCTCCATTTTTATATGCAGATAAACTAGCACAGGAGAGACCAAGATAAAGATTTGTGCAGAAACCATCAACAATGATTTTCAATGTAAGTGAATAGCCGAACGCTTCAAAATAGCTACTCTACTCAAGGAATGGTACGCTTGAAAACATATATTTGTCGCAGTGAGAATATTTAGATGGCCGTTGTTGTTTCATTGCATAAGTGTGTAGAGAATACAGCTGTTAAACAGCACATCTGTAGCGGTAGCATAAGAGGTGTTATATGTACTATATATACATATATATATATATATATATATATATCGAAATAGACATTGATATGTCAGTTTGGCTTATATATACAGGGTGTCTCTGGAAAGTAGTAGGGCTGAATTTTAATAAAAAAGAAGTTATTCACAGTTTTGACACATCGACTTAATAGTTTTCAAAATATGCCCCTTCTGCATCAACACAGCGTTTCCAGCAACACTGCCAATCCCTGAAGGCTCCCTGGAATGCAGAAACTGGAATGCCGTTCAGCTCCCTCGTTACGGACTCTTGAATGGCCTGGACTGAGCTGTGGTGCTGTCTTTTCATGACGCTTTTCAGTTGGGGGAAGAGGAAGTCTCAAGGAGTGACATCTGGGCTGTAGGGTGGCTAAGGAAGCTGTGTGATGCCATGTTTGGTCAGGAAATCCATGACAGCAAAGGCGGTGTGGCACGGCGCATTGTCATGATGGAGCCGCCATGATACAACGATTGTGGGAGGGATGCGGGCAACTAGTTTTCTGAGTCTTTCTAGTACTTCCACGTAGAATGCAGCATTCACAGTCTGACCAGGCAGAACAAACTCTCTGTGAACCACTCCTTTACAGTCAAAAAAGATGATCAACATCAATTTCATTTTCGACTTGCACATGCAGGCTTTTTTCCGATGAGGTGAGGCGGGGTGTGCCATTCAGCACTTTGTCGCTTTGTCGTGGGGTCGCACTCAAAAAGCCATGACTCGTTTCCGGTGATAACATTGTCGAGAAAATTTGGATTGCCACGAACACAATCAAGAAGTTCTTGACAAATCACAAGACATCTTTGTTTTTGTTCATTGGTTGACATCTTTGGCATCAATTTTGCACAAACTTTTCTCAATCTGAAATTTTCAGTCACAATTTCATGCACAACAGTCTTTGGCAAGTTTAATTGTTCTGATATCATCTGCACACTCAATCTGTGGTCAGAGTTCAAAAGATTTCGCACTTTCACTAAGTTTCCGTCACTTTTTGTCGTTGAAGGGCGTTTTGGCAATTGCTCATCTTCAACTTACTCTCTTCTCTCCCGAAACAATTTGTGCCACTCAAAAACACTTGATCAGCCCACGGCATCATTCTTATAAGCAGTCTTGATCAAGTCATAGGTCTCACTGGCAGTTTTGACCAGTTCGACACAAAACTTCACTGCGTAATGCTGCTCTAACAAACAATTCATTGTGCAGATGACAAAACACTTTCAAAGGTGTTCACTTTAAACTCGATCTACACTCCGTGAAGGCTTGCAGACAACTGGCAACTGGTGCATTTGTAGCTAAGACCCTTCCACCCTCACCACCACCACCAAACCAGCGCAGAAACAACATGCTCCTTCACCATGTTTTGGCGGGAAAAAATCAATCCTACTACTTCCCGGACAAACCGTGTGTGTATGTGTGTAAGCTATATATATATATATATATAGAACAAAGGCCAAGTCTTTGTGTAGTGTACCACACGCTGTGTACCACACTTGATTCCCCCGTAGCTTTTCTGGAGTTATCTGCGCATTTTTAAACAGCTGGAGCAGTTGTGTGGGACATAATGCATACTACCCTTAAGAACAAAGCTTTATTGAAATGCATTTCACAATTAAAAAAGAAAAAGTACTTAGTAGCTTCTTAAACTGGATCACCCGTGTAGTCTGATAGTCTGACTAAGAGTTCTCACTCACACACAGACTGAGTCTGCCAGCTGGTCATGACATGACTGATGCATCCGTGTGAACCTGGGGCTACATAGCCACTACATATAACGGTTTTACTGTTTGCTTCTGTAATCTTAATATTCATGACTTAGCTAACAACACAGGTGCTAGCTAAGTCGTGTTAGGCAAGGAATAGATTTGTCTGGTACGAGAAAAAAAATTTGCGAAGAGGACCACACACTCACCTTTTTGTCCTTCTCAGGCACTACGTGAAAGACCCTATGGAAAGGTTTCTCAGTCAAGGAGCGCTCTTCACAGAAGCTTCTTGCAACTTGTTCTTCAACACCGAAAAATCCACTGGTGCAGAGGCTGACAAACTTTAGTGAGGCAAGTTCCTGTCCAATCGCACTGTACAGAAAATACCAGAGTACACCTTGTACTTCATTACTCCAACGAAATGGACTCTGAGTATGTCATAACATTGAATAGCAAAGTTTGTCTCTGTCATACACTTAAGCTATTTAGAACCTGACACATATGTAATGCATAGTCTTTTGTTGTCTTTTCTTTTTGTAACATTTCTGGCTTACCAAGACTCTGCGCCTACACTGAGAGTGACATTTCTGGTACTCCAGAAATGTAATTTGCTAGTCCAGCTTATTGCTCCTTGGTTTCCCTCTAAAAGTTCCGGCAAGATCCACCTGTGGCGAAATGCACTTGCACTCCACTAGTTTTTCCTAAAAACATAGCTTGCCCAGTATGGGACCAAACTATATGAAGTACCTATGTACTCTGTGGCACATTTCGAAAAGCATTACTGCACAATACAATTTCTCCTGTGAGTAATACTTTACTCTTCAAGTAATAAAGTCTAAGTGTCTACACTGACCTTTATGCCACAGTTTATCTGAAAAATGTTCGCTAAGCCACACAGAAAAGACTATGAAAGGGAAAAGTTGTCATCCACCGGAATGTAGCACGAAGGTACAAAAGAAATGCATACGAGTTTCTCATAAAGAATACTTCGCAGTTGAGGAAAAATTTGTCCTGGTTCAGTATTCTCTTTCATGATACTTCCTCCACCTTGCAGGATTCTGCAGAACTGATTTGACAGAAAATACTAGTACTAACTAAATGGCTTTTAGGAACCACAAACACTAAATGTACAAAACAATCAGAGTTGTGAGACAACAATGTGCGCAGCATCAAAGTTGGTGTGAAAGGCTCGTAAAAGAAAAAGAAACAAAAATTCCAAGAAAGTCTTTGCAGAACTCTTTGAAAACAGACACTAAAAACAGTGTCGGCTGTTACAGCAATCTCCACCATGCTCCGCTAGCCACCTTTGGACCTTGTGCTCATTGGTAGAATGTGTTATTACAACTATGGACATTTTAATGGTATGAAATAGTTTTGAAGACTCTCATCGATAACTATGTAACATGTCCTGGCTTCCCGAAATGTTTTAGCCCATTTGCCTAACATCTGCACATGAAATAATATAATCAAATGATGAAATCCCTTTTGGGCAACGTTTCTTTCTTTCTTTTGCTTGTCACAAGAGCTCCAATTGTGTGCATGCAATGCACACAATAAAAAAAGAAACCGAGTGTTTTGCTTGAACGATCAAAGCACTGACACCAATAGCAAGGTTCAGCATTGTGGTTGGACTCCTCGGACGGTGTCCAAAGCATACGAAAGTGTGACATCTTGGCGACACAGCACTTAAACAGGCACCGCAAAGCCATTTTCGGGTCACCATGTTTGCTCTAGATATATTCTCAGCATGTCATAGAACAAAGAGCAAAAAAATTACGAAATTTGACCCACACATACCTAAGTTATCGGTCAAAGAAAATTCAAAATACGTACAAGCAAAAATATAGCTACCCGCCACTCCAATTTTCACGGCTTTAAGGTCCACATCATATGGTGCCTACCAATAGCAACAGGGCAATAGTGAAAGTCTGCACACTATGGTTGCCAAACCTGCTCAGCCTATCAATGGCATTCCATGAAATTCACATGACCTTCGTGATAGGGTGCCATGTCGTCTAATCTCTGAAGCCATGGCGTCACTTTTATGGCTACAACGGCTTCTGCAAGAAAGCTGATGACATGCCAAAGTGCTCGGCATGTGATGCGTCACTCTCACGATTGCAATACCTCGCTCATGGTTATGAGATACTTAAAATAGTTGTAAAATGTAATGCCATAGCTTTTCTCACAGTACTTGCAACACCATGCAAACGTAAATCCCTCATTACACTTTTAACCAATCTTCACAGCTGAACTCTCTTTTGTCACATCCTGTCTATGAAGTACACAAAATCGTCGCATTGTGGTGATGCCATGGGTGCCGCTTAACAAGCTTTTGCTGGTGTGTTGCAGGGCCTGCTGGATAGAACTAACAGCACCCCACAGACGTAGCATTTTCATTTTCCCAGGATAGGGTTCGGCAAGTACACAATTAACATTTACAATCTCCTCAAGTATACAATTAACATATAACAATTTAAACAGTGATTTTACAATTCACACATTGCATTCAGGAGGCTTTGTCTGCCAAGCTGAAACAGAACCAGCAGAAGACTGCTGCAGGCAAATAACACTTTTGAGCAGACTTTCGCTGAAAAGTGTGCAGAGACTATACATAATTTATACTACGAAGACATAATGAGTGACCAACCAGCAGATGCTCTCAGAATGTTTGCTAGATAGATGTGTTCCTCCAGTGACGTAGACTCTGTAGTCTGACAGTGGCAGCTCTGCCAGTAGCTTCTTCTCCTGCAACAACAAACATAGTCAAGGCATCTTGAGTGACATAATGCTGTCTTTTCTGGATAAAGCATTTTGCAACAGCAGGTTGGATGTCCAACTTATTAGTATCACTCATGGACAGTAAGCAGCAACAATGAAGAAATTAGGAGGAAGCATGACTTCATGCCGCTAGCTTTCACGAGCCAACTCCCTACGAAGCCGTCCCAAGAATGACATTCGAGTCTCAGCTGCACTTGGCAGACTCAGCCCAATATTTATTTATTTATTTCAGAGTAACTTGCATGCCCCATGAGGAGTATTTAGTAAGGGAGGTATCACTGCAAGACATGTGAATACCTAGACACGAGAACTGCAAAGATGAGTAGAAATCATTGTTACAAATGAAGATGCAGTAGAATACAAAACATCTCTTAAATTTTACCGCGCATATTGCTGGCACACATAACCAAATATTATGTAAGAAATAGTGTAGTTTAAAGCAGGAAAAAAAAATTCACCAACGATTATGATACTCCCAAATGCGAAATTTGAGCACAGCTCCATAAGTGTTTTAATTTCGTGATATATTGGCTGGTGCAGACAATCTTCGCTTTCCACCTCATGGTTCCGCTGCACCCTGATCTCCGCTTTCATCCTCGCGCCTTTCATCTTCTGCTGCGCTTCGCTTTTGCTTTCATCTTTCGCTGTGCTTGTTCACTCGGTTACGCGGACCTACGCTCACCACAGGAACGGGTGCTTAAGACCTGCGCTCTAAAAAATCAGCATGACGTTACATAGATATACAGAACATGGCATACACAATGACACATTTTTAGGACAGAAATTGCAGGTATAGGAGTTGCCTAAGTTTATCTCTGTCCGTTTGCATGACAGTGCTGTCAGGGAGGGAATTCCACAAATGGGTGGCTTGTGGCAAAGCAGACAAATTAAATGCATCCGTGTTTCCATAGATGCAAGTGCAACTTAAATCATTATTCAGTTGTCGTGATACACAACTTGCGTGTTCCAGCAGCAAAGACTATAACTTCATTTGATGAATGTATTTATGAAGTATGTTCGGTTCCTGGTAAGCTTTAATAGGTGTGTGCTTCTTTGGGTGCTGTGCCAACCACTCTGCATATTTTCTTTCTATATGTTTGTGCAACCTCGGCTGTTTCTTGTAACATATACATTTACCTGCTTTTTGTAACATGTGAACGCTGCAGCCACACGATGCTATCGCTCCCATTGCCTTTTCAGAGGAGCACATGCTGAACATGGTGGTGGGAAGCCAACTTCCTTTGGCTTCAAATTTTGTCATGTGACGCTTCCTCCTAGTTCCTTTGCTTCCTCCATGGTAGGAAGAAAGTATGCACGAATGGTGCATAGAATGAATTGATGGGTTAGAGACATCTGTGCATATCATGTCCATTTTTTAAGCCCCTAACTGCAGTGTCTGTATGCAACATGAGATGACGTAATAATAACTACAATATACTTCGTATTTCATTTCTTGATCCTCGAAACATCTATCACTTCAGTATATAGATAGTTATATATGTTGTGGGAATTTAGATGCACCCCGTCACCTTCATGTGGGTGTTTGCCTGATCTGCCATTCCGACGCCTTCCTCGCGGCGGTTTATCGGGAGTGCATTTTTACACGGACAGTCTCCTGTAGTGGCGTTTTGTGCTGTGGGCTACAGCAGGAAACCAGCACAGCCAGCAGAGCGAGAGCAAGGAAGAACTATCCAGAACAGCATCTGTGCATTGTGGAGTTTAGGAGTGCCCTGACACATTTAAGCAGGCATTTGCCTATTCTGTCGTCCCAAGCCTCTCCCTTTTCACACACAAAGGTTGACAAGGTTGGCAATTCTTTCCATGGACTTGTTTGCAGCGGATGTGCGACTGGCAGCGCAGGCTCAAGAGAGACCACTGCGGGACAGTAGGAGGTACGTACACGTTTTTCATTTCGTCCACCGGCCCCTTTGTTTGGGCAGTGCTCAGACTTGAGCTTGTCTGCGGTGCCTTGCACCTACTACGGTGAGCACGTACCTCGTGTTGCTCCTTTTCTGCATGCTAAGCCAGAGAGCAGCGCCTAGTGCTTGTGCGTGGTCGTACTACGACAAGCCACACTTATTGAAGGCCCGACCTGATGAAGATTGCCCTTTCTCTCGCGAACAGGCCCACTGGTCATCGTGAGAGTATGCAACATAGCCGCAGGAACACTTTTCAATTGGCGGCGTGTCGCGGGGTGCGATCCTCCAACAGTGACATGCTAGCGGCACCTTTCTGTATTTTAGCCCTTGGCACGGCAGCCTCTTTGCTTCCCATGCCGCCCCTGGACCAGGTGTTTGGGCAGTGTTTGGTGTCACCATAGGCAAATAAACTTGTTTCCGTTAACTTAGGACAGTACTTTGTTTCTTGCGGCACAGTGCTCAGCAGTCAACTAGGGCTGGACGCTCACGCTCAGTGATGGAATAGTTGCACTCCGCGGGTGAGAGGAGCCTGCTGGCGTAAGCGATAACACGGTCGTAGCCGCGCTGGCGTTGTGCCAGTACTGCGCCAAGTCCGTGACCACTGACATCAGTACGGACTTCGGTAGGCGCAGAAGGATCGAAATGGGCCAGAACGGGAGGCGTGGTGAGAAGGTCGATTAGAAGCGAGAATGCAGAGGCCTCGTTATCACCCCACTGGAAAGGGGCGTCTTTCTTCAAAAGCCCGGTTAGTGGTCGTGCTATGCCCGCGAAATTTTTCACGAAATGGCGGAAGTACGAACAAAGGCCGATGAAGCTGCGCACATCCTTGACACACTTTGGAACAGGGAAGTGCGTAACAGCATGGATCTTGCCTGGGACGGTTGCACTCCGTTCGCGTCAACGAGATGTCCAAGGACGGTAATCTGGCGACGGCCGAATTGGCACTTCGATGCATTGATTGCAGGCCGGCTCGATGAAAAACGTCCAGGACTGCTGAGAGGCATTCGAGGTGCGTAGCGAACGTTGGGGAGAATACTATAATGTCGTCCAAGTAGCACAGGCACGTGGACCATTTGAAATCGTGAAGAAGGGAGTCCATCATGCGTTCAAAAGTGGCAGGAGCGTTACATAGACTGAACAACATCACTTTGAATTGATAAAGACCGTCGGGTGTTACAAAAGCAGTCTTATCACGGTCGAGATCGTCCGCGGCAATCTGCCAGTAGCCGGAGCAAAGGTCAATAGAGGAGAAATAGCGAGCACCGTGGAGGCAGTCAAGGGCGTCATCAATCCGAGGTAGGGGATACACATCCTTTTTGGTAACCCTGTTAAGGTGCTGATAATCCACGCAAAAGCGCCATGAGCCATCCTTCTTTTTTACCAGTACAACAGGTGACGCCCATGGACTACATGACTGTTCAATAATGTTCTTGGCAAGCATTTTGCGAACTTCGGCGTGAATAACTTGACGCTCAGCCGGTGACACTCGATACAGGTGGCGATGAATAGGGAGGGCATCGCCAGTATTAATGCGATGTTTAACAGCTGTAGTTTGGGCCAAAGGACGATCGTTAAAGTCCAAAATATCGTGGTAGGAAAACAGGACGCGGTAGAGCTCACGGGCGTGCTCGGACGGCAAGTCGGGCGCAATCATTTTCTGTAAGTCGGCGATGGTACAAGTTGCCGACTGCGATGGTAGAGGAGGATCGGCTGAATTGTCATCTACTGCAATAGATGCTATTGAGTGATCCTCGAATGAGCAAAGCTGGGCCAGAGACATCCCGCGTGGCAGCACTTGTGTCGTCAAGCCAAAATTGACCACTGGCAGGCAGACGCAATTCGCCGTAATAGATAAAACTGTATGAGGTACTGTGATCCCATGTGTAAGGAGGACGTCTTGCATAGGAGCCGCAATGTAGTGACCATCGGAGATTGGTGGGGATGACACGAAGTCAATGTAAGTCAGTGCTGAAGGTGGCAAGCGAACGAAGTCAACGGCACTGAGGCGACTGGGGTGTGGTTCAGCGGGATCCAGAACAGGCAGGTCAAGGCGGAGAGTACTGGCGGAACAATCGATGAGAGCAGAATGTGCGGAGAGGAAGTATAAGCAGAGGATGATGTCATGGGGACAGTGGGCGACGACTGTGAATAGCATGATAGTGGAGCGATCGGCGAAGGAGACGCGGGCGGCCCACATACCAATTACGGGGGCTGTTCCGCAATTGGTGACACGGACAACAGGCGTCGTGGCGGGCATGATTATTTTCCTCAGCCGGTTACGAAGGTCAGCGCTCATTACCGACAAATACAGGAGCAGATACAGAAACACCGTCTACTTGCACGTCAAGAAGATTCAGATGAGTGGGCAATGTAAGTGGAGGATTTGGCGGCGTATGGAGCAATGCAGCGTCACCTCGAGGCGCTGCATCGTCTAGTTTTCCGGCTGGGAGCGGCGTCCGAAGGGAGTCGGCGAATAGGAGCGACGGGGCTGGGGGGAGCGAGATTGTCGTCATTGGGGCGAAGGCGAACGAGAATAGAGGCGGTTCGGCGCAGGAGAATCTGTGGCGGCATTATCGGAGCGGGCGGCATAGGGACGAGAGGGGCTACCTGGGGGACGAGAGTAGGCAGTATAAATAGACCAGTTCGAGGAACTCCAGCGACTGCGACAGTGCCAAGAAATGTGCCCGATTCGATGGCAGTGAAACCAAATGGGCTTGTCATCAGCAGTGCGCCATTCAGATGGGTTTCGGAAGCCAGGTGGGTATCAGGGCGATGGGCCGAGCAGATGGTGTGAAGACCCATCTTGGAGAACTGGCGGACAACTGCCTGGATTAGGGAAACCGTGACTGCAGGTGCGTTGGAGGGGCTGGAGTACCGTCCACTGCGAAGCTCCATAACGAGGTACAGGGAACGTCCACCTCCACCAGATATGTTACGTAGGAAGACACAGACGAAAAGCTATACAGTAGAACCCCACTGTTACGTTCCTCACTGCTGCGTTTTCCCGGCTGCTACGTCGTTTTCATCCGGTCCCGGCATAGCTTCCATAGGATCCAATGTATAAGGAACCCCGCTGTTACGTAGTAGCTGTGAAAACGTTCCTGCATGATGCGTCGCAACCCGAACCCACCTGGGCTAAAGTAGGCAACGCGCTCCAACCGCCATTTTGGCTTTTGACAAGTTTCAACCGGGCTTGGCTATGGAACCGGCTGCAAGAAGCCGCACGCCAGTTCGAGAGGCCGCCACTAGGTGGCAATTCGTGAAAAATGCTCTCACTATCATCACTGTGATTACGGTCGCCGCGTGGTTTGTTGGACGGGTCGACTCAAGGAGGAAGGAAACTCGGGAGAGGCCCAGACGTCACTCTTTGTGAAGCTATAGCTAAAGGGAAGCCGGAAGTTGGCGTTGCTCCGCCTATCGGGCCAGCTCTCCTCTCTTGTTTACATTTCTCACGAAACCACGCCGCGCTGCGCGCAACCGGGCTGCTCGGACGCGCGCGCTGCGCAGCAATACTAAACAATCGTTAGCACGTTAGCATGATTACGCCAAAGAGGGCAAAATTTCCCGCGGATATTCCTTCGTCCGTTGCCATTGCTGTGGCGCGGTGACGACGAGGAGCACGAGCCGCATGATGCCGGGGAGTTGCCAAATCCTAGCTTTGCAGAAGCCGTCGCGGCTCTGGACCTCCGCAGGTACGTCGCACCTCACAGCGATGCTGACAGCAATGCGGCCTTCCAGGCTATTGAGAAACGTGTGGGGATTTCTAGCGAGCGAAAGAAACGGCAAGCCACCATTCTAGACTTTTTAAAGTTCTAAGCGCACTCTGTGGAAATAAACTGCCTATAGTTGAAGCTGCACTTTTTTCATTCATTTTCGGAGCTTTCCTCACTGTTGCGTTTTCCCGGCTGTTACGTTTTTTTTCCTCGGTCCGGTGAAAAACGCATGAACGGGGTTCCACTGTATACGAGTATATTTACAAGAGGATACGCCGCACTTGGCCAAGAGGCAACAGCCCGCGCTAGCCTCTAATCATCATCGTCGTCTTCACCCTGCTCGCCTCTTTATCATCGTAAATACTGTTCCGTAGGAATATAGAAAACAATGAATGTTTGCACAAGCCCACGCAATCCAACCAATATCCAATGTTCTACCAGAGTGACACCCTGAAAGGGAGCATGAAAGGGAGCTTGAAGGGGTGAGTGGTGGGAAGTACACATATATACGAAACTTGTGCAATAATTTATAAAACGCAAGTTGGTGAAATGTTCTGTGGCAAACCAAAAATTTAAGAGCATCTTTCCTACAGGAACGAAGTGATCACAACGGAAGCATACCATATATGTCGCTTCTTCCAAACTTGCATCAAAAACTGGTTTTTCAGGTTGCTTCAAGAGTCTGGTAATCCTCTCAAGCAACTGGCCTTCCCAGTCGTCAGATTCCCGCTGAATGAAAAACAATGGACCGAAGATTAGGCATTGCATGCTTTCACACTCTAACAGCTTCTGCACAAACAAGGCAAAATTCAGTGCTCGATGAAATGTCAAAAATCTCATCAGCAGACTCACTTTGTTCACAATAGTCGCAAATTGCAAGCGTTTCTGGATTGACACTGGCACTTCCTTTTCGGTGCAGCCCACAACCACCACTTTCTTTCGTAAGAGACAATAGCATGCCTGCAAAAATACAATGAGAATGAGGTACAGTGTGTTTGTTGGTCAGAAAAAAAGTGCAAATCTGAAAATCAGTCAACACATGGGTCAGTATGTCTAATAACTAGGGGAATTAATAGTTGGGCTAGTCAGTCTTGCATTTATGATCATAGCTCATGTCCTAAGTCGTACACATTAGTTTGATGCTTATTTATTTTACGCAGTTCACAGCGACCCGTTTGTTAGGCCTCTTTACAGCCACATTACAACTACCATTTGCAATTCATTTGATAGTTTCATACAGAATACAAAGACAACTCATTACCATGTGTCATGGCACTCCCTGGCCATACCTGGCTCTTGCACCATTAAACACCACACGTCGTCAGTTGGCCTTGCATTGCTCATAAGGAACATTAGCGCAACAAAAAGAAAATGCAACGCAATGTCTTCCCTTTCTGTGTGCATTGCATTTCCGTTTTGTTGTGCTAATTTCCTGCATAAGTAATAATGTTAGTTAGTTAAATGGGGTTTAATGGTGCAAAAGCGGCTGAGGCTATGCTGCGCCAAACACGAGGTGTTTTAAAATCCAGTCTTTAAAGGAAAAGACTTTGTTAATCTATATTTTATGTAAAAAGCCAGTGTCATCTAGAAATTTACGGATGTCACATAATGGTACTAGTGGATTATCACCTAAAATTAGAGCAGGGTGTAAAGGTATGTGTAGTTGATATAGTTTGTGCAAAAGTGCTAGTCTGTGTGTTTCAATATGCGTACATGTCAGTAATATGTGCATAACTGTTAGTGGTTCTTGACATTTCTCGCATGTTAGTGTGTCTTCTTTTGTAAGTAAGTAATTGTGTGTGAGGTGTGTGTGCCCAATGCGTAGTCGGCATAAAACTACTTCGATGAACCGCTCCTGATGACACCATGACTTCCACTCGCCAAGTATGGGTTTAGTGAGATGTAGCTTGTTATCGGCACAACGGTCCCATTCGCGTTGCCATTTTGCGGTTAAGGCTTTTCTAATCGCACAGATGCTATCTTTGTATGGAAGTATTGTGTTTGTTATCTCTTTGTACGCTGCCATCGATGCACATCTGTCAGCTGCTTCGTTACCCGGTATCGCAACATGACTTGGAACCCAGCAGAAACGAATTGACCTCCCGTATCTGTTAAGCGCCAACATATTTAAAATGTCTCCTATCAGGGGTTCACACTCAGATTTGGGATGTAGAGCCTTTAGTGTGCTTAAAGAATCTGTGTATATGACTGCATTTTTGTGTTTATCAGTGATAATATTTTTAACAACAACCCAGATAGCGTAAACTTCAGCCGTGAAAACAGAAGCGTGTTGTGGCAATCGAATACTTGTCTCCCAATTTTCCGCTACGGCCCCCACACCCACGTGGTCTTTTGTTTTAGAGCCATCAGTGTAATATTGCATGTTATTTTGATATTTGTCCTGAAGTGCACGGAATTCTTGTATAATGTGTTCGTGTGGGATGTCTCTTTTCTTTAAATGTGTTAACGTCCAATCACATAAGTGTGTGAAATCGTACCACGGGGCCAACCGTTGTGCTTTCTTGGCAACCTGGAGGACTTCGTGGGGAATGCCATAATCCCGACAGTATTGCTCATACCGCAGGACAAGTGGCCTAATCGTGTTCGGTTTATTTGTGTAGTGTAAGCGTGTGTTGCATTGTGTGAGGATGTTGTAGCATATGTGTTGGGGTGATGACTGAATTCTGAGTACGTAGGAAAAAGTGAGGAATGCTCTGCGCTGCTGTAAGGAGGGTTCATTACACTCGACGTATAAACTTGGAATAGGTGAAGTTCGGTAGGCACCACTTGCCAGTCGCAGTCCAAGGTTATGTACCGGATCAAGTCGTTGGATGTAGGACTGTCTGGCTGAGCCGTAAACCACGGAGCCGTAGTCTAAAAGGCTATGCACAAGAGACCGGTAAACACGTAAAAGGCACGTTCGGTTGGAACCCCAGTGCTTATGAGACAAAATTTTAAGGATATTTAGAGCTTTATTTGCTTTAACCTTTAGCGCTTTTATGTGAGTTAGGAAATTAAGTTTGGTGTCAAAGGTTACTCCTAAAAACTTATGGTCTTGTTTCACCGGCAGTATGGTGTCGTTCAATTTTAGGACTGGATCGCTGTGTAGCCCTCGTTTCTGAGAGAACAAAACAGTAACTGTTTTCTGTGTGGAGAAACGGAAACCATTTTTGTTAGCCCATTGTGTTAGTTTATTTATTGTCATTTGAAGCTGCCTTTCACAGGTTGGCAAATTTGAAGCGCGGCAAGCCACTTGGAGGTCGTCTACGTAAACGGAGTGCATAAGAGACGACGGTATAATCTTATTAACTGAATTCATTTTTACTATAAACAGCATCGTGCTGAGAACGCAGCCTTGCGGAACGCCGTTTTCCTGCGTAAATGTATTAGAATGAACTGTACCCAGACGTACCCAAAATGTTCTATTAGACATAAAATCACTTAGGCAATTCAGCATTTTACCACGGATGCCGAGGTCTGCTAGGTCTCTTAAAATTCCATATCTCCATGTGGTATCATAGGCTTTTTCTAAATCAAAGAAAACTGCAAGACAGTGTTGTTTATGTAAAAATGCATACCGAATTTCATGTTCTAGACGGACAAGGTGGTCAGTAGTTGAACAACCCTTTTTATATCCACACTGGTGGGGGTCTATGAGGCTTCTTGATTCTAAAATAAATGAGAGTCTTATATTTCTAATGCTTTCATATGATTTTGTCAAACAGCTCGTGAGGGCAATGGGTCTGTAGCTGCTTGCGGATGTTGGGGCTTTACCGGCTTTTAGAAATGGAATTACTATTGCTTTTTTCCAATCTTCGGGCATTATACCTGATTCCCAGATTATGTTGAAAAATTTAAGGAGAGCTTCTACAGATGCCTGCGATAGATGAGCCAGCATGGCGGAGTGAATACGGTCGTGTCCTGGCGCTGTGTTTTTTCCTGCAGAAAGGACTCTGTTTATTTCTTGTTGTGTGAAGGGGGAATTGTATGGTTCATTTAACGCGCCAGTGGTGGGCAGCTTCTGTTTTTCAGCAGACTGTTTGTACTGTAAAAATTCCTTTGTATAATTTCCTGAACTGGATACATCTCGAAAATGTTCGCCAAGTATATCTTCCTGTTCTTGTATTGTTGTTTGTGTGTGTCTGGACTTGTAAGTAACGGTATTGTATAAGATGAATAGTCCCCCCAAACTTTCTAACCTGTTCCCACATGCGTTTAGATGTGACTGAACTGTTTATGGAAGATACGTATTTCTTCCACAATGATTTTTCTGCCTGCCTTCTGATAAATCGTGCCTTGGCTTTGGCCTGTTCAAAGCATAAAAGGTTGGTATAGGTGGGGTGTCTTCGTAACATACCCCAGGCCCTATTTTGAAGCTTTTTTGTTTCTATGCACTCAGGAGTCTACCAGGGGAAACTTTTTTTGCGCACAATACTGGATGTTTGAGGTATTGCCCTTTCTGCTGCTGAAATTAAAACTTCAGTGAACTTCTCATTAATTTCATTTATATTGAGTTCATTTGAAAAGACTTCTTCAAGTTTTGCATGTTTCATAAAAAGTGGCCAGTCGGCAAGATGTATTTTCCAGCGACGTGGCTTAGAGTTTATGGTAGGTAATGGGGATGTTAGCTTGATAAATGCCGGCAAATGGTCACTTCCATATGAAGTGTCCAGGACATCCCACTTAAAATCGCTAAAAACAGATGGTGAGCAGAAGGCTAAATCTAGACAGCTAAATTTGCGTGAGCTTGGTGAGAAATATGTTGGTGAACCCGAGTTTAGAAGACATATGCCGTTAGACAAAATAAAATCTTCGATTACTTGCCCTCTTTGGTCTGTTCTATCGCTGCCCCAGAGGCTACAATGGGCATTAAAATCTCCTACTAGAATAAAAGGCTCCGGCAACTGGTGTATTAGATTTTCCAGTTGTCTAGTAGTAAAATGAGTATGGGGTGGGATGTAAAGTGAACAGATGGTGATGGTTTTATGCGATAGAATGGTGACGGCAACAGCCTCGAAAGAAGTATTCAGCTGTACATTTCGTGTAGGGGTGCCGAACTGAACGACTTTGGCAACTTCTCCTGACAACCGGCTAGAGTGTTCGCGGTCCCTTCGGACAACGGTGAAACCTTTGAGAATGTTACTATTTTTTGGACCAAGATTCGTTTCTTGAAGACACACTGCAACTGGCGAAAACGTGTTGATAATGTCTTTGATGTCACCTATATTGTGGATCAGACCTTTGCAATTCCAGTGCACAATGAAAGCCATGGTTGTAAAATCAAAAATGTACTGATGTTTGCGAACTTCTTAAAAGTTAAAGGTGACATGCGATATGGGACAGTACACGTTTAATGGGCGGTAACCGTTCAGGTTGCCTGTCCCTTTTTCTGTATAGTTATTAGGACCTTGTCCTTCTTAGAGCGCTCAGAAGAGCGCTGTTCTTTTGGCGTCAATGGCGCCGGGGTTTTGGTATCGACCTCCATCGCCTTCTCTGAGGCGCTGGGATGATCGAGAGCCAGGCGCCGAGACACGCGCCTCGGGCCTTGGGGTTCTGTTTAGTCTTGGCACCTGCGGAACACCTGTTTGCAGGGCCGTCTTGGATGATGGTGGAGCAGCACTAGCTGCTGCCACCGAGGGGGCGGATGGAGTTGCTACAGGACCACTGACTGTGACCTCTGTAGATTCCCGAGACCGATGTGGTGCTGGTCCCTGCCGCGCCACATTGGCATAACTTATTTGAGGTAAGAGCGAGAGTCTCTTCCTTGCTTCGAAAAATGAAATTTTCTCTTTTATTGTGAGAGCAATCACTTCTTTCTCCTTCTTCCAACAGGGACATGATCGTGAATACGCTGGATGATCCCCTTTGCAGTTCACACAGCGTGGGGGAGCGTTACAGTTTTCAGATGGGTGATCGTTGGCGCTGCATTTCGCGCATGCTTCTTTGCCTCTACATGATTGTGATGCGTGGCCGAACCTCTGGCACTTAAAACATCGCCTCGGGTTCGGTATGTATGGCCTGACATTTATCTTTAGGTATCCTGCGTCGAGAGAAGTGGGAAGAATGCTAGTGCCAAATGTGAGGATCACATGTTTGGTGGGTAGTTGTTCATTGTTCCTTCGGATTGTAATTCTTTGAACTTTAATGACATTTTGTTCTTGGAACCCCTCGAGGAGTTCCTCGTCACTCAAGCCGAGAAAGTCTTCCTCAGAGATAACGCCCCTGCAAGTGTTTAATGAACGATGGGGAGAAATTGACACTTTGATTTCACCAATACTGGCGAGTTCGGACAGCTTTTGCACTTGTTCTTTCTTCTTCAATTCAATTAACAGGTCTCCGCTGGTCATTTTCGAGGCTTTGTAGTCTTTTCCGATTTTTTCTATGAGGCATTTCGCCACCAAGAAAGGGGATAGCTTACGCATACTTTGTGTTCCTTCACTATGCAAGACGTGGTAACGTGGAAAGTTGTCTAGGTCGGTTCGGAGGGTAAATTGAAAAGGTGCATCGGTGCGGCCTTTTTTCAGAGGCCGATCTGGAAGTCGCGGAAAAGTTTCTGCCATAATATGGTCTCAAAATTCGGCGGCGGTGGCAGCCACCCACCACGGAGCCCAACAAGGGGACGCTACAGGTTGTGAGCAACCTGCACACGCCAGCTATGCACCGCCACTGTAACCTAATGCATATAACCAAGACTAGATATACTACACACGGTTAACCCTTGCCGCCAGGAAATTCGGAAGTAAGAAGAAGTGATGAGAAGACAGGAAAGATGAAAAAAGCGAGAGAGAAAGACGAAGGTTGGAGAGGAGGACAGGAAAAGGCGACTGCCGATTTCCCCCGGGTGGGTCAGTCCGGGGGTGCCGTCTACGTGAAGCAGAGGCCAAAGAGGTGTGTTGCCTCCGCTGGGGGGCCTTAAAGGTCCAAACACCTGGCATCGGCTCAACCCCCAGGATCCCCCTTTCCCCGGACACGGCTAAGCCGCGCACGGCTACACGCGGGAGGGTCCAACCCTCGTGTGCTCGGGTACGTGGTGTCGCAAGGCACCAAACGCCTGCTGACGCAGACGCCCCTGTGGGGCATAAGTAATAACTAGGGCTGTGTTAACCCTAGCTGTTTTTGAGACCACATCGAATACAAATCAAATTAGTGTCAGAAGTTACTCAGATTGAATTGAGTATACAGAATACAGTTAAACCTCAATATAATGAACTTCCATTTAACAGAATTCTTGATATAATAAATGATTTAACTTCTCATAACTTCTTGTCAATAGAACACCATGTATTTAGAACCTCGATATCACGAAGTGTGTTTACATACAATTTCAATATAACATTTCACTGCGCCATGAAGAAATACCGAGACAATAAATGGAAACTTCTGCAGGCGCAGATGGTCAAATGATTGGACTACAAGTGGCTGCTTGCAAATACACCCTTCAAATCACACGCTGCACAACTAAGAGCAATCGCCAAAGCAGAGCAGTGTTATGTTCCATGTAAAGTCCAAGTGTGATAAAATCCTAACGCGCCCCATGCGCTGTACACTTTTGCTGCAAGTGAACACTTGCAAGGGTAAGCCAAGAAGGAGGGCCAATTGATGAGCGCCGTCTTCCTGCATGAGCAAAGGGAAAGGGGGGAGAGGAGCGAGCTCAGGATAACGCGATCAAGCGCACATGAGAGGGGGGGGGCACGGGGGCAAGTTTGTGCATGCCTGTAAGCGCGGCTGAGTGCATACAAGACGGCGTGGCATCATGTAAGCTGTCTTCCCATGCATTTAGTATTGTAGATTGCGTAATCTCGAGTTTCAGTGACTCATTGGAGCGAGAGGCAGACAAAGCATTCACTCCCCGCTGCCGGTGCTCTTCAAGATAGCATCGTCCCAGTGCGGGTGACACTATCAGCCGTGGGAGCGGAATGCACGCGAAAGTGTGGCTGGCTTCGCTTAATTTGTACTGCCGATGTGAAGATAGCGTCGACGTGGCATGAAACCGTATCATTCGTCACAGACTTCCAATTTCATCAAAATGAATGGTTTGCTCATTCAAATTTGCTTTTTTCAACTGTCCGATAATTCTGAAAATTCTGTGGCCCCTTTCTTCAATCGGCAGCTGTACTTATTTGCATAAAAGGTCGAATTTCAATATAACAAAATTTTTGTATAATAAAGCAAATTGCCGATTTTACCGACATTATATCTAGGTCTAACTGTATTTATTCATACTTGTTTTGTTTGTCATGCCGATTTCAAATATTTTGATTTTTGTGCACCTCAATTATTGCACAAGTTAATTAAAAACAATTAAATATCACATACTATTGTGAGAAAGTAGGAAAATACAATTTTAATTTTAATGCACGGTCGATAGCCAAAAAGGTTAAGAGTGCAATAATGCAAGCTTTTCTAGACAGTGATGAATATAAGTGCCAGTATATTACATTGAAGTTCACTTATTGTAATGTGGAAATAATGCAACATGAAATAGAGGAAAATAATTAAGTATTGAAGCCAGAACTTTAAAATCTGCTTGCATTATAAGACTTATCATGCATGTAGCTTTCTACTGCAAAAAAAAATTTGATTCTATCTGCTATGGGTGCTGAGATATCAATGCTGGCTGATTGCAGGAGTAAAAAAAAAATTGATTGAGAAATTCGCAAATAAACAACTTGGGATAGGAGGGACATATGTCTATGGAGTTAATTTCATTATTGCTTGACCAAAGTAGTGATACATGAAGCAAGATACCTTACAGATTAGTGCAAAAAGATATATATTTAGAATGTGAGCTTTAAACATTTGATCTTTGTGCGATTTTCGGCCTCCTAGGACCAGGCTGCCCCTTTAACTGTATTTCTACACATTATAACACTACACATTATAAAGCATTCTTTATTAAAAACACAAAGGGAGCATAGGAACACCTAAGCAAATTGTCCACAAACTCGGGGCTCTTCAGAGCACATGTGGTCATGCATTATCATATAAAGTTTATACAGGTAATGTTGCGGGCCAATCAATATCTGTGTATACCTTCATGACCAAACCAGACATGAATGTAGTATTCAGCCAATGCCAGAGTGATAAAAAAAATTTACTGCCCTTCCACTACATTGAAGAGGGTGTAAGCGAAGTTCGGGATCCACGCCTCTTAGTTGTCGTAACGCCTCGGCTGCTTACTACCTCACGGCAAGGTCCGCACTTCGACAACTAGCCCTTCCTCAAGCAAGTTACCGGCGGCGTTCTTCGGCCAAACGCACGATTTGCAGCCCACTTCCGCTGCCGTTCCTATAACACAGCCTGCTCTTTGGCCTGAACTGGCGGGAAATGGCAGGCACAAGGCAAGCAAACACCCAATCACATCGTTTCCCTCCTGTGTGATAGGCTCATGCATTGCAGTGCATCTACCTTTTTATGCATATAAAACCCCGCTTTAAAGGTCACGTATGACGAACCAATCGTGGCTGAATCGGTTAACGTGGTGGTCTTGCAACCTGGAGGTCGGTGGTTCAAATGCGTAGAACGACAAGGAATTTTTATTTTCGTGTGACTTTGGTTTTTTCGTACGGCACCAACCCGGATGCCGACACAAGTGAGGCAATACAAGCTGCGCTTAAAAAATACAATTTTCCCCCTAGTTCAAATGGTTGCAGCAGATGGTGCTGCTATTGGATAAAGTATGTTACAATGAAAGGTATTCCAATTTAATCTAATGAGAGGACACAGGTAGAAAAGCTAGTGCAGTAAAACCTCGTTAAACCGTACCTGCCTAAACAGTAGTTTCGTTTTAAACGTAGTAAAATCAAATCTCTGACTCAGCGGCCATTGAACATAATGCGTTTTGTATCCGCATAAATCGTACCAGCTTATTGCATACGTATTGGTTAACACGTAGTGTTTCCATCCTTCGTCGCGCAATCACGGTGTTGCATTGTCCCCATCGGGCGGCCCGGCAGAACAACAAGCCTCAGAGATCAAAACAACGGCCTCCAAGCACCCTGTGCGTTTGCACGTGAAGCCACATCAGCATCATTTCGGCGCCGTGCCAGAAAGCGTTGTCAAGCCTGTGGCATGTGGAGTGTTTCGCATCGAAGCCTTGGGGTGGTGCCACCATCAAAACAACAACAGCGCACCACTGGCAATGTTAATAAAAGTGCCAGCTAAGCCTTTATTATAAAAAACTTTATTTGCAACGCTTCAAAACAATACGCACGCAAAAACATTTCCATCTTAAATTATAAACTTTTTAAAGCAAATTCAGCTTGAATGCTGAAAAGTTTTATATCGTGACTTCTCGAATGGGTAACTGCAAGAGAGAGAGCAGGCATTCTAGGCCAAAAGACAAACAGTTGCGACAGAATTCGCCCTTGTGAAAGGTACGTGTTTATGCTCAAATCAAGCTGCAGTTTATGAATACTGTAAACAAAGTGGCGGGACATCTCCAGCTACGAAAGTGGAGGAACTTTATCAACATACCAGCGTGCGACGGCTCTATGTGGTCGGATGTATTTCTTCATTCAGCGGCGGACAGCTTGCGTTCACCAGAAATGTGTGGTGGGACTGTACGTATCATCTTGCACATAAACAATTATGCATGTTATGCTCCAGTATATCTTCTGTAACACTATTCACGTGCCTTTTATTTCATGTAAACATAGATGCTGTTACAATAAAGCTGTTTATTTGCGGCCAGTTGGTGTGATGAGCATTGTGATTTCGCTCAGCCTATGCAGCAGCACCAACCTTCAAAGGTAAATGTAAAAGCTGATTCTGAGTGCCAAATAATACATATATATGTGTGTGTGCGTGTGTGCGACGCGAGCAGGAGGTTGCAGACGTAGGACAGCATGGTCGCCCGAACACTGCCTATATTCTTCGTCTTTCTTTTTCTCTTCTAGCGCACCGTAGCATCCTTGTGTGATTCGTCACACGCTTACCCCTGCACCCGAGAGTGCGAGCAACATGCAACATACGAGGGAACTAGGAGACAGTGATAAATGAAAACTAAAGGTGCGCAATTAGTGCAATGTCCCACGATAGTTCTGTAACCTCATCAGCTTCATAGCAAAGTGCAGCTGTCCGACCACTTCTACCATAGCTCTGGTGGGCGAGGCTGGCTGTAGTGTCCAGGGCGACATACGAGTGCCCCGCACGTGAATACAGCTAGGGTCACAGCATGTGCTCTGGTTGCAAATGAATGAGGCGGGGGGGCCACGTAGCATCGATAAATCAGCTTATGCTTGATGTATTTAGTGGCTGAATGGCACATGGTGTGGCCTATGTTTGTTTCATGTCTCTTATTTGTCATGTTCTTTTGACTTCAGTCCATTTGTTGCAGATGGCAGACATGTGCTGCTGCTTACTTGAATGGTTGTTGGACTATCTTGCTCAAAGATGGTCCGTATCCTTTGCCTTGTATAGTATGGCGTCGCCATTGAAGTCCTTGGCATAGGTCCAGTCTTGATCGCGGCCAAAGCCATCCTCGGCGACTGTTCTTGCTGGGAAAATGGCCTGTTTGTTGTGTTCAGCTTCGATTGAGTGGAGTTTTGCGTTGATGTCTTTCTTATTGTTTGTCATATCTGTGCTTTAGGCAACGCTCTTTGTCATCGTCTGTGGTGAAGTCGTCGCCGAGGTAGTCGAGGTTGATCTTGGAGTGACTGATTTAAATTTTTCTGATGTGGCCGCGCGATAGCTGATGCTGTAGCACTGATGCAGGAATAAGCCTGGTATCTGTTTGGCATATTTGTGTCACCTGTGACGGGCTACTGACACACTGCTTGCTTTCCTGTGGCTTGTCTGATGGTAAAAGCATTGTGCCAGGCTTCACAGAAGCCTCTCCTGAGGCTGCTGCAACGACATGACGAATGGGTGCTTCGATAATTCCGCAGAGCGTGATGCTGCTTTGCATGTGCTACGTTTCTGCAGAGGCAGAGGCTCATTCGGGTTTTGCTTGGGGAAGCAACTTTGTGTGTTTCAAAGTGGTGTGGTCTCCTAATGTACGTGGTTCCTCCATTGCTGCTGAAATTACATTGCCTTCAGTGTAAAATGAGCACTCGTTGGTGGTTTCCCATTGACCTATCGTCAGAAAGCAAGTTGAATTCGCTCCATCTGAATAAATAATAGTTGCGCTTGAGATGTGGCATTGTCTTAGAGCCATGTAAGTGTCGCGTGACATGAAACCCGGTGGTGGGCAATGCGCATAAGACAACGTTGTGAGCGCGTCAGATGGTTCAGGGACCTAATTCCTGCGGCATGTCAAGGGCGTAGATGGTGAAGAAGGCTCTGCGGTAGTCATCATCATGCTAGACAAGCATATGTGCATCGTTTTCTCGCGAGCATCATGACATGGAAAACTCATTGATGGTCTACTCATACGAGGCTTTCTATGGCATTGATGCTGATTGCTAAGTGGAGGTTGCGGGTGACTGCGGCGACACAGTTGAAATTTCTCTAGCTGTTGGATAATGGAGGGGTCTGCAACGTATAAGTGAAATCGATCGATCATCTCTTCCTTGATTTTCTCCCACAATTCGTTGTTTTCAAAGATATGTGTGAGGTAGAACCAAAATGCCTCACCGGTAACGTAGTCATTGAAGTAGGTGATCATAACACGTTCCGACCATGATGCAGCGGATGCATGGAGCTCGAAGAGGCACAGCCAGTCTTCCACGGGCCCATTGTTCGCTGATCCGGTGTACTTGGGTATGTCCAAGGCTTACGGTGATGCAGTCATGATGCTGGTCGGATGTCGGTGGTGGTGGAGCTGTGCGCTCTGGGTTCACGCCATGGTGTTGAGTACTTGCATGATGATGTGAGGCTGATAAGGTGGCTGCCAGGTCTTTATCCTGTCGACTTGAGTGACGCAAGCAGGAGGTTGCGGACGGAGACAAACATGGTCACCCGAGCACTGCCTTTATTCTTCGTCTTCCTCCTTCTCTTCTAGTGCACCATACCGTCCTTGTGTGATTCGTCACACACTTTATATATATATATATATATATACATATATATATATATATATATATATATATATATATGTCTTATGTGCACGAGGTAAAATTAGGATAAACCTGGCCAAAGCATGCGGGCAGCGCAACAGCAATAACAGAAGCAGACGACGCTGGCGTCGGTCGTCTGTTGTGCGGTACTCCTCACAAGCGTCATTGTGCTTTCGATACGCATTTAGCTTTCAAAGCAACTAGAAATTATTCAGACGTCGCCTGTCGTGTTTAAATTTAAGATGTAAGTGAATAATATTCAAAACATTATCTATTATTAGTAAGTAAACATTTTCTGGTATCAGTGCAACTAATGTTAGAATCTAGGCGGCGCTAGCATTGCCTGCGAAGACCGGCCCCATTGGCCCTATGAGAATGTCACGGGCTTGGCATTGTGGCGTCGTGCAAGCTAGGACTCGTGTCGTGCCGAAGCTCGCATAAAAAAATGCTGGGTGCTCAGCATAGAAGAAAAATTTGACATTGTTCATGCTATCGAACGTGACATGAAGAAGTCGGCATTGGTACACGACAGGGATCCACTGTTGACTACAGTGTGTGGCATTTGGAATGCGAAGTTGCTTGGCAACCCTGCTGCGACCACGAAGAGATGTCAGCTACGAGGTTCGAATTTTCGCCGTCGTCGCCTCTGTTGTTGCTGAAGTGTCACCTAACGACAGTGGTAAGGATGACATGGAAAGCGACGACACGGAAAGCGGCAACACGGGCGATTCAGGCCTGACAGTGGCGGTGACAGTGACATCTGCATGTTACGTCAGCCTCATATATGCAATCGTCGCGATGAGAACAGCACCCCGCTATGAAAAAGGCGCCCCGCAACTTCTGCAGTGCTACCGCGCATGTGCACGGAGAATATGCAATGCAAACGAGGAATCTGCCATGCGAGTGTTTGCCGAGAAGAGGGGACTGGCTGAAAAGCTGGCTGGCAGCTTCAGCAAGATGCCGGTGTCGTCGCTGCTAGGCCGAGGGCGGCATCAAACACACTTTTGTTGCGCCAAGTCAATAAATACTGTATGTTTTTGCCCTTTCATCGCACTCTCTCGCACTGTCTCCAAGTTCCGTTTTTGACAGGTAAGTGGGCCATTTCATGCTATTTCGGTTAAGCAGTACTACCGTTAGTGTGTACTTTTTCCGATCTCCGGCCAACTATGGTTTAACGAGGTTTCACTGTATAATTAAATGTTTAGCGCGCCCTGAGGCTTGCCAGTATATATTTCTTGGGGTTTAGAGGTCCCAGGCCTTCCTTTAACGCAATAAATGAGATGTTGAAGATATCACATCAATACTGTTTTAAAATAAAAGAAAAAAAATTCTGGAAGTGCAGAACTCGCACAACAAACCACCGACCATGGACTCAGCAGCTTGGCTTGTCTCACGCTTTGCACACGTCTGGCGACTACTGGATTCACTACGCTTTGCTAGTTCCCTCTTAGAGAATGCACTGGCAACGTGGCCAAGAAGCATGCCCGCAAATTACAAAAACAAAATATTACTCTTGCTACATTGGGTGGCCAAATTAGTATGCCACCATACGATTGAAGGCAGAATTATTGAACAGCATGCTGTAAAGCATCCAAAATTTCGGTCACCCTTATGCATTAGGTCTACAGAGCCAGTGACAATGCCACGGAGCTGTTTGAATTATCAGTGTCTGAATAATCAGTCAGCAACATGTCATACCAAAAGCAACATCAACAAAACCAGTTTCCTACTGGTTATGTCCGACAGTGAACGCAAGACACACACCTATCCACCAGACATCATTACACATTAGTCATACCAATCAGGTGGCTGCACGATGTGGACTCCGTTCATGCCACACAATTTGCGCATGCCCCTCTCATGAGCTGTTGCAGGCACCACATGCAAACTGAGGCGACATTCTAATAAATACAAGGGAGCAAATATAAGTTACCTGCTGTTGGGATGCCTTGGACTCCAGGTAGCTTTCTGAGAGCACAATAATAACCACTTCCGCCCGTAACGCCTGCTGTCGAAACTCATGCTTCCGATTACTTTCCTTATTTGACATGCTGTCACTGTCTGGAAGAAAAAAAAATATGTATAATAATGTCCCAAAGACAATGTTCACTAAACTGACATGTTCAAATGTAATGCCTGTTGCAAAAGCGCCGAGGCTACAGTCACAACTTTGGTTGCCTACAGATGCAAGCTTCTCGCTCCATAACATTCTTCATTCATTACTGCCCCAAAATGATCAAGCTAAGAAGTGATTATTCTATTGGATAATTCTCCCAGCCAACTCATCAAAATTGAGTACACATTTACAACAGTACAAACATCACAATATCAAAGACTTGTGACATTTTGCACAGCATTTTTTCCACAAGCAAGCCGTGCTCACAATGCCTTCTTGTTCTTTTGCTTTTTAAAGAACCACACGCTAACTTTTCATTTAAAAAAAAATAAAGATTACACAAGAACAAATGATGCAGCTGGCTTTCATGTTTCAGTGGTGCGATGTGCTGTACCAGCAACTCAAGGAAAGTTGAGTTTCGGGGGCTAACAGCAAAAGAAGTAAGGGAATTATTGCAAAATGCAACCCCAGAGACCAAAAATTTGGGTAATAAATTAATTAAATTCTGGGGTTTGACATGCCAAAACAACGAAATTATTATGAGACACGCCGTAGTGGGGGGAATATGGAATAATTCTGACCACCTGGTATTTTTTTAACAAGCACCTGAATCTAAGTACAGAAGCATTTTTGCATTTCGCCCCATCAAAATGTGGCTGCCGCGGACAGGATCAAACTTGTGATCTCAAGTTCAGCAGCACAATGCCATAGCCACTAAGCTATTGCAGTGTGTACCCCACAGACACAACACATAATTTACACTGCAGAAGTTGGTACATCATACTATAGTCAAGGACAGCTGCATATGTCCCTCCAAGGAAACCTTTACCCTTTGTATCCCTGCTGGAAAAGCTTTTTCGCAAGATGCCATCACATAAAGGGGAATGGTGGCCAAGAGGTAGTTTATGCACAAGGTCAATGAAATGCATCTCCTTATCCCCCTTTTCAAATGACCTGTGCGTTCGTGCTGTGAGCTGTCTTCTTGTGTCCCTGCACGAGATTTTGGCTGTTCATGCTGTGCGTTCTCGTTGCTGAATAGCTAGCATTCTAGGACTGCTCCTTTTCGTGTAAACAAGCTATTTCTTGAAGCACGAAAGAATACAACACACATACGCATGTGTAGCTCCTGTGTCGAGTGCGCTACACTCAGGCCATCTATGCACTGTTTCATGCACAGCAGGCAATGTTACAAAGGCTAGAGAGACTCCTTTCACTCCTCGAATCTGCATCCAAAATATAGTGCACCACATATGAAAGAGAAATGCAAGTATGTATAGTCTAATTCAATATAAAATTAAGCCTCACACTTTTATGTTACAAATCTGAACCTATTTATCATTAAAGTGGTATGTTTCACTGTTGGCTCTCCGCCCGCACTGTTTCTATTGTACATTGATTCCACTACCACGCAACACTGTTGTACCGTATAGTAAGAGTGGTGCACATAAAAGAGACACTGATGCCGAGAAAATCACTGACAAAGAGGAAGCTCCGTGTCGCCTCCAAAGTGCAATATTTCCTTTTGTTTGTATGTTTTTTACATTCCTTGTCATGGACACCGCAAATGTCTTGCTTTAGACAGGACACTTGAACTATTCGAAGGCAAAAGCACATGTAAACGACACCATCCGGAAAGTGTGACTGTGTGGTATCCCCGCGAGAACAGGAGGCCACATTTCTCTACGTGCGTAGCTTGTATGGCTGAAGAAAGAAACGCAAAAGAAAGAGGCGTGCGCAGAAAGAAGAGACTCACCTCCATTGCTAGACGGCACTTGTCTGGGTGGAGCGTGCGCTACTAAAGCTTGATGCGTCATCTACTCATCAATAGAAAAAAAAGTCCCCTCACGCATTTTTCTCCTCAAGCGCCATCTCACAGTTTCTTAATAAAGGGAAAATCAGACATCTACCTGTGCGTAGCAATTGCTACAAAGGGTTTTTTTTCTTGTAGCAATTGCTACGAATGGGTGGATGTCCGATTTTTCCTTTATTAATTACTTCTGTCCACTTTGCGGGTTTCCGCAGAACTACTACATCAAACACTTGCCTTTGCTTCGTGTTGTCGACAAATTCGACTTCGCCCTGCCATCTGCTAGCCGCCTGGTTAGCTCAGATGGTTAAGCGGCTGCCCTGGAAAGGTGGTGGCCCCTGATTCGAGTCCCGGACCAAGACGAATTTTTCTGCAGCTCTGAGGCTTTTCTTTCGAGTAACCCATATGGGTTTCCTTTGTAGCAATTGCTACGAAAGGGTGGATGTCCGATTTTCCATTTATTAATTATTTCTCTCCACCTTGCGTGTTTCCACAGAACTTCTACGCCTCACATTTTCTCAACCCATACGTCGGAGCATCCGCTTTCAGCGCCTTTTTGTCTGCTAGCCTACTGTTCCGGCTGGCATGAAAGACAAAGAAATCTAAGAATCCCCAGATTTCTGAATTCATTTGTAGTACAGTCGAATCCACTTATAACAATATTCAAGTGCCACGAAAATTCCATTGTTATAACCAATAATTGTTATAACCGGGTTGCATGAAAAAAATCAAAATAGGGGGATGGCAGAGCTGATATGAGAAAACTATATAGGCAGAGAGGCCAGTGCCCCTCCCCACCACCTTCCTCCGCCCAGCTGCTAATTGTGTTCACTCGTTTAACTGCTTTCTGGGCGCTCCGATCGCATGTAACAAGCCGTGACTGTCGGTATTAAGGAATGGCGCTGCTATAACAACTGCAAAGAGGTGTCATGGGTGGCAAGCGATATGCGAGCACCACCGAGGCATCACTTTGGTGGCCACAAAAGGGCCCTCTTAAAAATTGCGAGAAGGCTGCTGCGGCAGCCTGTCAGCTTGAGAAATCTAGAAGAAATGCTGAAGAGAGATCGCCACAAGCATCTCGCCATGTACATGTCACTGGCTTGCACGAGAAAAGCCTATGTCCGTCAGCCATGCAAGCTTTACGCGAAGCTTGCCGACATCCTTCTCCAAGGCATCCGAGCGCTCCATGTAGGGCAGCAGAAAGTTCCTCACGTGAACGAAGCCCCGGAGGGACTGAATCATGCCGGGCCTCCTCTGAGGACAACGTTGAGGCAGCCTGCACTACCGCGTCATCGCTTCCGTCATCGCCGTCGCTATCCGATGCAAGCATGTTCGCAACAATCATCTCATCGGTTAGAAGCACTTAGTTTCCAAATCTATAGGCATGCACTTTCTTTTCACCGACAACGGCGGGCATTGCCAGTGATCAGCAGGTGGATCAGCCATGTTTCGTTTCGGTGGCAAGTCAAGCGAAGTTGAGAAATCGCGTGGCAAGGAACGACTTCAACACAACCAACAAAAACGAACGAGAGCAATTGAGCTGGTCGCAGAACTGCACTGAATGAGGAGCCAGCGAGCAACATGCGAGCAATTTGCTTGCGGCGCAGTTGGCCCAGTCCATTTATGTTTCAGAGGGTGGGGTGGCGCAGAGCTATGGGCGCAGCCCATTCATGTTCGGAGGGGTGGAAGGGCGATTGGAGAAAGCCACATGGAGATGGCTAGAAAATGAGTGCGCGGTGGCTGTTGGAACAGCGGCCTATTGTGCAGCGGCTCGAATTTCTCGTTTTCTTTTTTTCTTTACAAGGATTTCGCATTTCACTACATTTCGGCTCGGACATCCAGTGGCCAGACTTCATCATTATAACCGATAATGCAACGTCGGGGCATTGTAGTAAGCACGTTATTTCACCATGGAAAACATACAAAAGTTGACAGTGCAGTAGCTTCTCATTGTTATAACCGATATATTGTTGAAACCAGTATCATTATAAGTGGGTTCAACTGTAGTACTTACGCATAGATAACATGACATGGAAACTGAGTCACAATCGTCATTCTGAAAAGTTCGGTATTCTGAAGTTTGTAGTACCTAAATATTGCCACGTGGAAACTACAAGCAGTCATCAGGGGATTTCTGAAAAGCTTGTTAATCTGAAAAGTTCATTAATGTGGTGTTCGTAGTAATGAGGTTTCACTGTATTTGGCATAATGTGACAACCATAAGTTGTAGTTGAATATATGTGACGTAGCTATATTGCATTAAGTGTTGCAGATAAAAAACAACTGCATTTTGAAACGCACGAAGCAAGATTTGTAAGACCATTGTTACGTTTGCCGAGCTCGCCGAATAGCGGAGGCCGGGGTCATTATGGTATTGATGGCAAATGATATTGCACTGAGTCAACATGGACACTGAGGTGCTGACAAATTCGGCATTCCTACAAGCGAGCACATTGCTATTCTATTTAAGTGACGTGCTGGTGACATGACTGTGAAGCCGTCTTTAGAGGCACGGCATGTGGGCTAATTGCTAAAGAAGGGGTGCGTGCATATTCAGCAAGCTGCCCAAGCTGACCACATCCAGGAGGATGCTGGTTACCAAAGACAAGTGTTGTGCATAATGCCAACCCATCAGCCAGTCAAGAAATGGTTGGGAATTTTGGGGAGCTGCTTTCCTTCCGATGGCTTGGTTTGCTCCCCTCCCTTGGTGATTAGTGGGACAATGGATATGGTGCATTCGCTTACCTCTTTCCTCGATCATCCTAAGGACGGGGTGTGTGCTTTGTGTTGACCTTCCCCTCCTCGGAGGTGAGGTTGGGAATATATACATGACCACCGGGTTGGCCAATTAGGACATGGCCCATTTCCATGACAAGTGATCGAGGGAGGATAGACGGTTTTGAAGAGACATCGTCTGTGTGTAGTGAGTGCTCTCACAGAATGATTTAGCGTGCTTTGCCATCATGTAGAAGCGCTCCGAGAACAATGCGGCTGTGTGCTATGATGAAGCATGTGCTGCGCTCGCAAGTCCTGCCAGTACGAGTATGCCTTTGTCATTAAATAAGCTTGTCCTATTTCCCCATTGCGAATAAACCCCCTTTCATTCCTCCAACCTCTCATTTTTGTATTCAACATGAAGGAAGCAACTCTCGCCAAGGAAGTTCGGATGACGACTTGGGCCAGCTTAGCATCCGTGTGATGCTCGGTACCAGCTACCTGTTCCAAGACACACCGGCAGCGTAGGCTAGAGAACAACCCTCAGTGTGATGCCCAACTCCGACACGACGACACCACACTAATGGTGCAGCTTCTGCAGCATTGCCTGCCAAGTATGAAATGGAACATAGCTCAGAATACAGTACAAAGGGGCCACTTGCCAACAGTGTCCATGCTGCAAGAAAACTGGAAGGATGGAATTCGAAGCAATGGAGGCGGCCGCGGCTGTCCATGGCCCGTGCCCTGTGAATCCGACGCGCCTCGACTGTCCTGCGAGCCAAAGTTTGGCACTGCAGAAAGCAGGGGCGTGCCGGGTGTGATGGTGTCCGTGCTGCTAGGACTCGATGCACCACCAACACCTAGCGGTCCCTGGGGCGTGCCCAAGCTGTCCAACGAGCACCAGGCCTCGTAACAATTGCGCTCAAGCAGACACTGCAGCCGGCAACACTGATACAAGAAAGGAGAAAAACAGAAACCTCGATTTGGTAATACAGTCAAACCTCCAATAAAATGTACACAGATATACTGAACTGCCGGATATAATAAAGTAAGTATAAAATCTAGCTGACTATTCGTTGCATAAATGAGTACATTCCTGCCAACCTGGAAACCTTAAAATTCATAAGAATTCCGCTGACATGACACCAAAGGGGTGGAAAAAAGGGGAATAGCCCGCTTTCTCTTCTTCTTCTTCTTCTTATTATTATTATTATTATTATTATTATTATTATTATTATGACAGGAACTTGTTTGGATGAACTTGATCAAAGCAAGTACCCTCATATGTGCTTACATCATGAGCCCACTAAGCAAAACGAGAGCCAATGTTTCGACAAGTGGACTTGTCTTTTTCAAGTCCACTTGTCAAAACGTTGGCTCCTGCTTTCATGTTGTTCACATTTTGCTTGTCTTTAATTTTCATCTCCCCCATTCCCAGTGTTTTCCATGGATTTCATCATGAGAAGAACTTCGAAGGAAGCTTCGGAGACCACCGAGCAAAATGTTTTCACAAGTTCAGATTTCATAAAACTTGACACACAATTCGTAAAATTGTAACACAAGCCCAAATTAGTAAACTTTACAAAAACATTTGGGAAAGTTGGCAGGCATGTGAGTGTCGTACAGCTACAAATAAACAGAATATGGAATACATGAGTTAATATCAGCTGCAGCAAAGCAAATATTTGTTTACTCACAGCCCGAAATATATATCCTGGTAGTGAAAATGTCACCCTCAGAAAGAGAAACTTAATGAAGCAGATTCTTTCATGCTAGTTGACCTTTAAAGCTCTTTAGAAGGTGGTGCTGGTGTAACAAGTCTCTTTTTTTTAACATTCCTTGTATGATTCGTGCAAGAACTCACAAATTCTTTGTCTTGGGGATGGGCACTAATCACAATGAAAGGCCGATGATCTGGGCACAGTAAAGGTGTAGCACTGTCCGCTTGTGCAACAAGGGCGTGTGGCTATGAAGAAAAATAAGAAGCAGCACATTAGCACTTGCCTGACACACTTAAGATATGAGAGTACATAAATTCAGCTCTGCCCTACAGCCAGACAATTTTCCAGCAGCGAAATTAGAAATGCACTCCCCTAACAAAAAGATCCTTCACAGATGTATGCAAATCTGACAACTGACACATCAAAGACAGGGAAGATGTATAAGCAATTTCTCACAACTTTCAGAAGAACAGTCTACCCCCGTTAATTTGACCCTGCGAGATCAAAGAAATTGATCAAATTATCTAACTGGTTGCATTAAACAAGATGCAGAAAAAAAATCTGCAGAGACATTTAAGAGGAAGCTTTAGCTCCGGTGCTTCTATCTAAATACATGTAAAAGGAGAATTTGTTTTTCTCAGCAACCACTGCACCCAATTTGACGAGGTTTATTGCATTTAAAAGAAAAGCTTAACATCTAGTGACCGTTAATTTCAAATTTTTGATTTAGGTCGTCAATATCTTATTACAAAATTTGCAGAAATCGAACATTTTCAGAAAACAAAACTGTCAAGTTTATAACTCTGCAACTCAGCAAGAAAAAAATGATACCACAATTCTGTGAATTGCATAATATAGTACATCTAAAGCAGACAAAATTTATGTTACACATGAATAAAAAAAAACATTCAGTAATATGGAAATACAGCTTTTACAGAACCTTTGTACATAACATAACAAATTCATGTAAAGATATAAATTGACATATAGAATTTGTCCACTTTGAATGATCTAATGGATGCCATTTAAACAACCGTGATATCTGTTCTTGATGCAGAGCTATTCATTTATAAACATTGCACGTCTATTTTTTTCGAACATGCGAATTTTTAAAAATTCTTTTAACAAAATTCAGGCCCTAAATCGAAATTCTGGTTCCAACAGTCATAGAATTTACCTTTCTCTTCAAAATGCAACAAATTTTATTAAAATCGGTCCAGCGATTATCTCAGAAAGGCGTTTTTGCGTTTTACATGTATTCGAATAGGCCGCATCATAGTTGGGCCCGAGCTAAAGCTTCCTCTTCAGACTGCTTACGGGTGGGAATGCAAAAGCATTATAGTCCCTTTGGTGAAATGTGTTTTTCTGCATGTTCCTTGTCTGTGCAAGCTCTCGTCTGTATTCTAACCGCACCTCAGTAAGGTCAAATGAAAGTGCGCCAAGCATCTTAACACGCTCACTTGCCCATGAGGAGTTCATGACTCGAACAACTGCTCAGCACCGTTCAATTGGACATTAATGCTTTTTATTTTATACACTCATTTTATACACTCATAACGTGACACCAGCTCCGCCCCATTGGCTGCGCCGTCACGTGCCCACTGACGCATGCACTAGGCACACTTTTAGTAAACCAGAACTGTACCGTCGCCGCGCCGTCGGGGATGCGTGCTCATCTCGCACCCCAGAGGCCTGGGTCCCAAAATTTCCCAAATTTTCTTTTCAATTGAATTAGGAAGGAACAGCGCCAACTAAGACGATCATGAGAGGGAGAACGACACAGGACCTGCGTCGTTCTCCCTCTCGTGATCGTCTTAGTTGGCGTTGTTCCTTCCTAATTCAAGTATGCACCATCTAGCCCAAATGAATGCTGTCCTGAACCATGTTTCTTTTCAGAGCCATTAATTTACTTTGTTTACAGAAACCTCCCTGAGAAAGTTGACGTGAATCCAAGCCTTTTGTGACGTGTTTTCCAGTTTGCGCCATCGGCAATTTTTGGTACCATTTTTCAGTTACGCTGACTACGCCGACGGGCTTTCGCGTAATGGGGCTTATAATGCTTTCACATCAAAATGCCAGAACACATTGTGATTCATTTGCCATTATTTGCCATATTCTAACACGCCCCTGAACCAAACGCTCGCCCACTTTCTATGTGTGCAAAGTAGAAACCTAACACGCCCCAGATTTTTTTAGCTAGAAATAGTGTTGCACAATGGCGGCCGGTTCTTTAAAGTAAGCTTCGTCACATGGTTCTTTAAAGTTAGCTCCACCACAATACATTCCGTTTACGCGGTAAAGCATATGACCATTGCGAAGACGGTTTTGGTTTCATGTTTGATTGCACCACGCTGGCAATTTCCGGCACAATTTTTTTTAACAAAAAGAACGACGCACATTAGAGTCAGGTAAATACCATTATCAGACATTGTGAGCAACGGTTATTGCGTGAAAGTCTTCCTAGGGCGGGTTGCAAGGAGTTTTCGACAATAGACATGTGTTCAATGAATTCACTGTTTCCCAAGCTATTCTAGACGTGTAGCAGTTTTACAACCTGAAATTTTTTTTCTTTGCAATAGGTATTTTTACATGTGTCTACGGCACACAAGTCCTTCAGCAGATTTTTCTTTTCTTCTTCCGAAACTTCTAACTTATTTCTTTACAGCACCCATTTATTTAGCATTTTTGGAAAGCTAGGCAAACAGCAGCCATTTATTCTTAGAAACCTTGTTTACGAATTATGCTCTAATGATGCTGAAAGGTTATTCATGCAGTTTTTAAAGTGGCAATTAGTGATTTTGCAGTTAAAACTGATTAGAATTTTCTCTTTTACTTAGTTGTCTCTTTTTTCCTTGTCAGCACAAGCATGGTGTTTAATTATACCAGAATAAATATTCCTACTGTAAATGCGTGCGTCTGCATTTGTCTATTCGATATTCTATTTGATATTCTATACTTACTATATTCGCAGGGATAGGCCTTCGTCCTGCAGTGGACATAAAACAGGCTGATGATGATGATGACTTACTATATTCATATTCAATTCATACTTGAAAATTTGACACTCGAATACCTCTAGAAATAAGTGAACTTAAACAAAAATCTATGAGCTTAAGACAGACAGTACATTGCTCCAACATTTGATGAGGGGAGTAAGCCAGGCAGAATGTTCATGGATGAATCAAGAACAGACTAGCCTACACACTACTGCTGATTAGGCAGCGCCTTTCTTAAAGGCTCAACACACCTGAGAGTTGCAGCTTTGTCAAGCTGTCCTAAACATAGGACAGCCTTTTCTGCAGCTCCCCTGTCTTCGTATTCATTTCAAGGCAGAACTATTATTATTATTATTACCTATGCACCCATAAGCATTATTGGTTCAAGATACACTACAAAAGAACAGTCACAAAATACAGTTCCTCTTCCATCGTCGCGCACATTAATTATCGGCGGAAGCCCTGTTGCCCTAATGCACCGGAATGAAAACAGTCACTGTTGTGATTGTTCAAGCTGAGCTATACATGTCTACTACACACAAACTGTACACTAAAGAGAGCAATGTTCAGAATAAGAGAAATTAAATGAGGTGATGAGAGCTCCAACTGTCGTTGGAGCAGTTGGAGCTTTCCAATGCCATTGGAGAAACCAATAAGCAGGAAATTGTTAAAGGGAAGCTGAAGGGTCTGTCGAATTCAGTAAGACGCTCATATACGGATGCGGGAACCTTATAAACCATGCAGGTAAAATTTGGGGGGGGATTTTTCACTTAGTAACGACGTAATCGTCAGTTAAAATTGCGCTGTAGCTCCGCCCCCCGTCGACCCGTTGAGGGCTCACGCTGCTGCTGACGCTGACGATGCGAGCGGAGACCGGAAACAGCGGCGCAATGACGTCAGCACTGGTGTTCCGTTCCTTCGCAGTCTCCGAGATCGTGACTGACCGTGCTTATTTCTGCGTGCGTGCCGTCCCAATCTGCTTCGCTCGACCCTACATTCCTTTGTGTGTGTGTGTGTGTAGAGTGGTAGTTGACATGCGTAGCATCAATTGAACTTGTAGGCCGATCATGCCGGCGTTCTGTGCAGCCTACGGTTGCACGAACACCAGCGGCTGTGACGATGTTCCATTACTTCTCGCAAGACAAGACGCTTTCAGCTAAGTGGGATGCTGCTGTGAAGCGAAAGAACTTCAAGTGCTCAAGAACAACAGTGCTGTGCTCTAACCACTTCCGTGACGACGATTACTACCAGAGTTTATCAATAATGCGTGCTTTGGATCCTTCTTCATGTTAGCACGCTGAACGGAAGGTGCATGTTTATCTCCCACCCTTAACGCAGGTTTCATCGCCAAGCGCCACAAATTTTTTATTCGCATGTGTGTTGTGAAACAGCCTGCGTGCAGCTACCATAACGCAGTGCAAGTGTAAAGTTTGCATGTGTTGGAAAGCCGGCTCACGCCAGGACGCTGCACTCCCCCTTCTCTCGCACACATAGAGAAACCGACCATCTCACGTAGCCGACGGAATTCACCGGTTACGAGTAGCGTGCAGATGACACACTGATGTAGGTTCTATACTACACGTGCTACAACAGCCGGTAAACTTTTCCCGCATTTAAATCATCTGTGTAGATTGCCGACAGCTTTGGGGCAGCGCACAAATGCCGAAGATCGCATCACCGCTTACATTCTACGAGGAGGCATGCAGGAACATAACACTACAATTGTTTGCCAGGAAACATACTCACTGGATCGTTGAGTGCGACCTAAAGTAGTATTGCTTCGCAATACAGTAAAACATACTTGCCAAAGAACATTTCCAACACAAGGAGATGCTAACACTTTGCCTTCGTTCGCGTCAAAAGCACTGCTTGCATCAGCATTTTTTGCTCCTTGGAGAGGCCAGCTCTTCGCAATCGGCTCGTACATGTAGGGACTAAAGTATAAACCCCATACAGGTGATCTTGCACGCAACAGAGACAAGGGAGGCGATGGCTGTCGCATTTACTCGTCGCCTACAAGCCGAACTCCATGCTATGGTGGCTAGAAGTATCCACGCGAGTGACAGCTTTGAGAGTCAACTTCCCGGTATGAGGGCAGCAATATACGCGCCGAAACTAGCGTGACGCGTGCTTTATCAATTTAGGTTGATGTATATTACTGTAAAAAGAAGCGTAAAATATTTCTGAGGGTCTTGCACTAGGTTCTTATTCTTGCACGTGTAAAATTCAATAGTTTGCTCGTTCCGTGCGACAAACAGTAGTATATGAGTTATGTACATCCAGTTCCGGCTTCGCACTATCGGCTAGTCGCTCATAGCACTTCCAGGCAACGAGCGACGAGTTCTAGATTTGTAGAAACGAGCGATCGAGCGACAACACCGAGCAATCTGTTCAAGCGACGGCCTGTTTTGTCGCTCGAACCAGTCACCGTCGCGCCCAAAGTCGCTCTCGTGGGGTTTGGACTTAACGCCGAACCTCAGAGAAACGCAAGCTCTCGAAATTTTCCATGACCGTCTCAGCAAAACAGCACCAAACTACCTTGCACCGTGCTTCATGTGTAGCGGCAGCAGTCGGTCTGGACGAACACCATTGTTGACGTCACAAGGCGCCCGACCAATCACAGGCGGAAACAAGGCGCGCGAGCTGCCCACAGTCTGCTGCTGCACTTTTAGTCGAAATAAAGTCTGTGTGCGATTTCTTTCGCTCAATTTCGATGCGATATTCGAATTCAGAAGGTTGAAAATCATGACATACTGCT
This sequence comes from Dermacentor andersoni, assembly GCF_023375885.2. Lineage (NCBI taxonomy): Eukaryota > Metazoa > Arthropoda > Arachnida > Ixodida > Ixodidae > Dermacentor > Dermacentor andersoni. The sequence goes on along the minus strand of NC_092817.1, from coordinate 56,886,050 downwards.
CTTCACTCATATTTTCTGGGAAAGCTTTCAGCTTCCCTTTAAGGAAGCAAGTTCACTTACCTTGCATTTATCCTTGTCAGTTTTGCATTTAGTTTTAAAGCATTCTATAAAGTGGCAGTGATTTAAAAACACCTTTAAAATTTCCGCTTTGCAAGAAAATATGCCCTGCATATTTTCACTTTACTAGATGTACAGCTCAAACCTAGGATGGAGTTGAAATTTTATTATTTACCTAATCTTCCAGAGTAGCCACATGGCAATAACATTGCAATAAAAGTTTTTTTCTCCAAACTCGCATCCTCAAGTAAACTTCAGTCTTGTAAGGAAAGCCGATTTGATTTCTACAGTCTTGCTCGCATCTTATATGGCGCACGAATACAGAAGTGGTTATCATATGTATTAAAGGAAAGTGGTATGCTTACACTGGTCGCATTCCTGAATGCCACTTCCTTACACTGCCTCAAGATGCCATAGATGTCATTGGCAACACGTTCTACAGAGCGAGTCTCCCAAGTACGAACACTTTCATCTTCTTCACCATCACTTTCACGTGAACCTGGGAGTGTTTGAATACAAGAGAATGTTAGCCATCTCCAAATGGTCAGGAATTCTAAGCAACTTCGAATTTTTAGACAGCCACAGGCGGTTGCAGGAAGTTGTTTGCCAATGAAAGCAGCCTCTATGAGACAAGAGAGGGAGGGATGTCATTACCAGTTTCTTACAACAAGGTCCCAGCACTCAACAGCATCAAATCACCATTAAAAAACTGTTGCTCATTCATAAAAGCAAGCCAGTCATATATCTGCTGTAAAGCATACATTTTTGCACATTTTATTAGGATGGAGACATTTAGCAGATGTTGCTTTATAACACAAAGCACTTGCAGACAAACTTCACTGTTCAGACATAAGATAACTGAAGGGTCAAACTACATTTCTTGGTTAGAAGAGGGGAAGCTGGTCCAGATGCACATTGGAAAGCAAGGTGAAAAGAGCACGCAACAACGCTGATCCGATCCGTAACTAGCCAATGGCTATGAACCCAGATGTGTCTATCCCCACATATTGTATACTGATCTTTTTGGATGAAACGAACATTTAATTTCATTTCAAAGAAGCCCTGTTTTGTGTTTTGTTTTGTTACACTGACTTCAAATGTGTATTCCTTCTGTTCTGGCAGCAACCAGCTATATTCTCTATTATAATAATATTATAGTAACGATAAATTAAAAATAGTAATAATGGTAAGGTGTGCTTAAGACACCATGGAAATGACAATTTCACACTAAAGGTAGAAAATATATATATTCTTGCAACCTATTTAGTGTCCCCTATGGTAGGGGGGGGGGGGGGCCCTCTAACTATCTTTCTTGAACACAGAATACTATTCATAAAAATGCTGCTAGATGAGCCATGCAGTAAGGCAGTTTTACCACTGTAAAAAGTGATCTGAATGAGTAAATTTATCGATACCTTGTTGCACTTCGTGCGCTTTCCTCCAGTCAATGTACTGTATAGAAGCGAACTGAATGGCAAGATGGTTAGGAGGCCAAGACTTCATGAAGTTCACAGGAATGACAAACTTGCCAATGTAATCAGCAAGCTTCACCTGTATGACCAGATATTTAAACAATGTCAGAAAATAGGTTAACAAAGAAACTCATACCTCCATGTTCTGGGCAAGGTCGGCATCTACAATGGAATTTTGTACTGGCAAACCATAGCTACTAACATGATACAAAGTACATAATTTGAAGTACTGTATTTTTGCATGTATAACCTACAACAAAAATTCGAAAATTTAACAGTGAAGTTGGGGTGTGGGTTATCTGTGAATTTGCCTTAAGGTGTGGCTTCATGGCAGTGCAGCGTGCGCTGCCGTGAAGCCGCACTTCAAGGCAAGTTTCTCTGCCATTCAATTGCATTATCTCCTAGGGAACACCACCCTCTTCCCACCTGTAAGGCTGCATACTTGTTTCATATACTTTCACAGCGTCGTGAGTTGCCTATGTGTTAGGTATGTGCACAGAGCAGGGGTTCACTCCCCTAACATGTCTAGCCGGCAACTGCTTCAATTTTCTTTTTTTTTTTTAAGGCATGGTACGGATGCAAAGAATGGATTTGGAGAATGTGGTCTCATAAATACTGAGTTCGGATGCTGCCGATGGTCATAATTTCTCCCCATGAGCATATCTCGAATGAGACTAGTGTACACAGTGTTGTGGCGCCATCTCCCTAACTCTTTGCTGGCTAGAAATGCCATGCAGGTTTGAAATGGCCTGGCAATGAATTCTGCATGCCTAGTGTTTCCCACCTAAGCCGTGACTGTCTAGTGGGAATAAGAAACGTAGTTGTAGAAAGAGAGCAAATAGTTTTGTTTTCCAACATCTTTACTTTTAAGAGCAAGCTCATTGCGGTGGGTTGTGGCCTGCCAAATTTTTTACTCTCATTGGCAATTGCATCTGGAGGGCAGGCCAACAGCACTACCGCCCTTTTGCTTTGTCTGTTTCAGCTATATTAATCCAGACAATATCCTGTCTCTCAGTCTGGGATGAAATCAGGACTGCCGATATAGACCAGTGAGGCTCCGTACAAGTACATTAAAAAGAATCTAGGCTTTAATCATCATTGAGACAGTCGAAGACTGAGACAGTGCTTGCTCTATTGTTCAAGTTGTAATTCCTTTGCTTTACCTGCAACCCATCTGCATAGAAAAGTTTACGTATAAACATTTCTTGAACAACTGGTCTACGTTAGTTCCTGTCAGCGTTTGATCATCATTACTGATCACCATCCAAGAAACTTCACGTTTCAACGTAGAACTGATCAAAGAAGAACTGGACATAAAAGAATTACTTCACCCCTACATGTTGAAGCTCCTTCATGGTTGCCCATTCTCCTCTTCTTTAAGGGTCACCATATTGCATTTAGTAGTTAGTGAATAGCACCGCGGCATCGGAGAACTAGAACTCAGGATCACAATGAGCTGCTCTCAGCTAGTCTTTTACGGTGCAGCATATGCTGAAGATTATCAGTATCACCATGGAGGAGGGGACCAGAGCCACTGGCCAAAGATACGCCGTGAATGAGTCATGCATCCATGAATGAAGCCTATTTTTGCAAATATTTGAGCATTGTCGTATGCAGTTAGTTCCGCTGGTTATCCGCGCACATCTTTTCCTTCTTTCCCAGCTGTCGTAAATGGGATATGGCTTATACGTGGAAAAATGCAATATATGCAGTAGGCTTTATGTGTGGCAATTTGATAATTTATTTCTAAACTACTCAACTATATTACAGAGCTATGAAAGCCCATAAAGAAAGAAGATAAATTTTTTAGCTACTTAGGGAGGTTAACAAAGAAAGGGCACAGGCAGAGTCAAAGTAATGTTTGCATTATGGCATTATTTAAAGTCAGTCAAGCAATCTTTTAAATGTTGCAATGTCACCTGTAGTAAAGAGAGAGAGAGCGTGTTAAAAAAAAGCAGTGCCAACCAGTTCACACCATCTAACTTGCAAGCCAGTTAATGTGACCAGCAGTCATATATGAGTGAGCAACTTATTTGAGAAAAACAAATAATTCACTGCTGTGCAGCAAAATTTAAATAAAGAGAACGAAATTAACCAAATCACATACCTCTTTATTGGTATATGTGGTGTTCCCATATCTTGCCGTTACCAAGGGAACAAATATTGTGCAATTTTGAATGGCATCATTCAATTTGTTCTGCCAGTCATCACCAGGTACAATGTCATCTTGGTCCTTTCAGAGAGATATAAGTAACATGATTGTTATTAGGCTGCATGAGCATTTAACAGTAATTTAACAATAATAAAGTGTCATTGACAAATTTGCAGATCTTCAAACTTAAGCAGTCAAAATTTTTTAGACGAAGCTACAGTAGCTACACCAGTTACAGTTGCATCTTTTGGCAAGGTGCACAATTTCCAGCTAAATAACTTCATCAAATTTGCTAGTAAAGGCTTGTTCAGATTTCAAATTTCTTTAAAGATTGGGCTTATATTGCAAACATTAAGGCAACTATTGTTGGAGGCCAACATATATGTAATGAATGCATCATTTGAGATATTATGTCAAAAGCTGCCTTTAACTCCTCCTCATGACCCTACACTGTAAATACCCTCATTAATTTGAATGACAAATGGGCAAACAAGCGTTTTCAGCATTCTTGCAGATAAGCCTATATCAGTTTTGTGCTCCAGGATATGGTGTTGCTTACTACCTATGTCATATGTTGACAAAGGATTGTGACATGGCTATTCGAGACGTCTTTGATGCCTAGCACCTGATAGCACATTGTGGGAAGCAGCGCTGGCAGGCACAAGGAGATTAGACAAAATTCGCTTGCCTCTGAAGATTACTGGCATAAACAATTTGATATGAATGAAATATGTAAACTGCACAATTAAAAAAAAACAGACTAATATCCATTTGTAGGATAGTTGTTATACCTATGCTAAATCTATAGCTGCAATTTGTATGTGCCCGACAAAATAATGCAGCTGCAACAATGGCATTTGCACACCTACAATAGTGTTTACAAAAAACCTTGAAAGCTCAACTTTGAAGAACCTGCATTTGTCTTTTTCTTGTACAACTATTAGTTGCACTTTATAATAACAGCATACAGTTCAAGCCAGCAGCAACACTCATTGAGCTTTATTAAATGTTAAACATGCCTGGGTACAATGTCTGAGTGAACTATCTGCTTCGAAATTCAAGGACAACCTAAGGATGCTGCAAGTGGAAGTAGAAGAGGATGAAGCACATTTTGCTTAAGCACTTGAATTAACAAACATTTCTTTTTTTAGCTAAAACCGTTTCTTCAGTGTGACTTCCTCTGTCGTTACATTTTTCAATTGTTTGTTGGACTGTTTGTCTTGGTTATTGCGCCCAGCATCCATGTGAAAATAATCATACATTCTGTGGTGCCCATAAACATGACAATGTGGCCACACCTATTTTAATGAGTAATCAACACTGTACTGCACAGTCTGACACTTACTAATGTTAAACTTGGCCACTGTGAAAAAATAAATGAGGAAGAAACACAACTGTGCATGGTTCACCAAATGTATAAAACAAAAACAAGAAACCCAAGAGATAAATGAAAAGAAACAACATGTGCAGTGTGTTTCCAGAGTTGATCACACATCCAAATGACTGCTACTGTGAGAAAGATGCCCAACATATACCTTCATGGAGTGAAAGTGTGCAGCGATATTCTAGAATGACACCCTGTTGACTATCTTCTATGCAACGCAGAACTGTCAGCCAGAACAACATGATGTAACTGACATCACCTTGATAGAAGTCTGTACTAAGTACTATAAACTGTTTTGTGTTGGAAAAGTAGATGGTGCTACAAAGTTGCCTGCTGTAAAACAAGAAGTCAATAAGACAACATAAAGGAAGACAATGTACATAGTATATGTACTGAAATTTGAGAATGGAAGATGAAGCAAAGTTGCATAACTGCATGAAATCTTTCATATATTTATTTCGTTCCATTGTCAGACCTTACTTTTTTTCCAGACCCTCTATTTTTTTTTTATTCATGTTGACTTTTTTTCGTTCACTTTCTTTTTTTACGCGTATTTATGTAGTTGCCGTCTTCTTTCTCGTCAAGTTTGGTTGACATGCCTTCCTTCTTTTTTTACCGAAAGGCCAGGTGGGCCGGTCCAGGAAATATTGCAGCTTATGGTGCAATGTGGTTAATTTTGCTATCTTGGAGCTAATTGTGCTCGCAACGTTAAGTTTACCTAATCCGCGACTAAATCTCGCTTCTTATCTCATTGAGACGACGTGAACACTTTGATACCTTCTTCAGGTTCATACAACACTTCAAAGTAATTAACTTGCCCCTTTTGTTAAAACATTACAAGATAGACAGCTAGATCCCAGAATGCAAGAAGACTGTCTTAAAAAAAAATGCTTGATGAGGCTTGGCAGGCCATGGCATGGAGAACATGCAGATGAGCTTGCATTCATATGAGCAAAAAAAAGGTTGTGTGGTGTCACCTTCTCTGAGTGATCAAAACATTAAACTTGTGTAATGTTTGCCAGTTATTCAGTGTTTGCTCACACAATCGAGATCAAACCTAACAGCTGCTCTGCTGTTTCCTTTTGCTCAAGGTTGCTTGTCTCAAGCTGGAAAGCAATGGACCCAGATAGCATCTGTCACTCACAGCAGTTCTTTTGGATGTAGTGGCAACAGGCACACCATTTAGCCACATTGCTTCCCATCCTCCTCACAGCTCCCATAATCCATCATGTTGTACATCACTTGATTTGAAAATCGTTGGCGTGATATTTAAAAACTGTTCCATGGTAGCATATTTTTCGTCACACTGTGTCGTTCTTTCTTATGTTTGAAAACTCGTCTTCTAACTGCAATTTTTTTCCCAATAATTGGACCTTTTATTCATCATACAAATGCAAACTGAATTTGGAATAAACCAGGCTGTCCAGTAATGCAAAAGAGATGAGGTGCATGGAGTTGTGTTTATAGTCCCTTTATGTAGTTTTGAATGCCCTGAAAACTTTCTTTATACTCAAGGACATTCAAGGTTTTCAGGATCGTGTTCGAACCTTGAGGTTTAGCACCCTTAGTACAATTTAGTAATGAAAATGTCAACACAGATAAAATATAAAGATAGAACAGCTTGTTGCCAGGAACCATGTTCAAGGAACACTTTCACGACATACCAAAAATACTTGTGCTCCCAAAACCTCAAGCTGTGCTTTGAGCTTCCTTGCATGTTCATCTGCTTCGCTACGTGCGTAACTTATGACAATATCCTTCTTAGAGACCTCTTGTATTGTGAAGCCAGTGCTGCAAATCAACAGTAAAGAATAAAATAATGTCAGCACAGCAGCAAATGGATGGCTTGCAAAGAAGATGTGTTCATTAAATAAATGTAATTGTACCTGTGCTTTTTGCGCTTTCTGCAGTCCCTGTTTCCCCGCAGATGGAAAGGTGTGGTGGCCTTGTTTTGCGGCAGCTGTATGGTTACGACGCCTTGACAGATCACGTCCCAAGCAAAGAGTGCCTGCTCTTGGGCACTGAGAACAGGCCAGCCATTCCTATCACAGAAGGCGAACTCTCCACCTAAAAGCTTTGTGGACACGCAAATAGAAAAGATGAAAATTCTGGCATCAGCTAAAGATTACCATGAAAAAGAAATAGGAGTACAGGACTGCCACCAAAAATCAACACTTGCCTGCTCACTTATCTCAGAACGAAGATCTGTTACACTGAGGTTCCGATCAGCAAAGACAAAGCCAATAACAGAACCGCCTGCTTTTCTAATCCCAATTCGCCATCGATCTGGAGCCGAGGGGTAATTATGTAACGAATATACAACTGCAGGTCATCTTGTTGTGTATCAAAGCAACACATGTACTTACCAAAGTTCCTCGTAATAAACAGAGCGTTGGTGCCCTTCAAAACATCGATGGCGTTTATATGCTCTTCTTGGTGCTTCAACACTGGGATCCTAAAGGAAGACAAGATTTTCACAGACTCTTAAATACAAGCAAAATGTTCGCCGGCTTCTGAACGGATCGGCAATTGCTTCTTGATGGTGCAATTATAAAGCACATTTTATTCATTCACAACAACCTTCTGCTCTCTTCGTTTACTTAACTACAAAGCATCCGATGCAGTAAAGGGTTCCCAGACGCACCTTTCTTGAGTCAGGAACAGAAAGTCGCGATGGAATGTCGGCAGCTCATGGGCCATAAGTTCCCTCACATCTTTGAGGTTCAGGTTCACGTCGGACAACCTAATCACACCCAAGACATCGCTTTTCTGATTAGTTTGATTTATGTCAGCTTCCCCAATCACGTGAACTCCAACCAAGAGGGAGCTCATGATCTGGAAGAAGAAAATGCGAAAACACCCGTGATCGCCAAAATGTTTCAGGTAAGCCCACGACTACGAGTAGATAGCGCATGCCGCTAAAATTAACCGACTTTAATCCATTTTCTTGTCACGCACGAACATATAGAAGTTCAATTTCGACAAGTGTAGGTCAAATATTGCATTACCGCGCGCAAACCTTTGGTAGAAAAACTCGGCAGTATGCTGGTCGAGTCGGAGAGTCACGCGTAACATCCATCAAAGAACGTACTTACCAGGTGCAATAGCTCTCCTCGGCGTCCAGGGTGATCGCGGCGGGCTCGTTACGAGCACCAGCTTGTGCTAACGGCACACGAAAGAAATTGCAGGCTCCCGGACTGCCAAACACCGGCTACACGCGCTCAGCAGCACTGCTGCGTGTGTGCGAGTTGTAGGAAAACGCAAACCTATGACGTCACGGTTGTAAACTTGCCATAGTTGCCAGTCCTTTCTCAAGATTTGTCCTTTCAGGTCATTCCGCCAGTTTCAGCACCTGCGAACGGGCGCAGTGCGCATGCGCGAACGCGCGCAACGCACTGGCGCGCAATACATGCAAAGGCTTGCGTACTGTGTACTCGCCTTCCCGACATACCCACGCACCTCCGTACAGGTTTTTCCCACCGGATTTTCCCGCACCCGGGCCTGTTCCGCTCCAAGCGGCACGCCAAACATCCCTTCAGTCGATTGGGCCAGCTACCAGCAACCGACGGTTATGTCCCAAGGAAGCGCTCGCACACAAAGCACCACCACACCACGACAAAAAAAATTCGGAGAAATGTTTTTTTTTTATTTTCTGCTACAGTCCAATTCGAAATACGAAAGAGAGGGCACCACACACGCACGCACACACATCGCTCTGCACTCAACTGCTTCAAATACAAACTGTACAAAGCCACCAAGCTTCAATGTAGAGCTGTAAGGACACAAATGTGACATGCTCCTGCAAGAAGAATGGAGTGATCAACTTGCGGCAAAGGAAAAGTTAATCGTAACAAGCTCTTCACACGGTTGGCTAGCATCAAATGTGGCTGCATGTTCATGTAACAGCTGGCCGAAAAGTGGCGCAAAAAGTGCAGCACAGAATTGGTAAAAACAGCTTTGCTTGCTGAAGGCACGTAGCAATAATAATCTCATAGAAGCTTTTAAAAAAGGAGAAGGCATTTCAAAGGGCGCACTTTGAAAAACTATTTGCTGGATGGAAGAGTCCACACAATGCAACTCTTGAGTGTATAGTTTTTCTCTGCCTAGCACGGTTATAAACTTCAAGAAAGAGCAACTACGCACGCTCAACAACAATGAAATTAAACTGAAGGCGTGCTTGTCATGTGCCCTCAATCGCATTCAAAAAAAACCTTGCAGAGACAGGCCATTCTACAAGGCTGGTTGAGAGTTAAACATTTACAAATTATAAGAAATTAAAAGAATGCAAGGCCATGCACCACTTCTGCTCATCTCGGTGTGTAAATGTATGCTACGCACAAAATGTGTACATGTGCTACATATATCCACTATGCTTAGCACCAGCTGAGTGAATGGCTATAGTTACGAAAGAACACCTTCGACCACATCGCACATATGGCAACAACGAGCAGCATGCAACACTTGCCTTACTAATGCAAACTTGTTACACAGTGCAAGAAGTACACGAAAGCAGCATCAACACGCTATGATTAAAAAGTTAAAATGCTACATTGCAATGCAAAAAAATGCAAATGTTTATGTGCTATATTACATGCATAACATTTTCTTGTCAGAAATGACCAAATGTAGATCTTGTTCTAAGATATTGCAGCAAACAATCTGACAAAAACTGTACAATACATCAGTAATGCAGGGTCAAGAGCAAGACTTATTGCATCAACCTTCACTTTATATACCGCTAGAATGAACAACACATAGAAACTGAAATGCTCAGTACAGAGCGCCAAGCAGCTCCATTATAAAGCCGAGAAAAAAATTTGCAAGCTGCTGTTCAACTGCTTACTGCTGCTGTAGTATTGGGCCCAATAGCTCAAAAACCTAGTGGTACCTCCAGAAAACATCCACGACAACACATACCCAAATGTGCAGCTCAAGAGCAGACATGAAACAATAGTGCCCCAATAAAACTGTGCAGTAAACATTACTTGTCAGCAAGGACCACATTGCAGCAAAAGCTTGTGCATGTAAAATATTTCCAAAGGTGTCTTGATGCACCGCTATAGGCAGGTCACCCAATTTATGCAAAATGATGGCCAAAGGCAGGCACCGAATAACCAGGCAGCGCATTATGCTTGTGACAGCCGGCCCTACCAGTAATGCCAAGAGCTTGTCACACTTACAACAATGCCTTAACAGCGAAATGGTGAGCAGCAGTTACAGCTCAAGTTAACAGCTTTTACGACAGATGTCCTTGTGATCACCCCCCCCCCCACACACACACACCAATTTGACTAATAATAAAAGCTGAAACAAGCAAACTAATTTTACTTCTAGAGCTTGTCACACTTGCAGTGACCACAACTGTACAACAGGGAGAAGTGATTGCAGTTCAAATTCAGTTTTTTTTTTCTTCAGATGCCTAGCAACCTCAGTCCTCTCTCACCGCCTACTACAATTTTACTAACAATAAAAGCTGAAACTTGCAAAGTAGTTTTACTTCCATACCAATCACATACACACGGTTTGTGCAGAAGCATGGAACAAAAAAGTGCAAGCACCCATGCAAGCAACCCGGCAAATTCGGCAAAATGCCAATCAGATCAGATGCTTCCAGAAAGCAGCAACAATATTTACCAAAAACCAAACTTGTTTTCAAGTCCCGGTGGATAAGCCACTGGACAAGGCGTGCCCGCTGGCTCTCACGATGCATATCGTCGGATTTCAAGCAAAAGTGAAACTAACCCCACCGAGTAAAAAAAGAACGAGTATACTGTCTGTGATAAAACAACTCGATAGCCCCAAAAGAGCAAGATTTTCCTGCAACAATGCACATGTTCCAGGATTTGAAAGGCTGCAGACCACCATAGTGCACCTGCTGAAACAAGGTAGTGTAGTGCAGCCATACAATTTTTTGTTGTTGTCGTTGATGTTGTCGTTGTACAACCTCACTTACTTTGATAACCTTGGCAGCCAGCTGTAGAACCCACTCAAGAGCACACCGTGTAAAAAGCACACTCAAGTAAACTATTTTTTTCTGTTCCCCCATATTCAAGAGGCATGCTCCTACGTCTAAAATCTGAGCCCAGACTAATCTGCGCCAAAAATCCTCACTACTAGCTTTTGCTTTAGAAGGAGAGATTATCTGTTTGGTGAAACCCTAATCAACTGGTAGCAGACAAAAATGACAGAAAAATAAGAAAGAAAATGAAAACTTATCACACCTGCACTTCAGTGAAGTTCCCGAAAGTAAAGGCACCTTCCAACACAATTCCTTCTTGGGATGCTTCCCATGGCCTGATAAGGTGGCTCACTTTAGCAACAGTCTCTCGTTGTCAGCACAAGCTTTATGCCACTCATTTTGTCAATACACTCGACTGCTATGTGATGCAAGAATAACATCTACACGAAAGCACGCACATAAATTTCTTTCTCTGTTGTCCAATCTGCCCGAGCCGAAAGTGATACACTTGAAAAATGACTATTTCGTAGCATGGACACTGGTTGCTAAATTTCTCAGAAGTGGCATTGGCTTAGGTCCATTCATTAACACTTGTTTTGAGAGCTGCAAAGTAACCTTTATATTTGTGAGTACATTCCTTTTTTCTTTTTTTGCCCAAGCAAACTGTGCAAATAACCCCAGACTCAATAAAGACCACTGGCAAATACAGCAAAACAGTAGCATCTCCCTAAAGTATGAGCACAGATTACTGCAAATGTCTATGACAGGCAAGTTTAAAAAGGAAAAAAAAAGAAAAGAAAGCGTACAGCATAACAAAGGGTGTAATCATGAAGGTTACATAGACAGAACACCCACAAATCATCCACGGGCAGCCTTCAGGTTTTCAGGCCTGCCAAAAAAGCTAAAAAAAAAAAAAATTCACGGAGCCAAAAGCATGGCAATGACATAGCGAGTAAAATCAAATTAAAATAGAACAATTAGAACTGTGTTTTAAAATAAAAATTTAAAGAAAGGCCCATGGTGAGAAAATGTGGACAGCAGCAGGCTGTAGGTGCTTGTACAAAAAAGGAAAATGGGGGGAGGAGGGATGGGAAAAAATATGAAAAGTGAGCAACAGATATGCAACTTGTGCTTAAGTTTCCGACACAAATTTCAGAGTGCTTTTTCTTATTTTCACCACTTACACAATTATGTAAGCAACATCTATCAAAAGTTGACAACCAAAGGTTGGTGCAAAAGTGCAATAATGCAGAGTGCCTTTACACTCTTACAGATGCAAATGGTAGTATAGAAACCTGTCCTTGTGTTCCTTGTATCTTTTGCAGATTCTTTACACACTAGAGGGAGCTTGCTAACAACCAAGTAATGCACAAGACACATGGTACAACAAAGCATTCAATGAGACAAGCAGGATTCTTGGAAACATGGCTGCTCCAACTTTTGGAACCTGCCTGAAACTCGTTGGATGTGGTTGTTGTTGCAACCAGTCATAAAGCAGACAACACACAGAGCTATACCATCTGTTTCGTGCATAAGCCTCACCACATCAAAGTTGCTGATAATTCACTCCCACTTTATAAAGCTTTTCCAGTTATTTAGGAAAAGACAGGGTAGCCAAATGACGTTCCACAGGACACGGTCAATGGTGTCTGCCGACTGACACCTTATGCTATTTAAATCAAACACGAAAGACAATGCACCAAAAATATCAATAATTCCTGTGTTAATGGCAAAAAACAGGGCACAATCAACTTTCTAGTGCTCGGTTTGCAAGATGCACCGAAGAAAAATCCAAGAGCGATTGAAATTATGGCTCTGTCACTGCTCTCACCCTTCTTTCTTCCAAGAAATGTTGCTGTGTTTCATCTGTCCAGTACCGTCTCTTTACGCTCACGTCTGTGTACCATCGTCTCATCATCAGCGCAAGAATGATGGACGACCACAAAACTCGCCCAATTTCATGCCTTCATAGATGTGCCGGTACATGTGCTGATACTACCACCAAGAAAGCAACCTTCCGGGCTCTTTGCATGTGTAAAAGAAAAACTTGCGCAACACACAATGTGGACTCAATTCGTAGCGGATGTGACACGAGTCGCCGCGCAGTGGTGAAACCCCCGCAAACTGCGCCTGTCACTCGGCTCGCGCGTGTTGAGTGCCACATGTTTGTCTAATACACACGAGGGAGCTTTCAAACACACACACACACACACACAGAAAAGACTCTGTTGCGGCGAAGCTGAGGGAACCACACCACCACAAGAAGGCATCTTGCTTTGTGCTCGCACTAGTGCCCAGAGAGAATGGCACCAACTTGGAGCCAAGCACACCTGGAAGTCATAGTTTCCAGCAAACACGCTGCGACTCCAAAAACAACACAACACCAGGCATGCCAGAAGAACAAGAGAGGACCATCTTGTCGCCTGCAGACGATGTGTGGGTGTTGAGACTGCTTGTAAAACATGGCAGGAAGGAGAGGATCTGTGAACGGCAGAGGAACGGGTGAAGAGGGAAGTACTGCCGGTAGAAAAGAAAATGAGGGGTCTTGTCACGAAACCGACGAGATTGGGTTGTGCGGTGAGCCCATTTGCGTGAGCACCTTGTCAAGCCACTGCAAAGGCCCCGAGAGGTGCACTTCAATCCAGCAAGGCGTAGAGGTCACATCCTGGCGGTGGTACTCGGCACCCCAGCCCTTGACAAAGCTCATGCGGATGATGCACATTTTCGTCAGCTCATACACGGCTTCAAAGCCATTGTTGACTGCCATGGTCAGCAGTTCGGCAAATTCCTGCACAAAAAGAGCAGGGAAAGAAAAAAAGACAATCATCACAACAGTGTGGCAGGCTTTACATAATTGAATTCACATGTCTCAACATTCCGAAAGCAACAATTGGAGCAACACTGGAGGGTTCTGGATTAATTATGGCCACCTGGGGTTTTAATCCTTTCAGGGCCGATTTTTTTCACTTTATGTGACCGTCCATGGTTGATTTTTTTTTATTGCAGATTGGAATTCTTCTTAGGGACCTATTTTGAAAAAAAATTACCATAATTTTCCTAAGGTGACTGTAAAGAGAGAAAAAAATATTTTGCATTGGTATATATGTAGTCTTCATTCATGAATATCAACAATAAAGAAAGGAAATAAACTTATAATTAAAAATTTGATGCATTGTTATACACATAGCTCAAGGCTTTGAAAATGCGCACACAAGAATATTTCGCAAGTCTCATATGTTCCTGCTCTTACACTAATATTTACGTCCACAACGTAATCGGACTGCGTAGGTGCACGCACTTAAGAAAACTATGGTTGTGTGCCCGTCAAAAAAGCGAAACGTGTGACAAACTTCTGCTAATCTTCATCTTATCGCCTGCCAGAGGCAATTAGTTTTTGCGAGTCTCCAAATAAATAAATAAATAAAAGAAACAAACCTATGTATTGCAGCATCTTTCCTATGTGCACCCCTGTGAGCACTAAACGAGCGAGAAACAAGCGGTCACCCTTGGAGCGAAATGAGATAGCCATCAGTTTTGCAAGCGCACAAAGTCGAAACCGCCCACAGAACAAAACCTAAAACGGCCGCCCGCCTGCGCGCCAATGCACAAGCGGTAGTATATAGATGCGCCGGAGCGAACTAGCTCTAAAACAAACCATGCAACGAAATCTGAGGGACGGAGGCACGCGAGAAAATTTACCTGTATTCCGACATAGTGGCAGCATATGACAGAAAAGAACAAGTTAGGAAATTGGCGCACTTTTGGAACAAACAGACTGCGCCGCAAATATACAGCGTCGACCACTTTGGATTTGTTTGTGGCGCCGCATATTTACGTCATTGACCCTGAAAGGGTTAATAGTGCCCGTGTGAATTTAAATAAAGGAATATTTGTGCAATTTGCCTCCGTTGGAACAAGATCGTTACAGCCAGTTGACGAACCCATGAAGTTTTTAGCAGAACAACAATGCATCTACTGAGCAACCGTGATGGGCCATGTACATCACTTGCATTTAGTATGTGCTTATTGGTAGGTTATTCATAAACATGCTTTTTAAACATGATACACATTCCGGCAAGATTCCTGAAGACATTTCTTGGGTACTGACACGATATCTACGATTATTTAATTTTTTGTGTTACATGAGAGCCTTAGACCTCTCAACCCCACAACAACATCGCTAAGTTTTAGGGGAATGCCCTAAAATTTAATATAATAGCTTTTCTATAGCTAGTTGCACTTTCATTTCCCAGGAGGTTACCGTGTCATGACATCATGATGCAGAAATTGGACACGTGGTTATACAATGTTATGACGTTCTGACACTCGCTAAGTCGTGTCCTATGCTGCTACTCGCTGCGAGGGCCGATGCAGCAGCATAGCAGACAAACGAGTGAGCCAGAGCAATTGTGAAAACGCCCAAATGTCCTGCTCCCATATGACCACCTTCCATGTCACGATGTCAAGACATAGTATAAACAAAATTTAAACTCGTTGCAGAAAGGCTATCTTTAAATTCTTTAGGAGGATATGAGGCTTGCGAGTATTTTGTTTCCCAGGTTTCAGAGATCCAGGATCTTCATTAAACTAAAAAAAAGTAAAGAGTGAAAAATATCATGTCAGTGCGCCTTTAAAGGCACACTAAAGAGGAATATCGCATTTACTTGTATAAGGCCAACCCTCAAGTAAGGTTTGCATCTCATTTTAAAATGCGAAAATTCAGGGGGAGAAAAAGCTTTCGCTTAGCATCATGCACATACTTGCGTGCGTGGCCTCCGAGTTAACAACGGCACTGCTGCTATCTTGGAGGCCACACCCGTGTGTTGTTTAATCCGGCACTAGTGACTGTCCTGCCAATGATGGCATCGTCGTCATCACATTCTCTCTCTGGCAAATGAGGCAAATTCTCTCTCTCCAGAGAGAGAATGTGATGACGAACTGACATCACATTCATGTGATGAATGCAATCAGAATCATGTGGCACAGATTATCACCACATAGATCCAGCATGCTTTAACAGTATTGGCAATGCTGGGGCATGTTCAGCAGGTTTAACGGCACCACGCTTTCAGGCGCACAGCTGCAAGAAGTGTGCGCATGAATTTCAAATGTGTGGCCCACATGTTTGTTTAAGGCAGTCTAAAGAGACTCAAAGTGACCGTATTGCAAGCAGGACAGCATAGAGCTCAACCTGTTTTGGGAGAGCGCCAATGAGGCAAACTCGTCAAATGACGAGGGCAGTGGAAGCAACAAGCCCGAATAAATAGAAGCGATCACAGCCGGTGGATTGTGCTTGCGATGCCCTGCTTAGCAGTCTGGGTGCAGTTCTAAGATTTCAGGGCGTAGCCATAAGCCTGCCACATGTAAGGCCTGCACCTCTATAAATAAATTCTAAAAGAAAGTGCAGGCCCTACACAAGTAAATGCAGTATTAAGCTCAGCAGTATAATATTGTAGATTACACTTCTGCAATAGCTAAACAACCATTCTTACCACAAGAGGGAGCTTGGCAAGCCATAAACGATGCAGAAAATAAAACACGAGTGCCAACGTTCCTCTGAAGCTTTTGCACCGGATGGCCTTGGTGTAGCCAACTCTGACAGTGTCTACATGGGTCTAGTTAATGTTCATCGGTAAAGAACAACTACGGGATGTTACACTAAAGAGAACCACATACCTGACCTACCTAATCTTAAGAATTTTACGGAGATGAAACGGCCCAAATAATATAAAATAGCATGAAATCTATGACAGCACACGGATGTCAAAAAAAGAAAAAGGAATCTGGCCTTTATCTTTTTTTCTCACTATAATCAACCTTTTTCCTTCATATGACTGAAAACCAGCGCACACATGCCAAAATCAACAATTGTGGAAAAAGTGGGCCTCCTAGAATACTTCTTCAGAGGAAAAGGCATTTCTATAATATAGGAAAGTAATGCTGCTTAACACGATCCGGTCAGCTAATTGGTTGAGCACTCTTTTCAGCTGCAGAGCAAGATGCACAGGAACACACGAACTTAAAGCTATACACTATAAGTGCTGATATAACAACCAAGAATTTACTGTGCAATGATAGAAATGCTATACAGAAGCAACATGGCAAGGTAACAAATTGTTTAGAAGCAATAACAACTTCACTAAATTGAGGCTCAACTTTCACAGCAGGAGAAGACATGCTCAAACGAACTTACTCGGTTGTTGAAGATCTTCAGGCTGCAGCCCGACGGAATCTTGCAAACAGTGGTTGGATGAAACTGGTGCGAGTGGTTGCAGTTCCTACTCTGTACAAAGATGGCACTGTCGCTGAGGCATTCGGCATAAACTTCGCCTCCAACGTAGTACAGATGAACGCCTGCAAGGTAAAAAGCTTACCATTATAAGTCACCAACACCATAAAATGCATGACAGGCATTTTAGTCTATGGCATAGAACCTCAGCAAGAAGGCAGTGTGAAACTACTGAGCTGACATTTCATATGTCAGCTTTCAGGTATTTATAGACAAAGCATGTGTAAAAGGTCACAGAAATGACCATCATCATGAACCCTGTCTAAGTTAGCATGAAGGCAAAGCTCTGTCCCAACTAAATATTCTTTCCTATTTAGTCAACTTAAAATGTCTCACCTTTTCCAATGTGCCGCCGTGTGTTCTCAATTGTTGAGTTGCGGTTGACATTTGACAGGAGGCCAAGGCAGAAGCGGTTGCTGTTGTTTGATGGGTCGGTGAAGCCATCGATGACGATGCTGTGGCTCTGTGCGTGGAAGATTTCGCCCACCCTTGAGTTCAGCTCATAATAAGCGATGGTGCACCAATACTGTGGTTCTTGGTAGGTGACCGGGGACACGTCTGCCAAAGATGGGAAAAAACAAAGCATCAGACACACACAGACGCTACCACTGGCATGTGACTGTTAACCGCACGGCTGTGCTTAAGTACAGCCTAATGGAACACAAGAGTGGCTAAAATTAATTTTACTGTTGCAATTATCAAAGTTGTGTGGCACTGCGCATCACTCCCAAAACATCAGGGCT
The DNA here is from genome assembly GCF_023375885.2 of Dermacentor andersoni. Classification (NCBI taxonomy): domain Eukaryota; kingdom Metazoa; phylum Arthropoda; class Arachnida; order Ixodida; family Ixodidae; genus Dermacentor; species Dermacentor andersoni. The sequence continues at coordinate 56,867,994 of NC_092817.1, read as the reverse complement.
TCTACGGCCACACGCAACAAAAAAAAGAAAAGACAGCAGACCAGCTATTCCTTTGGCTCTGAACACATATACTGAAAAAGATGCGTATAACACAGATTTGAGACCTGGTGCAGTTGCTCCGTTGCTATGTCCTTCTGCCTCTGAGCACCAGGTTGTGCATTTGTTTTCCGACCACTGAGGCCGCATTTTGATGGGCTTGAATCAGCAGACATAAGTTATTCCTTTAGCTCAGATGTTGGGACATGACATTTCCGACTTTTAATTTTTTGCATTACCCCATTTGCTACCAAAGCCGACAAATCGCTGGGTGCAATAGCAGGGGCCATATTGCCAAAGTCGGCGATTCACAGGTGGGAGCTATGGAAGGTTTAAAAGGCTGTTCAAAGGTGGTTGAAACCAGCAATATAGGCTATACTTGTCCCCTACAGCATAGGTTAGACTGTATTTATTTTTAGTATTTGGTGAAACATTCTGTAGCGCCTGTATATAGCAAAAATAATCAGTGCAGAAGGCCTTGTGGTGCACTTGAAGGGGCCCTGAACCACTTTTTATTGAAGTGGAGAAAAGCATTTGAAGTGAAAATAGGCTATTTCAGAAATGCTTTGCCACAAAAACTACTTCAATGCTTTCAGCAGAAGCGGAGTTATTGGCGATCAAACTCGGCCTCTGGTGTGCTCCCGTTCCTTCTTTAATGCCTTGCACTGCGAAGGCTACGGCCCAGTGGAGCGTGCCTACAGCGCCCCGCCTTATAGATATCACCGGGCGCGCAGTTCAAATTTCATTTTGGACGTTAATGAAGACGCCATGACTTCCGCCTTTGGTGCCTACGACGAGCTAAACATAAGCCAAATGCGGCTGTCCTCAGCGAGCTGCAGTGCATTGAGCCAGTGGACTTGTGGCAGCCATAGAGTGTCATAAAATAATTACTAGAGGGAACTCTGGCGCTAGTGTCTACGGGAGCTGCAGTGGGAGCAGTTGTACCAGCATGGGAATTGTGGAAAGTACATGGATCTGCCTAAATTTCGTTATTCTGGCTTCAAACGGCTTTGTAACTTTCTAAACTCGTCATTTTCAACAACGTACTGTGTAATAAGTAATCAGATCAACATTATTAAAATTGTTTGACAGCCGGATTCGAACACAAGACCTCTAGCACAGAAGCCGGATATTGAAACCATTAAGCCATGGATACACGTATCGACAATGTGAAACGCCTTTATGAATTTATCACGGGCATGAGACGCCTTGAGATGCATGGTGCGTTTCGATTTGGCCACCTTGACAAGCTCAATCGTTGCAATTAGTATCGACTGTGCGTGTTTGCGGCGTCTTTTGCACTTCGAAGAGTATAGATCGCTCTGAAATTTATGACAATAAGATTTATATAGCGTAATATACAAAGCCACAAAAACGGCTGAATTCACAAGCACGAAGATCAGACAAATCCATGTACTTCCCATCCCTCTCATGGTAGGACGACGACTGCAGCGCCAGAGTTCCCTCTAGTATACTGTAGGAAACTCTATGGTGGCGACACTCCACGGCGGCCACGGTATCTAGGCCGTGTAGCTGGCCGCAGCTTGATGTCAGCTATCGGCCAATAGTAGCCGTCTAAGGGAGCGTTTGAGAGAAAGGCGACTTTGCAATCTTCTCGCAAGCTTCACGCACCGCATACGACAGCAAAACTTGGCCGAGATGTTCACAGCAGCGTATGCTACCTATGGACTGTGTTATTTCACCAAGCCCAAGGGGTGGTTTAGGGCCCCTTTAATACTTGGTAGCCAACGAGGTGAAGGTCCTGAAGTTCAAAACTGTTGAACAGATGCTGGCAAGCGCCTGAGCACTCTAAAGTATTTAGTTTTAAAAAATTTTTAGCACTAGTTTCGATATTGTTTCTCATGAGTTTTGTGTCGTGAAGTCATGACTCAGAAAGGGGTCACATGGGAGCAGAACATGTTCACATTTTGGCAATTGCTCCGACTCACTCAATCATTTGCTATGCTACTACTCATTGCGCTACCCCAGGTACCAGAATAGCTGATGGTCGAGCAAGCTGGAGTGAGTGCAAAAACTTCACCATGCTCTGCTCCCCTGTGAACACCTTCTGTGTCATGACGACATTACACAGAACTCATGAGAAACGATACTGAATCTGGTCCTAGAAAAGTGGTTATAGTGAATTATCTAGGGTGATAAGAGGCTTGCCAGCATTTTGTCTAGAGTTTCAAACTCCAGGACCTTTACTCAAAACATAAAATTAAATGTCGAAAGTGTCATGTCTTTATTCCCGAAACAGTGATGTGTTTGCCCCAATAAAAACTGCGCACAGTAGACTCCCTTCAAGGCAAGCTCTGTCATGCTGAATTCTCCAATAAACTGAGCAGTTGGACACATTTATTGCATTCCTGTAGATTCAGTTCCAGTATCCTCAAGGTGTTTTTCATGTTTTGTCTAAAAAAGATGATACATGCAGATCATACGCACTGTGGGAATCTGCGTAATCAAGGCTTTGGTAAGCCAGCAAGAGGAAACGGTGCAACAGATTAAGAGACACAAAGCGTTATTTTTTCGCACCTTGTGCAGTGGGATTTCGGCCTCAAACACGTCCCACAACCATTCTCAGTCACAGTAGTAGTACTTCCAGACACTTTTGGAGAAGCGCAACACAGTAACCACTGACTACAGCATCTAAACCTTTGGATGCCGCAAGGAAAGCTTCACTAAACAAAACCTCCCAACTACATCCAGTTTGTTTCCACAGAGATTTTACGAGTGTGGTTCAGCAAGCACGGCTGCGAACGAATGATGATTCTGCATGGCCTTCTTTCTCAGGTATAAAATTTACACTTTGATTGTCAGCTAAATGAGTGGTAACTAGCTGGCTAGCAGCAAAATGATCTCTTGCTGCTAAGACTATCAGGCAAAACACACAAACAGTGACATGCCAAATCCTTAGGAGCTAGGTAACAAAAGCTTTGCTTTATAATAGTTTACAGTATCACTTATAAGCAGAGCCCACTGAGTGAATACCAGTAGCAAGCACTTACCAGGAGGAACAGTCGATGTGTCCATTGATTGGGGCTGGTCATCAGTGGCAGATTGACTGTCGTCCTGAGCTGAGTAAGCAGGTGGAGGAGTGTCTGCTGCACAGGAAAACGACAGAATGCACTTGTAAACAATGTGCTCAAAAAAAAAGAAACACACACACACACACACACACACAGTAAGCACAGTGTGTCCTTCCCTTGTCATATAGCATAATACCTAAATTGTGGTATCTTTTGTTTGAAACCAAAGGCACAATGTGCTGGCCCTGCTTCCACACAATGGAGATCACTAAAGTGCATTTTGATAATTAGTGGCAGGGCATGCCCAATGGCAAGCCTTAACCAATTGTACCATTTCTAACGTTTTTATATTAATCCAACTCACACAGGAAATTATTATTATGTGGACAACGATGAGGTTTCTCCTTAGCCATAGATTTGTTTACAAAATCTACAGCATTAGTCTTCACAAAATGGAACTGCCCACAAATGCACTGTTGAAAGGAACTGTGAAGGTCAAGGTGGGCAACACTGGCAAGTACAGACTGCATTTACAAATGCCACAGCACGCATGACTGCCTATGACTATGGGACACCCAGTGATTTCTAGTCGCACTAGCCCCGTCTGGACAGGGAGGGGAACTCGCATGTTCACACTCATGGACTTCCAGTACCGACAGAAAGATAGAGAAGACACTCCTTTGAGCTCCTCTATGTTGACCAACTTTGTTTAAACACCTTTAAATGTAGCAGCACTTCAGGGTGTTATCAATGGTTTGTCTCTTCACCACCGTGATGTGCTGCACTTCGTTCCCTATCCAAATTTCCTGTTCTTGTCAAATAAAGTTGGTTGCAAGCTTAATAGCACACTGGCAATGCCATACCCACTCATATACTGTGGCGAGTGGGACCATACCATGTTTTGCAGTTTTCTTGCGTTAGCACTTTAATATTTTGCTGAAATGCTGTGTCATTCTTCCTTAGTGCCCAGTGCACTTTGTTCGCACTGTAGGTAAAGATGCAATCGTACTGATTTGCCCAACTAGCTAGAGTGAAGCTGCACTACAGTCCCACTTACCAGGCAATCCAAAGGGGCTGTTAGGTGCGGAGCTGCCAAGGCTGGGGCCCGGTGAGGGAACGCCCGCAGCTGCTGTGGTTCCCGCCGCAGGGGATGCGCCCGCCGTGACCCCTGACCCTGAAGTGGTGGCACTGAAGCCTTGCGACGAGAAGCTGACATTGTGCGGCATTGCAGACTCGGCCACTTGTTGGAAAACCGGAGGAATCATCGTGTGGCCCCCTGGAGGGTACTCACTGTGCCGGGGAACCAGCACGGGAGGCAGGACTGCGCGAAATGTTCAGACAGCCATTGTGTGGCACATTTCTTGGCAGACTACAGAAATTTGGTTCAGTAAGGCCGTTAACATGGATTCCCGTTAAACATGGCTAAATAGAGTAACAGTGACAGTGTATGGAATAGACAGAAGGAACAGACAAAGTGCTGAAAGGTGATGCATGCTCAAGTGTGCCGTAAGTGTCACTACTCTAAAAAAAAATCTCGCTTCTTTTCACGTGTACGATTGATGCCCCACCCCTCCTTCCTTTTCTTGCTTTTCTATGTGTTCCTTTGCTTTGTATTTTACATGCTCGTCTACTCTCTCCCTCTGGCCCTTCCATATATTGCCATGTGTGGGATAAAATGTAGTTGACAATCAGCAACTCCTCCGTTCCTTCTGTTCTGTTCCATGCACTGTTACTCTATTCTGTTATAACATGTACCCACCAGCCCAAATCAGCCCTATTTTGCACCTAATACAGCTACAGTCTGCTACCCACATGTCCATCAAGAGGCTTTATTGGACTCTTCCCCATCACCAATGCTAAGTATTGTGCCACCATGTGGTAGACAGAAAGCACAGCTCTTGAGCAGTAATAGTGGTATGATGCCTAACGGTGCCCATCCTAAATCAAAAATAAGGCAAACCGGCGTGAGTATGGCATGAGTCAAAGCAAGATGATACTAAGCAGAAACCAAGTTTATAATTCAGTTTCTTCAAGCACAATGACGAATACTCAATGAAGGGCAAATCCAGATTGAATCAGCTGTACTTAGCGCCAACATGTCATGCTAGCTACGCAAAGCTTGCAATGCTCAATCTAGAAGAGCATCACGCTCGGCATGCGTTTCAAATCACTCCCGTGTGCAAACTAAGAGAAATACAGTGACAGATTTGGCACAGAGAGAGTTGGACCGCAAGCAAGATTTGGAAATTTTCTAAATTATGGGAAAATTGTAGTCATAACTATTTATGTAAGAATGGGTGTGTGTAATGCTGTAGTATAACATTCACTGTGTACACTCTTTCATTCTTATGGGCAAGCTAATAGACAAACATATATTTGGCAAATACAAAGTCGATGAACTGCAGATGAAATATGCAAAGCTTCAAGGTCATGGAGTAATTGGCTTTGTCAAAATTATAATAAAAAAAACCAAGACTCTGACATCTTTGGTCAAGGGAGACGCAGTCACTCGCAGTGCCACTTTCAGTGCCATTTTCAGTGTAGCTGTCATTCACCATCTCCAACCATCGGTGTCATCATTATTGCATCACTGTCATTCACAGCACAGGTTTCAGTTCTACAGTCTTTCTCGGCACTCCTCATACAAAGCAGCTTCTTTGCAGCCTTAAAAGTTTCAAAGAAGTTTTACTGTCATGCTATCATTGACGTTTTTGTAATATCATTACCATGCCACTACTGTCCTACCATTTTGTCATTACCACATTGCTGTGGCATCGCCATGCTGCCATCTTTGTCAACCTACCACCATCACACTGCAGTCATTGTCAATGCATTGCCGTTGTCATGCTGTTAAAGAGTTTGTGCAGCAAAATGACTTAGGATGCCAAATGTGTCTAAGTGTCTTTCTTAAAAACTAAATGAAGCAATCTCAGCTCCACTTTAAGCATGCCAGTAAAAGATTCATACTGTTTTATAAATGGGAAATAATGGACTACAAAGGCCTGTCATTACAATCATCACCATCCTGTGATAAAGCTGCTACAGTTCACTGGCTACAAGGAGCCGAAATTTTTGTCCTGGATCAGTGAAGTTAGCCCCACAGCTGCAAATACTCCAATCATATCATTCCATATAATGCCCCCTCTTACTGCGTCTTCCTTTCTTTGATTACAGATTATACTCAAGTTAAGAGGAACAAGCCGATTTGGGCAGGTTGGACATGTAGTACAGGTATGTGAACAGGAGCACATAACATGATTGGACTTTTAAAATACATATATCCACATCATGCAATGAACAATGAATGCAGACACTCACCTGGGCTTTCAACTCTCTTGTAGTGGTAAGGGTTGATGCACACTTCCTTCTGTTTCGCTGAAAAGGGGTATTCACAGCATTCGAGGGGCTTGAGTTCATGGTGGCTCTGTAGGTCTGGCCATCTCCAGACCCGACAGTAGATCACGTGAGGCAGGCCTTTTCGGTGTGAAACCTGATGGAAAAACAGAACATGGAACATGAAGTGACATTTTCGTCTAGCAAAAGACCAACAACAAAGGCATTCCATAAACAAAGGGCACAAGAAAGAATTACAGCTACCTTGAGCATCCCACAACAGTTAGCTGGCCTGCATGCATTACGATACTGACAAGACATGTATAAAACATGTGTAACGAAGAAGAGTAGCCTGCCTGCGCCACAGCACCATCGCTACCGGCATGAGCTCGTGGTTGCCGTCTTTCGCCGAACGCTTGTGACGGCTACCCGTTTGCGCACGTTGCTAATAAATCTCTTAGCAAGTGGTGGAGGTGCTGGGTTTTGACCCAGCACCTCCAGATTTATTAGCAGCAGAAGAGATTTATTAGCAACGGGCGCGAACGGGTAGCCGTCACAAGCGTTCGGCGAAAGACAGCAACCACGAGCTCATGCCGGTAGCGATGGTGCTGTGGCGCAGGCAGGCTACTCTTCTTCGTTACACATGATGTATTGTTAAAGGGATCAACAAACAATATTTATGGTACCCTCTTTTTTCTTTCTTTCTTATTTTTTTTTAGCGCAACAGAAAGTTTGCCGGTCAGAGTGTCCAATACTGCAGCGGTAACATGGAGAATGAGGAATGTTTTTATCAGAATTTTTCATATGAAGTAGTGATCATCTTTATACATTCCTACGCAGGAGACACTGAGAGGTGAGTGTGATAGCAATTGTACGCCAGCTTTGGTGGGAAGCAGACAAGTGCAGCCCTAGCCATGAGAAATTAATCTTTTGTTTACTAAGCTGATGTTCATACAGTTTGTGCTCCCTGAACTGTTGAATTAATTGTGCTATTACAGCTAAGTGCTTTCATGGTTTCCTGTCCAACTGCTTTGGTCATACACAAATCAAACCAAGATTTTTCTAGCGAAGCCAAGCAAAGTTTTCAAATGTGCAATGACACTTTTATTACAGTACAGTGTACTTTCACACGTGGTGCACAGTTCAACATGTTGCCATTCAGAAGCATGTCATCTCTTGAAAACCCAAGTGAGCTGGAGTGAAGAATCTTAGCTCGAATTCATGATTAGAATTTCATTATAGCATGCAAAACAGCATAATGTGTACTTCCATGCAACAGGGGATGCCACGGTTCTGCCCTTCCACTCATTGCCACATAGACAACACTGCTTATAAGTGCAAACTTTCCTTAGATCGTAACATGTGCAGAATAAAGCACAAACACTTCTAAAATATAAAGAAATGTGATATTTAAAGAAATTAAAATTCCCAATTAAACAGAAAGCACGTTCCATAGTATCAATATAAATCGCAATCTTTTCTTATCTTTTCGTTACCAGCAAAATCTCACGATATGCCCAAATACGCCAATTTTCTGCGCACCAGAAAGGCTGCTCCCGAGATGCCAATATTGAAACTCACTTCCATTGTTACGTCATGGCATGAACAAACTTATTTGGTTGGGGTCTCTACACAAGTTCTCTTAGAGTTGGACCATGATGTACTTGCAATCACATTCTTGGGTTGTCATTGAACACAAGAATGTTGATGCAAGTGGCACAGTCATGTGAAATGTCGGTAGAAAAGCATGTAGCATACCTGCAGCCTTCCATCCAGGGACCGCGGAATAGTGACACACTTTGATGGCTGGCCCGGACAAGACAGGGCCTTCTCGAGGTCCTCGATAGCCCCTTTTCGCTTCTTCAATTTCTTGACAAGTGAGTCGACTGCCTTCTCAGCCCACTTTTCCTCCTCGTCACCCTGCTTCCAGCCTAGTAGCTTCTTCACGGCGGGGCTCGTGAAGGAGAACAGGCTGTTCAGGGTTGACATAGCGTCCTCCAGCTTGTCAAATGCCCCGCCCCCGCCGCTGCTGGGGCCGCTGTAGCCGTTGCTCACCATACTCTATGCACAGAAAAACGGCACACGCTATTGACACATGTACATTGTTTGTCTTCCTTGGCTACTGTTTTTCGCCATCTAACCACTGTTAGCATCCGGGCTGCTCCCATGGCAGCAATTTCCCATGTGGCATCCCAAAGCACTTATTAGGTCGGATTGGGGACACACACCCCTTTCCAAGCGTTGAGGTCCCATGATAGCTGAGCACCTGGCCGTGAGCATGCTTGTACCCACTTTGCCAGTAAATACCCAGCGGCAGCTCTAGTCTGCCTCCCACAGCTGCGGTCGCTGCTCTCCCGCAAGGCCGTCTGTGGTTGGACGAGGACAGCCCAGTGACTACGGCTAGAAATCTTTATATAGCCTCCTTTCAGGATGAGAACTCCTACAATTACCCGAGCACCAACCCAGGAACACCTCACCGCCAAACCAGTTACAAAAAATGCCTACATGTACCCGAAACTTTCAAAATGTCGTTACTGTTCCAGAATGTTGAAGGTAGTCATGCATAAATATGTGGTGCACGTGACCTGTCAGACCAGATTTAGACAACCAGCTTTTGTGCTAGCTGCTATCGTTATGCTTGGAGTGTTACTTTTCTTTCTGGGCACGAGTTCGCCCAATAAAGAAATAAACTAGTCAATTTCACGACTCTCAGTTTTGGCACTGTCTGGTAATTTGACGTCACCACAACATGGCATTATAAATGAAATGAATGGTCACATTCACGGGACAGGCTTTTTCAAAGAAACAGAAGGCGAGCAAGCAGGGTGCAAGTGACCATTCTGATACCTTCCTCTGAAGAATCAAGCATTCTTGCACTTCACCCTCCCCAACCCAATGTACACTACTAAAATTCTCCCTCCTCTTCAACGCTGATCTCTTTCTCAGCAGACACAGTTCCTTGGTTTGCTTAGTGGCACACATGTATTCATCCTACAGTTTGTTTATACACCACATGAAGTGTAAATTGTGCAGAACAATAGTGCACAGTACACTGTATTTTCATCCTGAAAATACAGTGTACTATATATCACTGCGCTTTATAGTGCAGTAACCCCCTTATTACAATATGAACTGCCACTAGCTAGCTCAACTTGCTGCACTACTATACTGTATTTTCTTTCTGCAGGTTGTTGCTGCAAATCAGTTCCACAGAAACCTAGCGGGTTTCCACAGAACTGATTTGCAATATCTTGTACCCCCGGGCTTTGAGTTGCCAATTAATTCACCATTGCTCTGCAATCTGCTAGCCTGCTGGTTACACAAACCGGAAGGTTTGTGTAACCGGTTTGTGTAACCAGCAGGCTAGCAGATTGCAGAGCAATGGTGAATTAATTGGCAACTCAAAGCCCGGGGGTACAAGATATTGCAAATCAGTTCTGTGGAAACCCGCTAGGTTTCTGTGGAACTGATTTGCAGCAACAACCTGCAGAAAGAAAATACAGTATAGTAGTGCAGCAAGTTGAGCTAGCTAGTGGCAGTTCATATTGTAATAAGGGGGTTACTGCACTATAAAGCGCAGTGATATATAGTACACTGTATTTTCAGGATGAAAATACAGTGTACTGTGCACTATTGTTCTGCACAATTTACACTTCATGTGGTGTATAAACAAACTGTAGGATGAATACATGTGTGCCACTAAGCAAACCAAGGAACTGTGTCTGCTGAGAAAGAGATCAGCGTTGAAGAGGAGGGAGAATTTTAGTAGTGTACATTGGGTTGGGGAGGGTGAGGTGCAAGAATGCTTGATTCTTCAGAGGAAGGTATCAGAATGGTCACTTGCACCCTGCTTGCTCGCCTTCTGTTTCTTTGAAAAAGCCTGTCCCGTGAATGTGACCATTCATTTCATTTATAATGCCATGTTGTGGTGACGTCAAATTACCAGACAGTGCCAAAACTGAGAGTCGTGAAATTGACTAGTTTATTTCTTTATTGGGCGAACTCGTGCCCAGAAAGAAAAGTAACACTCCAAGCATAACGATAGCAGCTAGCACAAAAGCTGGTTGTCTAAATCTGGTCTGACAGGTCACGTGCACCACATATTTATGCATGACTACCTTCAACATTCTGGAACAGTAACGACATTTTGAAAGTTTCGGGTACATGTAGGCATTTTTTGTAACTGGTTTGGCGGTGAGGTGTTCCTGGGTTGGTGCTCGGGTAATTGTAGGAGTTCTCATCCTGAAAGGAGGCTATATAAAGATTTCTAGCCGTAGTCACTGGGCTGTCCTCCCAGGTTTGAACCACAGAACAGGACAAATTTTTCTTCAACTGCAAAACTTTATTTTCTGCGAAACCCATATTGGTTTCCCTAGTAGCTTTGGCTACTGTCAGGTGGATGACAATTTTTCCCTCTCAAGCTGCCGAATGCACAATACACTGTGTAACAAATGGCAAAACTTTTTCAAGTACTCCGAGTGCTTCTAGTTCTGTTCCCTTTACTATTGCTGCAGAGCAAGAAAGCTGGGAATTGTATTTGTATAAGCTTCCTTACTGTAACATCACCGTTTCAAGAAACATGCAATAAGGTAACTATGTTGTTGTCAGTTTGCATCCCCTTACATGACAACTGCTGTGCTATGAGCAAGGAAAATAACTTGAACCGAGGGGCTAGATTTTTTTAAAGCGAAGCTTTCTTTGCAAACCCTTCCAGATATTTCTGCCTGTGGCTGCTGCTGCTGTCTTGCTGAATAACTCAGACTTCAAAAAAAATATTTAATTATGTGCCCGATACTGGGATCAAACGGCTGCTTTTCGGCACAGCAGTACATATCTTTAATCATTAGGCCACAGTCGCACGTATTGTTCTATCGTGCAAACGGCAACAAAATTTTTGAGATGATCGCCACATGTTGATGACGATTTACGTGCTATGGCACATACCGACAATGGGAGATTGGCCAAGAAGAGGGCAGTAAATTTAAATTAAAGGATAAAAAAAAAAGATAAAGTACAAGCCCACATATGAGTTGTCACTTTGCGTAGCACAGGTTCACGAGAGCACATCTGTACATGCCATTTTCCATACGCCAATGATGCAGGAATGAAATGGATAAATTTATGGCATTTCATTAACCACTTCTTTCAACATGTGCATTGGATTCAGATAACTTTTGTGTTAGTAACTTGAAGGCTATGAAGCTAGGGAAAGCATAAGGAAAGTTAAGCTTTCCTTTTAATTGAAATGTGGAAATAATGTGGAAAAGAGAAATGAAAAAAGAAAACTTGCTGCAGGTGGGAGCTGTACCTACATCATTGGGATTACACATGCAGCATTTGCCAACATACTAGAATCATGTGAGGATTGCTAAGTATTTCACTACACCACGGCACACGTCATTAACGCATCATAAATGTGTTAGGCAAACTCTGAATGCTGTGTGCATTAGTACGAAGTTTTTTGCCTTATCTCAAACAGAAGCCACCAGGTGCCGTGCTCTGTCCCCTTTTACCCTTTTAAGTGCATCTTCATTGATCTGAAGTGTCACAACTACGCAATAGCAGTAAACAGACCAGGAAGAAGCCTCAGTCTGACTCACTTATTCAAGTGAGCTGCTGACAAACACAGAACGGGCTCGTGCCAAAAATAGTGATCAGGCCAAAGCAAACTTACAATAACGGTGGTAAATGCATTGGATAAGAAAGTAGTCCAAAGGGGAGAGCCTTTCATGTATGACAACAGTATCAATCGTATGCGCACAGCAATACATCATGGCATGAGGGAACAATGAAGCATACGAACTTCGCATTATTCTGGATGACAGTGAAAGCTACGAGGAGCCATCACAAGTGCTCTAACCGCTTGAAACTGAAGAGTGATCCCATGGCAACAAAGTCCATGGCACTCTCACAGGTAGAAGTGTAGCTAGAGAAAATATGCACAATCTGCTCACAAGCGAGGCAGAGCATACATGGACAGAATAAATTGAGGCTGCTCGCATTGTCCTTTCACATACATGCTTTACTGAAGCATGCAGATTTGAAAGCAGGAGGAGAGTGTGAGGGCAAAGAGTAACATTCTTTCTGAAGTATGCAGTGCAGCTGTCGAATGCAGAAATGTGGGATGGGGCATATCTAACAACATTCACATGAACATACACCAGTGCCCACACACAGCCTTGACACTGCAAGTGCAAACAAAACCTTATTTCATTCATGAATTGGTTAAGTGACAGAATACACTGAGGTGATCAAAAGTGGTCAAACAAGACGTGTTTCAACCTGCCCTGATACTGTGAAGTTTCCTTGTCAAAACGTTAGCTCCAAAGACATCCCTTGTTTGACCACTGCTGATCACTTCAAGTTTCCATCTTCCTGCATAATGGCCAATCTGCAAACCTCAAAATTTGTAAATTTCGAACCAGACATGATTAAAAGGTGAGTGGGTGGGGGTTTCCTCAAATGTTTCCCTGAGCACACACCTTTTGTGGGAAATACACACATTTCAATAATGATGATTTACTTCTAGATGCAACATGCAAACAACAGCAAACTTCAAGTAGCAGTAAATAGCTTTTATATTAGTAATTTTTTCAGTGGCTTTGCTACTGGCGATTTAGCCTGCTTCAGGAACTTGTTAAAATAAACTTGTTCAAAGCAAGTACTCTACTGCTTTCCTTTATCCGTCAGAAGATTACCCGTGGTATGGTTGGAGACCAATGAGCAACTTTTTTTGCAATCAGAATGTATCTTTCATAAATTGCAAAATATTCGTAAAATCAATGAACGAGCTCGAATTCGTAAACTTTAAGAAAAATTCTGAGGAGCTAGCAGGCATACTCTGTGAACACCTTTATCTCGATGGGGTACGCCGAGGCAGGGGAATTGTGCCATCCCTTCCCTTCCCCCCCCCCCTTCCCATATGAAAGCAAGTATCCCTGCGTATAGTAAAACCATGAAGTGCGATAGATGACAAATGACTGCTGCCCTTTCACACATGTGGGATGCCTCCTCCAGTGAGCCTGCCTCCAACACTACAATATTCAACAATAAGATGTGGGTGTGAATCTTGCTAACCAATTTCAGATGACAAAGCCTTCCCACAAAATCAAACATCATGGTATAGCTAATATTTCAATGAGCATTTACAACCAGTTTTTTTTCTTTTTTTTCCCCAACCAGGCACTGAACCCCTGCGAAGTAATCTTGCTTCAACAAAGGCAGCAATTTTCAGTGCCAAATGAAAAGCAAAAACTTGTTTGATAATAGCTACAGCAGGAATGACCCTGTTGCCCATCCTACCATTGGTGCTCAAAATAGTCCGCCTCTACGTCCTGCTTCCCGTGGTCATCACAGCCACGGATGCCTCACAGGCTTTGGATACTTCTGAGGTAACAACTTCTGCAGGCCTCTAGAGCTACAGCATATCAGATCATATGATGCCAAAAGCAGGTCTGTTTCAGCTCAGAGACAGTATGGTTATTGAGCAGCAAGTAATTTAGATCACAAACCTTTAAATTGAAAGAACAAGGTTCCAATTATTCACGTGACCTAATGGCGCTAGTGCGTCTGTTTTGCCCTATCACTTGATGACAAATGATAAACTGACTTGACTGATGATTGGCTTCAGCCAGTGAAGATGACATCCTGCTTGGATGATTCTACATGGGAAGAGTTACACCAAAACAAATCATTGTTAGCATGCAGTTCAGAACTACATTTACCTATCACAAATGCCCTATACTGCGGTACTACATCAACAGGTAGGCTTTTCTTGAAGCCCGAGCGACATGCCAGAACGAGTGTGATGCCTTTCAAGGAATGTATTTCCAGGGAAATTGAAAGAGACCTAATATGAACGGAGTGTACAGCTGACAGTGCCGAAGAAGAATGCTGGTGCCAAAGCCTCCATGATAGAAGATATAAACAATGCTATGTTCACTTCTCCTATTCCCCCTCAACTTATCGTTCTCTCTCTGCTAAAGTGTTGCCTCTAGCAGTGCTGTGCTCGTTACTCCTTTTCTTTTTTTGTTTCTGCAGAGGTTGGCATTCGACAAAGTTGTGACAGGGTGGGCAGGATGCATGAACAACTGCCGCTTTCTCATTTCTCAGAACACTTGGAAGGGGGCGCATGATCATAATTGATTGCCAATGACTGTTGTCTGTGGGCCGACTGTAATGTCATCACTGACGTCGCAAGGGGTGGAAATAAGTGGGGGCCTCACAAGTCACGAGAGCAAGCGATCCATTAAGTGAGGTCGCAGGTTTCCTGCTATGTGCTGTAGAATTATATTTCGTTCACATGTTCACGGCAACACTGTCTACAGATAGTTAATACTTTCTTACTGTATTCAGTAAATGTTAGGAAACAGTCAATGCATATATAAAAATTTCACTCACTGAAAGATTTTAACTTTCTCCTGCTAATGCAATTACCTTCAACCTATAGGAGGAACATTTATATAGCTTAAATGAATTTGGATATGTATATATTTGGAGCCAAGCTAAAGGTTTCTCTTAAGCCTTGCAGCAGTCTAATCTGGTAAGTTTAGGTCTCCCCCTCCTCCCTTCTTTCTTTAACAGGATTATGTTACATATGTACAGATTATAAAAAATGTTTCTGCCTTCAATGTCACCTCATGACCAGCAACATCAAACTGTATACCAATAAAGATTCCATGCAAGCACTGCCCCACAAAAATTTTCGTTTTCATGTTAGGCATTTTTGTTTTGTTCATACTACACTGCATTTCTTGAAATAGCCACAGGAACTAGAAAAGTTGGCTGTGGTAGTTACCACTTCATACATAAACAGGTTTTCTTGTTCTGTGATGTAACAAGGTGAAGTCTTCAGTTCAAAATTTTTAACAACTTAGGATAAAATTTGCTTGCACTTTTCATTGCAACATAACGGTACCATACAGCATAATTTATTCCAAGAACGCATATTTGTAGCAAAGGCCAGATAGAGTGAGGACTATAATAGCAACATAACAAAATTTGCTTGACAGAACCTGAAATACAAAGCAGCAATACTAAACAAAGTAAAATTTCACAATAGAAAGCTCACAGTGTACAAATATGGTGAATAGGTATTGTGGCTCGAACACAATAATGTGTTGAATTATTTATAACTGGAAAATGTAAACAAACCTTCCCATGGTAGACAAAACAGAATAAAGAAAATGACTTATTTCGCAGCTGGCATTCGGGCCAACAAGACATTTTTTTTGCAATAGCAAGCAGGTGCACTGTTCATTTCCAGTCCTGCGCCGCCCCAAAAGAAAGTACATATTACATAGGCTGCACGGAAAGCACAAGAACAATCTTCAATCTTCCAGATGCAGCTACCTACCATATGAAATAACGCTTAAGCCATAACTAATAACAGCGATGCAGCAGTGTGTCGACTCGCAGATATGCGCTTCTACTGGTGATAAAACGCAGCACAACACTCCAACATTTGGCGCTAGCACATGGCCAATGACTACTCTGTGAAGTTCTCAGCCTCCACGGTGTTAAGTGTGTTGGCGCATGTATACTCAGCATGCAGGTCAAACGCTCCCCCCCCCCCCTCCTCTCCACGGGAAAGGCGTTTAAAGCGCACACACGTGATCCTGACACGAAAGTGAACTTATGGCACAAGCAAGCTGCCGATGACTAGATACAGCATGACCGAATTATGAGGCAAGGTATTTCTCACGACCCAAGAAACACGTTACATGCCGTCGCGTAACAGCTGCATTCGAGGATCGCAAGAACGCCGTCATATTCCGTTCTTTACAGAGGTCGATACTGGGGAGAGGTTGCGCAACACTCACCATCGAACGCTTGCGGGGAATTTCCCGCGAGTTGTGACTCATGATGGCAAATGAGGGCTCGGTTGGCTCTAGGCTGGCTAAACATAGCGCGGCAAAGGTACCGAGCGTCCGTACGGCGAGCGTTACGGGAACAGATTACCGCACGGTTCATCGGCAACTTGAAGGACGCTAGAGAATTCGAACAGTTTCAAACGCGCCCATTACAGGATGCCACTTTCAGAAAAACAAGTCGCGAAAACCGTTAACAGCTGGACAAAGCCAGTTTGTCGACGGGGAAGCAATTTTAGAGAGTGGCGACGGAACCAATCAGTTAGTTCTTCCCCGTCGTTACGTGTAAACGGGCCAGTTAAGTCACTCTTTCAAACGACAAGCAGCCAAACGCTCAGAGACGAACGCCTTCAGCGACAAAACGAACTGCAGATGACGACGATCTACGTCGTGTCGAAGTGGCATTGCAGCAACATAAGTAATTGACCATTTCTCCTAACACGTTACGAAAATAAGCCTATTTTCAAGCCAAGGCAAGTAACAAATGAGACCCACCTGAAAACATAACAAGAACAGCCGACGTAAACAGGTGATCTTATAGCGTTAATTCCATTCAGAAAGAGTTGAAAGACGACGGATGGGGGGTCACAATGTCCGAATAACTGTTAATACCAGTCACAACACATCAACAATTTGGCGTCAAGGAGGCGAGCATTTGTTGTCGTGCTACTCCGCGCCGAATGACGTTAATACCTCGATCAAAGCGGCCAGTTCGATACACAAGACGATTCATATATTCCTTGGGCGAGTTACGTATCGTCTGCAATGCTGTCGTTGAACAACTAAACACCCGACACTGCGCAACAGAGGCGCTGCACCTGAAACTATTTTTTTACGCGGAAGCGCCACCGACGACGAAACGGAGAAATGTGGCCTTGCTTGGCGTCAGCAAGTCTTCCCCCCGCGTCATGCCAACCGCAATGTAACCTTTCTATCTCCGCGATAGGCAACCAACCGTTATGACACTGTCGTAAGCACTGTCGTTCGGTATGATGACGCACGCAAAGTTGAGTTAATTTTTGGTCATTTCAGCTACTGTCCTTTGTCATGAATAACGACCACGTCAAAGCATACATTGCAGAAATGGGCATAGATCTAGCGGAAGGGCTTGGGCTTGCTTCATGCTTCCGCGCGTAAACGATGAATTACCAAAACGGAAGGGCACGACATTGCATGTTATTTTGACTTGCTGGTAGGCAACGCTGAAGAGCATTTCACATACTGCTACAATCGGCGTATCCCAAGTCGTCGTCTTTGGCGCCAAAAGTCAGCTTCGGTAACAGTCAGCTTCGAGTATCTAGAATTTATCGCGTTCGCGAGTTTGACGAATTGACAGTAGCCATGCAAGCGGCAGATGTGTGGCCGGATTACTTCGTGAACTCGATGAGCACACCTTAAAACACGGTTCACAGACCACCGACGTACGCGATTTGAGCGATGGTTGCGGCGGGGCCAGCGGGGCTGGTGGGAGGGCGCTTCTCCAGTCATTCTCTCCCTTAATTTCTATTCAGGCACTGCGCGCTCTCCTATGGCATGCGATGGGACCTTAAGCTCCAGACATCGGCACTCAAAAAGGGGGGCTGATAAAACTCTCATTCCGTATAACTTCGCGCGTCGAAAAGCGGTGCAATAACATGGCTTCGATTCCGGCACAAACACACCCAGGCGCCCGTTTGTCAAACGGAGCGTAGCGATGGTGGTGGCTCCGGCAGGTTTAGCGCATCTCGCCCAAAAACATTTGAAATGTGCAGGTTGCTCAACCTTACGGTGAGACGTACTGTGCACATTATCGTAGCTCCACTAGCCATCTTACCTAAGAGGGCGAATACATTGCACGAAGTTAGGATTTTCCTTTTTTAAAAAAAGGGGAAACTTGCCTGTGTCTCCATGGACGTCATGTCGTAGGGGACGCCGGCGGTGCCAGCGAAGCGGCGGCGACGGTCCGAGGGTGGGCGAGAGTGCGCGAACGTAGTTCGACCGGCCCTCGGCGAAGGGTGGGTGGTGGTCCGAGGAGTGTAAAAGCTCTTTTGTGTTCGCGGCGGGGAAAGGGCGATTCGCGAAAGTGTGCGCGGTGAGTTTCGTTGCTGGCCCGTCGTTTTGCTCGTTTTCTTCCGGTGGTGCCGTACGTGGGAGTTGAGGAGAGGAGGGGTAGGGTTCCGAAGGGGGGTGGCACCGATGCTTTAGCACGCGTTTGTTTGGCCTCCTGAGGGATATACTTTTCTGCGTGCGTGGTTTTACGGTGGCTGACCTTGACAGTTGACTGCAGGGCTGTGAGAATAACGGTTTTTGAGACCGAATATCGAATAAATTTCGGATAATGAACAGGCCGTTATCACAATGTTCACATGCTGGTATTCTTAATGTTAGCAAGCTTCCGTCATTACATGGTGCATTATGATGGGTTTATTAAAAGCATAAACTGAGCAATAGGAGGAAACAAGCAGTTTCTTCGCATGCACAGGGCTCTTCTAAGAGCCTGAATGGTCGTTGTATAGCCTGTAAAGTATGGCTACCTAAGCGACTTATACTCCGCTACGGAAGTTTCATGTTTTACATGCCCGCGAGGGTGAAAATTTACCGTACTTCTGCTCCAATTTTGTTTAATTGGGTGCAGTTAACGTTTTGAAATAATCGAAAAATATTCACATTTATGAATAATTACTATTCGATTCGAAGACCGAATCGAATAGATTCGATTTGTTATTGGAATATTCGCGCGCCCCTATAGCTTTATTTGCCTCTTCCTTTGACTTTGCCACTGCTGCTGCTGCTGCTGCTGCTGCTGCTGTCGCTGTCTTCCAAGCCGCGTCGGGACGTGGTTCAGATGGCAGGAACGTGGCACAAAGGAAAGATGATGCGAGGACCTCGTTTGGACCTTGCCATTGCGTCGCTACACCACCTTCTGAAGCTCCGTGGCCGTCGCCACAATACTCTCTTGACGGCTGTAATTATCCGTGACCCCCTGCAATAGCTTTGCAGAAACTACAGGGCTTACCTTTGTACTAACGTGCAACAAACCAGAAATTAGGTGTGTAAAATGGTAGGGAGGAGGCAGGGAGCTCGCAGCTCCCATAAATGGGGGAGGGCGGGAGAAGGAAAAGGCGAAGTAAGAAGGCAAGAAACCACTTCCGCTAGATACGACAGCGGTTGCGGACAAACTGGATAAATTCAAGTTCACGGAGCGGTGTGTTTCTTCTATTTCTGAAAAATAAACACCGTGCAAAATTGTCAAGCGGACAACTGACGCAGGGCGGGCAGACGCAAAGTAACGTTTAAAACGAACTCACCACTCTCTTATTGCACTAAACGCTGAAACATTACCGCTAATTATCGTCAATCATTTAGCTAACCATAATCCTAATCCTATCCTAATCCATATCCTAATCCTAACCATATCCTAATCCATAAGAAAGGGGACGCCAAAGACTTGAAAAATTATAGACCGATCAGTTTACTGTCCGTTGCCTACAATGTATTTACTAAGGTAATTGCAAATAGAATCAGGAACACCCTAGACTTCCGTCAACCAAAGGACCAGGCAGGATTCCGTAAAGGCTACTCAACAATAGACCATATTCACACTATCAATCAGGTGATAGAAAAATGTGCGGAATATAACCAACCTTTATATATAGCTTTCATTGATTACGAGAAAGCGTTTGATTCAGTCGAAACCTCAGCAGTCATGGAGGCATTGCGAAATCAAGGTGTAGACGAGCCGTATGTAAAAATACTGAAAGATATCTATAGCGGCTCCACAGCCACCGTAGTCCTCCATAAAGAAAGCAACAAAATCCCAATAAAGAAAGGCGTCAGGCAGGTAGATACGATCTCTCCGATGATATTCACAGCGTGTTTACAGGAGGTATTCAGAGACCTGGATTGGGAAGAATTGGGGATAAGAGTCAATGGAGAATACCTTAGCAACTTGCGATTCGCTGATGATATTGCCTTGCTTAGTAACTCAGGGGACCAAGTGCAATGCATGCTCACTGACCTGAAGAAGCAAAGCCGAAGGGTGGGTCTAAAAACTAATCTGCAGAAAACTAAAGTAATGTTTAACAGTCTCGGAAGGGAACAGCAGTTTACAATAGGTAGTGAGGCACTGGAAGTGGCAAGGGAATACATCTACTTAGGACAGGTAGTGACTGCGGATCCGCATCATGAGACTGAAATAATCAGAAGAATAAGAATGGGCTGGGGTGCGTTTGGCAGGCATTCTCAGATCATGAACAGCAGGTTGCCATTATCCCTCAAGAGAAAAGTTTTTAACAGCAGTGTCTTACCAGTACTCACGTACGGGGCAGAAACCTGGAGGCTTACGAAAAGGGTTCTACTTAAATTGAGGACGACGCAACGAGCTATGGAAAGAAGAATGATAGGTGTAACGTTAAGGGATAAGAAAAGAGCAGATTGGGTGAGGGAACAAACGCGAGTTAATGATATCTTAGTTGAAATCAAGAAAAAGAAATGGGCATGGGCAGGACACGTAATGAGGAGGGAAGATAACCGATGGTCATTAAGAGTTACGGAATGGATTCCAAGGGAAGGAAAGCGTAGCAGAGGGCGGCAGAAAGTTAGGTGGGCGGATGATATTAAGAAGTTTGCAGGGACAACATGGCCACAATTAGTACATGACCGGGGTAGTTGGAGAAGTTTGGGAGAGGCCTTTGCCCTGCAGTGGGCATAACCAGGCTGATGATGATGATGATTTAGCAAACAGCACAGAAAGCTTCGCTTACACTGATTTCCCACAGTGCGTGCGATCCGCATGATTTTTTTCTTAGCCGTACATCATTTCCTGGTTGGGGTGCTCGAATCGTTTCGGCTCAACGTACAACCTTCTCTTTGATACGACAAACTGAAATGTGGATGTCGAAATATTCGCCAACCTGATTGATGTTGCGACTTGCAGGCTCGAAGAAGTGGCTCTTCCTCTTAATTTTCAAATGAAGTCTAACGGGCAGTTCTCTCTCTGTCTTGCTCTCGATTTCAGGATTCAGTGCCTCGACTATAACCGTCTTTTTATTTAACTGCAAAGCATTTTTAGGACGTGGGTTACCGCCGAATCGAATAGTCTGTCCTGATGCGAAAGCATCAAATGGCCCATTGAGCGAAAAAATTCAGCAACCGTTCTCGTACCGTGAAATGGGTTAAGCGAAGCTTGTCCTGCGTGCACCTGACGTTCGTCACGGTTAAGTAACCCACAGGTAAAGGTGCTGGGTGGCTTCGGCCTCCCGCTCCCTCAGCTCGGAATCATCTCGTTGCTGTCGGATTGCCTGCGCTCGGGCGGCTCTAACGGCTGGATCGGTCCGCCGACAGCGAGCTCTTTGACGGGCGAGTTCTCGCCGCCGCTCGTCGAACGCTGCATGTTCCTTGGAGGAACGCACAACGCGTGGGCGTCCCACCCGTTTTGCGTGACTGAACTGAACGGAAACGAAGCCGGTGCAGCGCGCCCGAGACCATTTACTGCCCTTTCCCTTCCCGGCGGAAGTGAAACGGCTCTGATAGGTTGCGCGCGTGGCGTGAGCACGCGCCTATGCAGCTGGAATCCTTTCTAATGACTCACGCTCCGGCGCCGGCGCAGCTGTCAACTCATAAAAGCGTCCTTTCCCGCAGCTGCTGTGCTCTGGGAGCAACTGGGATGTTGCGTGACCAGACCGCCACCGAAACTTGTGAGCCAATACAAGCTTCGCTTGAAAAGCCGGTGTCTGTAGCTGCGAAATGGCACCTAAATTCCCATTGGCTGCGACACCACGTCGCGTGCGCGCCTCCAGGAGCAGAGCGGACGAAATGGCGCCAGGTGCTACGTGAGGGGAGAGGGCATCGTGTGCTATTAATTTCTTCATAGCGATTACGGAGGCGAACTTTGAACGCAGGCGAAAGCTGGCGGTAAAAGACAGAGAGATTGTGATTGTGAATAGCGTCTCTTCGTCTTCACAATCACATTATCTCTCTATCTCTCTCTCTATCCGCGCGTTCCTTTTTCGCGCCAGCTCTCGCCTGCGTTCTAACTTCGCTTCGGTAATCGCTATAAAGAAATTAATATATAAGAAATTCGTCAGCCCTTCCACTCTGTGAAAAAGGATGAGCAGCGGAGCTGTGGTGTGTTTTACCTGAATCGACGCATCTATGTATATATAGGTATTATTATTATTATTATTATTATTATTATTATTATTATTATTACTGAAGGACATAGACAACGAATACATCTTTTGACTTTAGAGTGATTTATTGCAATTCGTTTATGAAGTTCTGACGTGTGCAAGTACTGTCGCATGGCCAGACGGGAATTCCACAATATTTACGACTTCACTGTGAACTATGTAATTGTGAAAAGTAAATGAAACTTGGCGTAATGTTAGAGTTGTCTTAGTGGCTAATTGTCTTATCATTTGTTTCAGGATAGTTTCGATAAAACAAGAGTTACAGCCGTTTTCTGTAACCATATTCCCTCCGTAGACGGCCATGTATTGACAGCAGACAAGAATTCTGTAACGTTTACAACTTCACTGTGAACTAATTATTGTCTAGAAGGTTTCAGTGACCACAAGTTAATTCATTTACACGTCAATATTCCGTTACCATTTGCAGGCTGTCGAACAAATCCGTGATTATAATAAGGCTAACTATGTTGATATGAACACTAATCTAACTACATTCTATAGTCATACATTTCTATCCTCTCTTTCCTGTCGCTCAGTTGATGAAAACTGGGTGCTATTTAAAGACACTTTTTTAGCGTTAGTTGATACGTAATATACGTAATAACATAATAAAGAAGCGAGACATGGAATACTTCTCTGAGTTAGAAATCTTCCCTCGTCGAGCGTCCGAATCCCCTCGGCACGCTTCAACGTCTCTGGCCGGAGATCGTTGGAGGTTCCCGACAAGGACCTCCATGGTTGAGAGGGACACCGGTGGTCCAGAAGGAACCTTCCAACCTCTCCTGAAATACAACAGCACTAAGGTCGCTCATAAGTACGCAAGCATTCTATGGCAACTTTTGAAGAACCCTTTCTTGCGACCAGAACTTCAAAGCCACTCATTTTTACAAAAGGTTCTATAGAAAACACAATTCTTATTTGGAACCACGGCGAAGAGCGCCTGCTTAGATGATTTCATACTGGATTTTAATTTCGTTAGTCCGTCAATCTCGTTCACCCACAGTTGTTCCAAGTCAGCTAAACTTTCTTGGTGTCAAAGTCAACTGACCGCCACCAATTATAACGACTTACCATCTCAGATAACATCGACCATACGATTGTTCGCTGAAGACTGTGAAACTTATCGCAAAATTCACTCCTCCACTGGCCACCTCGCGCTTCAGCAGTTACCAACTGGTGTTCTTCGGGGGGTTCTAAATACTGGCAAATGTAAAATAAAGACATTAAGCCGGAAAAAGAAAAAAAAAACAATTCTGCGTTCGCGCACTGGCATATTTAATAACAGCTTGCTAACTCACGCAACTTATAGTATGAATATCTATGTGTGCATCTAACTCCCAGACTAACGTGGTCAACGCACATAGCGAAAGGAGCCGCAAAAGCCTCACGCACGCTAGGCTAATTAAAGCGCCACTTTCAGGGAGCCCCTACAACTATACTCGCAAACTGGCAATACTTAACATTCGTTCGCCCTCAAATAAAATATGCATCCGCCTTCTGCAGGGTAACCTCACCACGAACCATCTATTCCACACCATCGAAACTGCTCAAAACCGTCCACCACGCTTCATCTCCCATGACTAACAGATGTTCGAGCGTGTCTAACGTAAAACTATCACTATCACTCCTTTTTTTGTCTCATTCATAAAATAGTCCACAGTCATCATCAGCTCACATTTCCACTCATACGGCCACATCGCACTTCAAGTACGTCGCCTGCTCAATCTGCTGGCCAGGTATCAAAGGATTTTTGGTGGAACACAACCTTTTGCCTTTTCAGCATTGCCTCGTGCCATCAAGCTATAAAATGGCCTCCCAGAAAACATCGTTATCGTAAGCGATGCGGAAACCTTCAGAGCATCTCTCTACTAGCGTTCTCTTGTAGCTAGCTATATTAGATAGTCTTATAGGTTAGGCGACGCGAGCCGCACCCAAGCGTTTGGAGACGCAAAGAACCCAATGCGAGCTCAGGAGAGCGCGAAGGGATGGAATTGCGTCCCCTAACGCTTGGGCGCGGCTTGTGTGTCTTAACCTGAATGTATTAAGAACTCGCGACACACTAATGATTCCTAAAATGTGGTATTAGCTGTCAGTTGTTTACCTTGCTCTCACCAATAAGCGCGCTTGAATAAGTCTTGTTCCTTCACATGTTTTTACATAACATGTCTTGTTACTTATACAGATTAAGTTTTTTTTCCTCGGACATCCATTCATATCTTACCTACTACTACTACAAAAAAAAAAAAAAAAAAAATGGGAACGTTAAATTTGTTAGTGTTGTGAAAACTCTTGTAACACTGTGATTTGTACTTATTTTCGTCGCTAGGTGTTGTTTAATGATTATCTTGCCTGTTCTCTAGTTGTTGCTTTTTCTTTAAGTGTTTTTTTAGTGTACCAAAATGAACTGAACATTTATGTAACCTCCCTTCCGCCCCGCCCCCCTCACTCCGCGCAATGTTCGGAATTGGAACCTGTGGTGTAAACAAACAAACCAATAAATTCAAACACCCCTACCATTTTCTCTTTTCGTGGAATTTTCGTGCGTCATGACAGAGCGCTTGTCTCGTCAAGACTGTCGTCCGTGTATTTTGAGTTCTTTTCAGTACGAAACTTCCTCCACGTTGCTGATAAGGTAAGAACCATTTTATACGGGGTCTGGTAAATAATAATAATTAAAAAAATATGGAATTTTATGTGCCAAAACCACCCTATGATTATGAGGCATGCCGTGGTGGGAGACTCCGGGTTAGTTTTGACCGCCTGGGGTTCCTTAACGTGTACCCAATGCACGGCACACGAGAGTTTTTGCATTTCGTTCTTTTTTTTTTAGCAGCACCAAATTTCGCCTCTTGCAGATAGCACAATTCCAATTCCCGAGCTTTTTTATTACTCGATGAGGCGGCAATTACTTCTACGAGAAATCAAAACGTTTAATTGAATGAATTATAACATGATTGTACTATTTAACGTTTTACTTAATTAGCTTACGGCACGTATTTCGATCTACGAATCGTAATTAGTGATTTTGGAAGGTATATCGATTTGGAACGAATTCTGATGATGGTACTGGTGTCGAGATACGCGCCGTCAAACTTGCGGTCAAAATACACCGTTGTTCCACTTGTGTGTATTGTTTTTAAAGAATACGCTGTTTCATGCATTGACGCACAAAAGTAACCGGAACGCAAATGCATTTTTCGTCGAACACATTGAAAATTAATGCCTCGAAACTGCTGCAGTCCTGCGAATTCGTTCCAGGTTCACGATAAGCATCGGGAACTCACTGGCCACAAGTCGTAAATTGGAATATATGCGCCGTAAAGTAAATAATCAAAACGCTAATTTGTGTAATTATGTTAATCATTCATTAAGCATTTACATTTCTCGTAGAAGTTAATGGTCGCCTCATCAAGTAATTAGCTGAAGGGTTATAATAGGGCTGTCTGCCACAGGCAATTTCTTAAAATTTGGTGAAGACAAAAAAAGAAAAAAAAAAACCTCGTACAATTTGTCATACCAGGTAAAGATTCCTGGTATAGATTTGTTATACGAGTTCTGTCCCGTGTGAGTTACTGGTCAAGACAGCCGCAGCCACGGTGAGCGAATTTCGGGGGTTCGCCTAGAAGTTTTCGGTTTAAAAACAGCACAAGGTGTGTACCGTATCGATTCGAAGATAGGCCTGCTTATTATATCTTTTCTTGAAAATGTTACCCGAGAAACGCGCTATAGACTTACATTCGGGACCAATTAATTTCGCTCGTCCTATACTCGTGAACAAACATGTAGCGAACGGAATTCCTTCGTTGCGCCTTCCGTAAAGACAGTCTGGAGATTATTGCAGATTGGCTTAATTACGAAACGCTGCTTATTCAATGTACTCGACAGCACCGATGAGGACTCCTCTGGTAGTTCCGACGAGGATGCAGCTTGTGGCATCGAGTAAGCAAAGCTTGGTTGCCGAGCTCACAGTAAACAAGTGTGTGTCACGTTGAACCTTCTTCTTTTTTTTTGTTTTTCTAAGGAAAGATACGAGTCGGCCCATATTGGAATCCTTTTTTTTAATAAATTTCTCGGTGAGTTCAATATATAAGGGTCGGCCAACACTCATGGTCGAACTATATTACCGAGTAAATACGATATGTCAATTTTACACACATCTTTCCTGTGTTTTCTTTCTTTTATTTTTTTTTTCGCTTTGTGTTTCTCACTTTTTCGGTAGTTTCACTGAAATTTTTTGTTGATGGCTTTTTTTCTGTCACTTTCACGAAAAAAAAAGTATGTTACGTAGTGTTGCGGAAACGACGGAGCCGCGGACGTCAGTGAAGTTGGAAATGGATTCCTTATTAAAACTTGGATATAGGCTCCACCAACGACGGCTCCTGGCTCTTCGTTCCAAATCGCGCCGGTCTCGAAGAGCAACCGCTCTCGTCCTCTGCATCGCCGGCGACTCCCCGGCGATCTCTCTTTTTGGACAGAGACGTGCGCGCTGCGCGAAGAAAGCCAAAGCTAGAGTTATTGTATAGGCTCCCTTCCTTCAAGGGAGTCTATAGAGTAACTCTAGCCAGAGCCACCTATATAACAAGGCGCTGGCCTGTCGGTTACGTGTCCCCCTGTATAGAGCGCCGAGCGGAACTGATGCTGCGTATATGCCCCGTTCCTGCAAGACGGTGTTGCCTTTTGCGCTGCGGAAAACAACTGTGCCGTTTCTCCGCTCGGACACTTGCACGTGTCCACGTTCCTACGTGTGAAAAGCCAGGAATGCCACAAAACCTTGTGACCCTTCTGACCCTTCTGAGCGCAGTTTCCAGGGGGTGCGACAGAGCCGAATGCTGGGACGGGGCTGTAACAGGGCGTATACTCGCACAGGTGAGCACCAAAACTCCGACAGAACATACGAGAAGCGACGAGACACCCGGCAATACACGACACATCAAATTAAATATCAGCTCTACAAGTATACATAGCCATGATCTGAGTGGAATGACTAACCAGGTGAACAGCTGTACCTTTTTTTTTTTTCTTTACAGTAATGAAGTCGCGCATATGAGATCGTCTGCCTGCACTTACGTGGGTGGTGAAGCCGCACACGAAAGCTAATTGAGGATAGGAGGATGACGAATTACGAACGAAGGTAATATGAAATTAATTAAATTATGGGGTTTTACGATACCAAAGCCACGTTCTGATCATGAGGAACACCGTAGTGGAGGACTCCGCAATAATTTCGACCACCCGTGGTTCCATAACGTGCGCCTAAATCTGGGTATACGCGGGTGTTTTCGCATTTCGCCCCCATCGTAAGAAACACGTAAGAAACACGAGAACGAAAGACGGGTGATGACGCGGCCATGAAGTTTTCCGCACCATATCGCCGTGTTAGTAGCCGTCAAGGACTGCTGGGACATAGTTCATTTTCTATCGGCCACGACTCGCATCACTGTCTGCTAAAGAAGTCAAAGTCCGGACTTACAGAGTTTCGAGAACTTCTACGGCGCCAAAACGGCCCAATAAATGCCTTGAAATACGTGACGTCACGCCGACATACAGGCGCGAAATTTTAAAATGACAGTGTGCCTTTTATTTTCTCCTTTAGCGCAATCAAATTCTTTACGCTAAATTAAAGAGAAAAAAATGGGATTTTGAATGAATACCTCATCAGTATAAACTGCAGTGACTGTGGAGTTGTGCTGCTGATCCCGAGGTCGCCGGTTCGATCCCGGTAGCTGCGGCCGTATTCAGATGGAATCTAAACGCAAAAACGCTCATGTGCCGTGCATTGGGTGAACGTTAAAAAATCCCAGGTGGTAAAAATTAATCCAGAACGCCACATCACGGCTTGTCTCATAATCAGATCGTGGTTTTGGTACGTGAAACCCCATGATTTTTAAGTTGTTTTAGACTGTTTTAGTGTTTAAATTCTATGGTTTATCTTCCGGAGACAGCTCAATGGTGTAAGTGCTCTCTAAGTCGGTTTCTATTACCAAATATATATTAGAAACGTGAAAAATTATTTTTCTGCTTGAATACACCTGTTATAGGCGATGAATGCAGCATCGTCTATTCTTTCTCTCTTATTTTTTATAGTAGCCTATGCACAGTGATGAATGCGTCACATCATGTAGTAGGTTGGCAGGTCGATGTTGCGCGCTGAATTTTCTTGTCAACTCAGGGTTTTTGAAACGCACGTACTCGATCCGCCGGTGCTTTTTTCTCGACGCGCCACGGTGGTGATCAGACATCGGTGCCAATTTTCACAAGCGTTGATGGCGGTGACGTACATAAACTACTTCCTTGCAGTTCCGCTTGCATCCGACTTTAATATCGGGGAGAAATAGTTTACGCAATCGCTTCCGAGTTGAATTTGATTGGGTACCGAGAAACCGAGGTGGCAGCCTAACCACTCAAACTGCTGTAGAATGGCTGCCGACTGCGATCGTGGTTCCCTCGTGTGTGTGTGTGGCGTGCCACTTCCTTCCTCAGGAAACAAGTGAAGAACCTCAGGGAAAAGAAGACTGGCCGCGGCTTACATGCGTAGCTCGCGAAATGGTCTTCCGCCACGGGAAGTGAGCGTGTAAACTGCGTCCGCTTCCCTGTGGGCCTCAATATGCTCGCGCCGAAAAGGTGGGAGGGGTGTGGGGAAGGGGCCGGTCGCGCCTGACAGCCGCGCCGATACGGCTGGCGCGCGCGCGTTCGCAAACTACCGGTCTTTCTTTGGCCGGAGAGAAAAAGAGAGTGCCCCAGGGAACCGCGCTAGGCGCAGTGGAATGAACCGTATCGAGCAACACTGCGTGTCTCCCCGGCCGAACGAAAGCGCGCGCACGCAGGCACGGACGCGCACGCGTGCACTCGTCTCGAGTTGTTAAATAGTGAGGTGGCGCGCGAAGGGACCAGTCAATGGCTGACACCTGCCGGCGGACCAGGTCGCGAACGGCGTCGAGACCGAGGCGCTCTACTTAAGCCCGACGCCGCTACCGCGCGCGCCCGCGTCTTAAGAAGTCGCGCGGGATCTCGGAAACTGGTGCCGACACGTGCGCGACGAGCATGACCGAGAGACGACGTCGCGGGAACGGCCGATGGCGCAGCTGCACGTTGCTTCTGGTGAGTGTAGACGGGAGTGAGAAATAATAATAATAATAATAATTAACGCGTGGGATCCGATGTGACCTGATAGCACGATGCCTCCGGATGCCTCTCACAGCAATAGCGAAATGAAACGGTCGTGTAGTTACAACTACGGCGTTAGAATTAAGGGACGACAGCTTTCTGCGACAAAGGAGTGCGGCTCGCGCGCGGCTTGTGGGTGCCTTAAATAGACGTACAAACAGTGCCACGGTTTTCTGATGACGTGTACAGTACGGTACGCATTCGAAGAGAACACCTAATCAGTAATAAATACGATATAAACTGGAACAATTATTTGACGTTATAGGATAGACGTTGCTGATATACATCTCAGTGATAATCGACGCATAACTGCGTGTTCCTTTTAAGTGTGTAAAGAACGTCGACTTCATATATATAGGGGACAAGGCTGATGAAAAATAAAAGTTGGAGGTTTAGTTCTCAGTGATGCGTAGAAGTTAATCGGAGAAGAGCTATTTTACGAAATTTAATTAGATAATGTTATGTATATTCATGACTGGTTTTTCTTGTGGTGTGTTTGCAGGCAGCTATATTGCTAAAATATTTTATAAATATAAAGATATGGATTAATTTCAGACACTGTATGATTTTACGGCCACGTTTACCCTCCTATATTGTCCATAATGAACGCTCTTCCACGAACAGTGGTAAGCTTTGCCGCCTTACGCGCAAGGAATTTGTGAAGCCGCATTTACAGGCAGCTTAAGCGCGGCTGTAGAGACGTGATCGCAAGTTTGTAAAAAGTGCCTTGCAGTATATGGACAGAACATATTTGTCACTTGGCACGTTGTTTGCCACTTATGAGAAAGAGGAGCCGCATTCCCAGGAAAGCTATAGAAATTAACCATTTTGGAAAGGAGAAACGAACTTCGTTGGCTCAAGATGAGGCGGCGAGGGAGCGCAAGAAAGCTCAGGAGGTGTTGAGCCGCTGACAGGGCGAAATAGAGAACCTCATAAAATGCAGCTATTCCGTGTAAGATGGGACGCAACCGACATGTTTCTCGCGCAGGTCTTGGCTGTTATGGCCGCAGACGCAGAGTCCATCGTGAGGTCACTGACCGACGAGGCCAGCCAGCCAGGAGGTATTGGCGACGTGTCCAGAGCCCAACATCAAGGTTACGAGACACCAAGACTTCAGGACACAGTGGCGGCGCTTCCGTCGGGCTTCGAATTCGCGGAGGCCGTGACCCACGATGCGGTGAAAGCGCGGGCTGCCAGTGCCGAAGGAAGGCGCGATGCTGGCGCATCGTCACAGACGCTGTACCGGACACACGAGGGCGGCCTGCCCTCTCCGAACCCCATCGGCGAACGGTATCACGCCTCGGCTACTGACCTCTACAGTGGCCAAGACAATTTCGGTGGTTCAGGCGGTTTCGGCTTTCCAGATGCCATGAGGTCAGTATACGTGTACACGTACACTAGTCTGTCGTAAAAGCTTCCAGACAGAAATGCTCGCGGCTTTAAGCTGCACATAAAACTGTATGACGGGGCTGTGTCAGATGCTCGCCTCACCAACTCCGCGCACTCACGACCTGTGAGATCTCGGAGGTCATAACGTAGTGCAACATTTAAGAGCTATAGTCAGTCAACGAGAAGCTGAAGAAGAAGGGATCCTTCATTGTCCGCAAGTGATCGCCCTTGGCTCTCGTACAGAGGACGGTTGGCGAGGAAGGTACAGCGGTAGAGGGGCAAGCCCTCTCCCCTCTTTGGATCCGCTAGTGATCTCGTTGGCGATTGGCTGGCACGATTCCTAGCATTCGCTGCACGGAGTTGAGGAGGCGGAGTATAGCTTATGCGCATGTATGTATTCCTGCAGGAGACGCATTGTTCAAACTGCTTAATTCAGCCTTTGCAGTACCGTTACATATGACTTACGTGTATGCACTCATGCGACAGGTATAGTACCCAAGGGAATGGATATGAAAGAGATGCATATGCTTCGTGTAAGCTGCCCAACAGATGACTGTACGCGTTCGTCGCGCGACCATCCAGTGCACTTTCAGCGTTCTGGATGTTCTCTCTGAAACGCGCAAAGAAAAGGCGAAGAACACTACGTCATAAGTAACACTCTGCGAAGTACATTGAAACGAGAGGGCATGCAGTGCGCGTACGTGTTTATCATATGTGGTGTTTCATACACACAGGCTGCTTGTTGCAAGCTCCGACAGTCACTTCAACCGTTACTGTATAGGCTGAGATTCGCGAATATAGTCTAGGGGACGTGAAAAAACGATCACAGAATTTAAGAGGCCACTTATGCAACCTCTTCGTGTGGTAACCCATACAAAGAGAGAGAGAGAGAGATAGAGAGAGAGAGAGAGAGAGAGAGAGAGAGAGAGAGAGAGAGAGAGAGAGAGAGAGAGAGAGAGAGAGAGAGAGAGAGAGAGAGAGAGAGAGAGAGAGAGAGAGAGAGAGAGAGAGAGAGAGAGAGAGAGAGAGAGAGATGGCTCTGCTTTTTGCGAATGTATATTTTCCGTGCAATATATTTCTCTCGCAGTTACTACCACGACGGCTCGGGACCCAAGGCGTACAACACGCAACACGCGTACGCCTACGAGAAAGTTTATCCGGAGCGCACCTACAGCACCAATCACGCCACGTCTTACGAAAAACACTACGACAACGACAACAACAAAGGCAGGCCGTGGGGCGGAGGCTACGAGTCACGCTACAGTAGCAGTTATCCCATCAGAGGCGGCGACGGCGGCGGCTACGGCTTCCGACACGGCGACAGCTACGGTTCGGGAAAAGGGAGCGGTGGGTACGGGTCGGGTTACGCCATCGGCTACGGACCGAAGGGAGGAGGCCACGGATCGCGCTACGACTCCCGGCCGGCGGCCGCTTCGCCTTCGCGGAGCCGCGGAGGCGGTGGAGGAGCTGGCCCCAAGATAAAACGCTACGTATACAAGAACCCGCATGACCGGAGCACCACGCGCGTTGTGCAAATGCACTCGGGCAGCAGACATCCCAGCTGGGCAGCGTCGAGTGAAAAGCGGCAGATGTGGAAACCCGGCGGCATGGAACAGTTCGTGTTAGGACTGATGCGCGATGGCTGATGGGGGCGTCGCCTTCTTTGTTTGTTTCTTTTCATTTGTCTTGGCAACGCCTTACCACGATGTTTTTTTTTTTTTCCCAGTGGAATCCGACGGATGTAAATGCAATCAGCCCAGAGGTGCTGCAGTCGAATTCGGTTTATTCGACACCGCTTTTAATTCGACACTGTTCGACAACACTCGCTAGAGGCATTCACGCCCTAGCGTGAATGCTAGGGCGCGCATTCACACACACGCCCACGCGCACACGCACACACACACGCACACGCACACGCACACACACACACACACACACACACACACACACACACACACACACACACACACACACACACACACACACACACACACACACAAGCTTCAATATACTAGAGCACGTCCCTCAAGATCTACCTGTTCGTCGGCGGTATACGTAGGGAAAATGTGCAGGTATTATGATAAGAGAGTCCCTGCTGTGGAGTTTATTATTACTATTATTATTGTTTGATAACTATGGAAACATACGGGGGGGGGGGGGGGGACAAGAAAGCGTGTGGCGAAGACGGCGAATAATGATGTGCACAGCCTTCTGTGCAGACTACGAACGCGCGTATCCCAGTACACGCGCCTTAGCGGACAGAAGTCTTTGTGGCTCGCACAATTTGCGCAGCTGTCCCGTTTAAAATTAATTCTGTTCTGGGGTTTTACGTGCCGAAACCACGATGGGATCCTAAAGCACGTCGTAGTGGGGGACTCTGGATTAATTTTGACCACCTGGGGTTCTTTAACGTGCGCCCAATGCACAGTACACGGACTTTTTTTATTATTATTATTTTGCCCAAATCGAAATGCAGCCGCCGCGACTGGGTTTGATCCCGTGCCCTCAGGCTTCGTAGCGCTACGCCAAAGCCACTGCGCCGCCATGGCGGACATGCCCAGGCGTTTGCGCTTAGCAGCATATGCACTGCAGGCAAGAACAGGATTATAAATCTCGCTTTCACAGCGACCGCTGAGAGAGCGTGGCTAAGACAACCCCATAACAATTAAGACATGCAGTTCCAGGAAATAAACTCATTGCCACCTTCAAGCGCATCTTGTAATCTTACTTTCAGAGAATACGAACCAGCTTTGCATGTTCAATGGAAGCAGACTTAACGGAAGTAGACTGCGCGCCGGCATGCAACCTTATTGTACGTGGAGCTCAATTGGTCATAAGAGCTCGTAATTCACGGATATCGAGGGCGCGCTTGTGAGTAAACGCTTACGCTGCGCTTCGGCTGGACGACTTAATATCCCTCAGAAACTGCACACTTAGGATCAGGATCAGGACACTGCTTCTAATATATTTTGGAGAAATTATTTCTTTGTGTCACTGACCGTGGTGCACAGACGTATAGACTTGAAGCTAAACATTTCGACAGAATTACCTGTCTGCTAATAAAATTCACTTATTTGGTTGGAGTCAGTCTGAAAGTCCTAGAGACGTATAGTTATTGTACACTGTTACGTATACATACGCGCTCATGCAACTTGAACCCGTAAGAGACAATTAATTCAACAGGTGCAAGTTGCAAAGAAAGAACTTAACGTTAGTGACTTATTATGTCGTAGCTATAGTTCTGCATATAATCCAACTGCTAATTTATTTTTTATTTATTTATTTAGTCATACTGTTAACCCTCACTTGAGGGTCGTTACAGGGAGGGTTAGTAATTGAATTGTACATAGAACAAACATTGAAGATCATTTGTAGGAGAACATTTGTAACACATAGAACATTAACACAGAATATAGAACAGAATCAGACATGGGACTGAAAAATGGTGCAGTATCTATTTGGGGTAACAAAGTAATAAAAATTTTCTAAGAATACCTGTTTTTTGTGCACTTTTGCTACGGAAAATTACCTAGTATTGTAGACAATCGACCAAGAAAGCAGCACGGAGAACCACAATGGCATTTATCTGTGCCAACTAATCCGACGAAGCTTTTGCGCCATCCTGCAGCTGTTGAAAGAATAGTAACGATGTGCAAGCTACGGACGGTGACTATTGACGGCTTCACTCCGACAATGCGTGCTTCAGTGAAATGGTGAATATTCAAACTAAACCCCCCCCCCCCCCCCCCCAGTAGAAAACTTCCTAAGAAAAAAAAAAAAGACGGGAAAGACTACGAACAGTGGACGCGTCAACAAATGTACACCTACTTACCTGGCCGCATTTTTCGGGAATGTAAAGCTAAGAACTAGTGCTTGCTTCGAAGTTTAGCAAGTGAACATGCGTTCTAAATATATCGCAGTATGCCACATGAAGTTATTAACTAATTTTCTAATTAGGAAGTTCATCGTCATGATATTATAATCAGTGAAGAACTTCTCACGTCCTTCGCAGCGATTAATTTGCTGACAAAATTTTTGTCTTTATTGTTACTGCTATCGCTTTAGTAATTCAAAAATTTGTAGCTGTCCTAATGGCCAGTTGCGAAATGCCCAGTGTTTTATCCATTTCAGATTATGGGAAGACTCCGAGCAGCATTTAAAGAAAATCAGGAAAGCATCAGTACATTGGAGCAGCGAAATGCATTATGCATCCCCAGCCCTAATAGTTTGCGGAACACGGGATTCGATTATACGCAACATTTATTCGCTGCCAAGTTAAATTCCCTAGCGACTTCACCACATAAACTGGAATTTAGTCGAACGATATGGTGGTCGTAGGCGGTCTTCCGGCACGTACGCATTGCAGCTTCTCGTACGCGGTCTTCCGGTACGTATGCATTGCAGTATAATTGTCCGCCATGGAATTGGAAGCTGCAATGCGTGCGTGCCGGAAGACCGCGTACGACCACCATATCGTTCAAATAAATTCCAGTTTGTGAAGTCGGTGAAGTCGCGAGGGAATTTAACTTTTTTTCCTGTATGGCAGTGAACATACGTTTGAAGACATCTTACAAACGAGTGTAGACGCGGTACCAAAACCAGAACAGAGACTGTTCTTGCGAAGCAGTCAAAACAGTTGGTAGCTGACCTTCGCCAAATGTCATAAAAAAACAAATTATTAGTTTTTTTAACTTACGTGCGTGAATAAAAACGTCCAACAAAACGCCATTGTTTCACTAAATCTGGCGCAGATTCGTGTAAGTACGCTTGGTCATAAGATAGGAGGCGTTGGTCATAAGCCACATCGTGCGTATCCGTATCCGATCGAATAATTTTGTTGCATTGAACTTAATTTTATTGCTTAAGCGCGCCTATGTGACTGTACCAAGTATGCAATTGACGAAAATAAACATTGTAACGTAAGACTAATTTGTAGTACTTGCATTTTGCGGAAACTTATGCACTATATGTTGTGTCGGAACCTTTTCTGTCCGCGCTGCTCCGCGCAGTTCGCACGCACGCACGGACCACGCACGCACGCACCCTTCCGCGCCGGTTTCCGCGTGGTGTGTTCCGTCCTTCGATCGGAGCGCTTAATTGTGTGTAAAAATAGCGCCAATAAAAAGAGACACCCGTGCCAAATGGTAGTTGGAATACTCCTCTCTCTATACGCATCCATGTCGTCCGCGGTGCAGGCCTTCCGTGAGCGTACGTTCGTTATCGTGAAGCCGGACGGCGTTCAGAGGGGCCTGATCGGCAGAGTAGTCAGCCGGTTTGAAAAGAATGGCTTCAAATTAGTGGCTATGAAGTTCCTTCAGGTTAGTAGAGCAGCTCTTTATTATTTGCATGCTTGCGAACGGGGCGATGTTTGTGGGTTGAGATCTTGTGCTTTCGTTTGGTGATAATCCATTTACGTGTTCCGAAGTTATTGGATTTCATAGAACAACCAAAGGGACAGGAATGCGTTGCTAGTTTAGGATGTCGGTAGTAGTGCTGATGCACCATTTCTTCTCGGGAACAAAGCTCTGTGTAGTTTACATTAACCAGAAAAGAACGTTTGCTTGACGCCGTGGCCGGATTGAGAAAAGCGAAGGGTCGCATCTAACGGCCCTTCCGTCGCGGGACCCTTTGCCCCGCGACTTCATTAGAGCGGAACAACGGAGACCGGAGCTGCAACCTAATTAGCCACCGACTCCCTTAGCCCCTCAATTAGTTAAAGAAAAAAAGAAGTTCCGTACGATTACAGTTTGCGATAGTGCTTTCACTTCACACCAATTGGACAAGTGCAAGTATTCTTAAAAGCCATGAAAGAATAGTATAAAATAATACTGTTAGACTATTAACAGAACACCAACCAAAATGATGGTGTGAAAAGAATCAAAGAAAGAGACTCATTATTTGACAAATTCATTCATTCCAAGGACCTAACAATACTGCCAGAATATAAAATAATTCGAAATAAGCTGAATTCAGATCTTACGAACGCTCGAAATGGATTATACGTATACAAAGCAGTTTTCTGCTTTGTATACGTATACAATTTTACATATGTCATACTAATTAACAGAAATTCACTAATCAAGTTTGTAACTAGTTGCCTTATGGCCCATATTGCAATTTACAAATTCTAGCCATGGAGTTCGCTAGGTGAATCCACTCAGAATGAATTCTCAGGATGACACCATTTTTGAGATGGTGACTCCCGAACTTTGCGGAGAAATGCATTGGCGCTCCAGTTAATTTCATAGCAAAACATTGTTTTATGCATTGAAGCGCAATAGTAACTGAAACACCAATGCATTTTTCTGCAAAGTTTAGGAATGAATACCTCCAAACTGGTGTCATCATGAGAATTCATTCTCATGATGAAAATAAATCTACCGCTGTCTTAGCAACAATACACTATGCTCATAATCGCCAGCTTTTTGAATACCTAAAACTGAGGTTGTTTTGCCCATTCAATAATTGAGTTGTTTTCGCATTTGCAGGCAACAGAAGAAACCTTAAAAAAGCACTATGAAGAGCTCTCTCAACGCCCGTTTTTTCCTGCTCTCATAAAGTACATGCAGATGGGTCCCATTGTAATCATGGTAAGACGTACAAAATATTATTTGATGTTAGTGTATGCAAATTTGTTCTTGAAATTCTCATTGAGTGTGTGATCCTGATAAGTGGGATGCATGGTCAAATGAAATATGTGCATTCTTTGTTGTGAAATGTTAAATACTGCAGATTAAGAATACATTTGTATGGTCAAACTTGGCCACTGTAATGAAAGCCTAACTTGCTACGATGGGTGCACTCATAAGGCTTAGATGGAAAGTGGTTAGGTAATGAGACTTAAAAACAAGTTTTATCTACCATCTACTTTTAGCCCCATGTCGCATACACTTCACTCAGCAAGTCCTTATTCTAAGCTTCACCTTAGCCATAGTGCAAGGAAAAGGAGACCTTTGGCCACCATTGCTGCTGGGATTTGAACTCTTCCCATGGCAATTTGCAGTTGGGAGATGTTAACGACTCAATTATCATGCAGCTTTGGGGCTTGGTAATTTTTGTGGGGCTTTGGTGTGCCACACACACTCTGGGAATGGTGGCAAACTTGCACGTAATTTGGAGGACACAACAGGCAATGCTGGATAAGGACGATGTTGTATGCATCACAAGGATCTGGTTCTGAAGTGTCCGCTGTCTGCTGCAGTTGCGGTAAAAGAGTTCAGAGTCGGAGGAATTGCTAAAGTCTACTAAGCATTGAACCACATTCTTTTTTCTAGCAGCCCATCGTTGGTTACTAGATTAAATCTTGGGGGTTCATAGAAAAAGGGGAAGTGTTGCTTCCTGCAGGTGAACCTCGCCTTGTAAATGTTGCTGGCAACTGCTCTGCCCGAGCACCATCCATCAATGCAGTGTGGTCGGATGTCTGTCGCAGACAATTTTACCTATGTCCTTTGTATTTTCAGACAAGTACATGAAACAAATGCTTGAATCCCGTGTTGTGCATCCAAGTGTTTTTAACTCTTGCATTGCTACCATTCTGCAACCTTTAGAAGTCAGGACCTAGCTAACAGACATGACTAATGTTTACACATTGTTCTGCTAGGCTACTCCATCTGAAGTGCAAACAGGTATGTTACGTCATTGAAAGTGTTTTAACTCCTACATTACTGC
This sequence comes from Dermacentor andersoni, assembly GCF_023375885.2. Classification (NCBI taxonomy): domain Eukaryota; kingdom Metazoa; phylum Arthropoda; class Arachnida; order Ixodida; family Ixodidae; genus Dermacentor; species Dermacentor andersoni. The sequence goes on along the minus strand of NC_092817.1, from coordinate 56,829,333 downwards.
CATTGTGCAACTTTTAAAGGGTCTGTCTACAGTTTATTTCTTATTACTACCTCTTATTTTATTGCACAATAAAAAGCCTACCATTTGAAGTGTCTAAATGTGCCATGGTTTCTCTGGGAAGCGAGTAGAAATTTCTGGAAAGTGATTAAATGTAAATATACGAAACTGTGTATGGATGCCTATGGGCTAACTGTATGGGCTAACTTTCGGTGTACCACCAAGAAAAGTTAAAAAAAAAGACATTGTAGCCAAAGGGTGTGAAAGTTTGTTTACATGCTCTTGCTCAGTCTTCCTCTAAACCTTCAAAAAAAGTCACTCACTGTCGAACAAAATGTCAATGACCTCATCATGTACATGGTAAGACATGGTCAGCAAGCAAGTGGAAGCGGAAGGTTTCTGCCAACTGGCATTGCTGAGTACATGACAGGTACTGCACGCCGAGTTCACCGAGATAGGTACTGCTGAGAGGCGTTGAAGTTTCCCAACTTCACTTCCGACGCAAGCTTCAATGCTTTCTCTAGGTGCAGACAGTTACTCACGACCCTTTCTGCTGCTCTTTTTTCTTGGAGGAAATGGAAGAGTCCATGATCAACCTCCTCAGAAATTACGGGCCTTCCATTGTTCATGTAGTGCTTTAATCTGCCTTTTCTGTGGAATTGCTGTAGTAGAGTTTCGTAGGTTGAGTTCCATTTCTTGACTTGATTGCGGTCTTCTCCAAATTGACGGGCAGTCTTGCTCGCATTGCTGCCGGTCTTCTGCTGCCATTGGACCGCCTCCACTTTCTCTTCAATTGTGAAGCTGTGTCGCATCCTGATGTCCTTGCTGCTCTGTGACAAAAGATGAAGTGACCAAGTTTTTATGGTCGCGGATTGTTCAGCATTGTTCACTTATCTCCTGTGGTCCTAGCTTCTGCCAAGGTAACCATTGCAGCAAAGGTGGATGAACCAAAGATGACTGTCATTCCCAGTCAGCATTGTTCTTTATCTCCAGTAGTAGCTAACTTATCCCTTTTTTGATATGGTCACCATTTGTGGCAGTGGCACCAGTGCCACCCCCCCACGGCAATGGGATTACAAGTGGGCTATCTTTCTGTTCTTTCGAAAAGATAGCAAATCATACCAAAACAGGGTTCGGGCATCTCTTGGGATATTATGGTAATGTGATTGCACAACTCATAATTTCTTTTGTCACCTATATATATAATCTCACACGTTTCCCACAGGCACAGCATGAGTAGTCAATCCAAGCCTTTTGCTTGATGGTTAAGTAGGCACAATGTGGTATGGAATGCCGACACTGGTGTTGTGACAATGCCGGCATGCCTTGAAAATGCAACACATTTTGAACATCCTAAAAGGACAGCGACCCTTGCACCACTCCCACAACACTACTTGCACTGTTGTGTAGTTACCATGTCAAGAGGAGATTACTTGAGGACCCATCAACTCACCACTCTGTTCGACTGCTTGAAGGCAGCGCCACTTTTCAACATGTGCCTAATGAAAACAAGAAAGAAATTTCTGTCTCACACGAGTAAAAGTTAACATAAGCACATAAAATACAATTTCAGGCAATAAAATAATGTAGCCAAGGAAAATAGCTGCCCCTATGCAGATTTTAGGTTACGTGATGGTACATAGATTGATTGCACTGTTTTACCATCGAGCGACACCACATGTAATTTTTTCACCGCTTTCAGAGCCAAATTAAATATAAAATTTCTTCTTTATGGGATACAAGCATGTTTGTTTTGATCAATGTGGCACACAATCTTCTAAGTCCCACCACAATAAAAAGACATGTTCTGAGTGGTAGACAGTCCCTTTAGAATTTCAGGACCTAACAGACATGACTAACGCTACACGTGGTTTTGATATGTTGTTCCATCTGACGTATGAACAAGTATGTTGCTTCATTGAAGTGCAGTGGTTGATGTGGCAAATACAGCAACTGACACATACTTGTTTGACCTGATCACTTTACATTGGTGTCACCTGTAAAACAGTGCTATGTGACAACGAATAGCACTCTTTTGCTTTCGTGAATGATATGTGTAGCTGAACCTGTGTAGTGCCGTTGATAATGTGTAACAAAACTCCTCACAATTTTCTTTTTATGCTCATGACAGTGCATGTTAAGAAGTCCTGGTTTGGTAGTTGATGTGGATAGGAAAGTAACCTTCATTTTCTTCTCCAGGTATGGGAAGGCAAAGACATTGTCAAAAGGGCACGAGACATCATTGGCGCCACAGACCCTTTGAAATCGAACCCTGGTACCATAAGAGGTGACTATGGAATTGCAACTGGCAGGTAAAGCAACATTCATGTCTTGCAAAATTCTGTTTGCCGTTATCACCCCCATCGTCCCTGCCACCTTCTTGTCACCTTAGGAAGTAATTGCTGCAGTTGTTGAAAAGTTTTGTTGGAGCTTTCTTTGTAGGTTTGTGGAGAGTGTTTAGGCATTCTCATAATGCCTGCTGCTGAAGACAGGCTTAGGTGCAACTTTCTATGCACTCTTATTTCGAGACACAGAGTGCACATGCATTGTGTGCGTGGCATGTAAGTGCGTAATATGATGAGGAGGGCACGCAATTCTTTCAGAGCCAGAAATGACATCACTACCATGTTTCTAATCTGGCTCAGGTTAGACGTTGCAAGGCAATGCTTGGTTCTCATTAGGGGCAGTTAACTTGTAGTTCTTCTTTAACTCGACATGGCACATTGAACATATATAGCCTAAATGATACTCACTGCAGGAGAAGGTTACCGATTTAATATTGTTAAGTACGGCGCACTTGGCCAAGAGGCAACAGCCCACACTAGCCTCTAATCATCATTGTCGTCTTCACACTACTGGCCTCTTCGTCATCATAAATACTGGTCCGTAGCAATATGTTTATTCCATCTTCTCACATTGTTATCTTTTATCTCCTCTCCTTACATCTTGCCTATCTTATCATCGCCCCCCTTTGTCTCCTTCTTGGGTATTCAATAAATACCCTCTCCACAACAAAGAAATTCATCAGCAATGATGCCAGTGCAAGTTCTGCACAGTCTTGGGCTCACACCTTGTTCCCTCTGGTTGCTTTGGTTCACCGACACACTCTACCTTCTCAAGCCCGCCCGCGGCTTTAGCTTGGTTGAGGGCAGTTTGCAGTAACCTTCTGACATGGCTGCAGAAAATGGTGCCTGGTCTTCCACCCAGCTATTGTGTCTGCCTATAGCAGTCGGCTATGATCTTGGCATAAGAGGCTCAGAAAGGCCTGTCTTTCGGAAAGCAATTCGTTGCACAGTGCAGTATGCATCGTTTGTTCCCTGGATGAACAAATCCAACCCTACACCCCATCGTCAGTTTCAAGTTATCGGCGACAAAATTCTCCCATTGGCTGAGTTCATGGAAACAGTGATTAGCATGGCTTTCTTCTTCCTTTGTCGGTGCACTCGAGGCCTCCTTTGTTTCCTTGCAGAAAAGGTAGCACACATGGCGATGACAGGCAATGTGTCTCTGCTGGCTGGCCTCAGGGGTATTTTTTTGTTGAGCCTGTAGCAGCGTGACTATCACTTCCAAAGCCAGTGGCGAAGAAGATGGGCTCACCTGCAAGTAGCGTGAGAATAGAACATGCTAGCATGCTCAACCTGAGCGGCTGCAGTGTCGGCTGCTCCCAAGATCCCGCTGCACCATGACTGGTCAGCTTAAATAAACTGTGGCTACAGTGGCTACCTCTTCGCGCCACCCCCCACAAATTGGTGACCCAGACGACTGAGCCCAGCCATGCCAGCGTCAGCATACCGACTCTACCGAGGCGAGCGACGTGGCCTCATGTGGTCCGGCAGACATCTCGCGGTTGTAGGGTGTTCGGGAATTCTACATCGGCATGCCGGATATCTGTTCATTCAGCTGGATAGCCACTTCTTTCTCAACAAGGTTTCAAGCTCTGGCTGCGTTCCAGGCTCCAGCTGTCGTCCCCCGGCCCCAACTTTTATGCGAACTTACGGGCAGCCATCCTTGCTCACTACGTCAACTCTAGCGCTCATTCCACAACAGGTCTTGTCTTCCCACATTGCCTGTGTCCACTCGTACCGATCGTCAGATTGCGCTGGCCCCAGCATCAGACCTCTACTCGGCTCGTGAGCGTCCTCCCCAGCTGAGAGGCAGCTGTATGATGACTGTTTCCAAGGGATTCACTGGGCCAAACGTAAGCATTTTTGGCTCTTCTATGGCCCACCTCTCTCCTTTCTTGGACATTTCCACAAGCTGTTCACTTTCCATTCGGGGGCATCTCACTCATCACCAATACAGAAGCTCTCCCACCGGCTCCCGTAGGCGCAAATTTCGCTCTTGCAGGCACGGCGACGCCACACGCACAACCTTCGCGATGCGTTCAGTGACTACCGCAATCCTGATGCTATTGGCATTCGAGATTTCACCGAAAGCAGCAGCAGGCGAGCCTTCCAAAGTTCTGTGCTCACACCTTCTGCGGATGCACAGCCTACCAAAGCTTTACAGGAGCAGCTCTGCCATCTGGCATCTTCAGCTTGAACGTCACTTCTACTTCTACATTGTGAGTACCAACACTAGTGCTATCTCCACGCAAGTTCCAAGCTGCCAGACGGTCTACTTTTGAAGCTCTGAATTATACAGGCCCAGGCTTCTATGAGAAACTGCGGCAGGTCACAATTTCACACTACGGCATCACTGTGGCCGTGCCGCGCCTGCAACCTACGCTGCTGGTGCTGCCTGGTACATTTCTCCTGGACTGCGTGAACCCGACACTACCAAAAACCATACAATCTGCACACTTTACCTGGACTTTACCATTGGACTTTATTTCAATCGCAATTCGCACTAGGAGGGGGGCCCTGTACCGGCGCGACTGTTGCCTCCAAAGCCTGTGACGAAATATATGGGCTCACATGCAGGAAGCGTGAGAATAGAACACACTAGCATGCTCGATTTGAGCGGCTGCGGTGTCAGCCGCTCCTGAGATCCCGCTGCACCATGGCTGGCCGGCCTAAATAAACCGTGGCTACCTTTTCGCACCACGTCCCGCAACCCTGCCTTCCCTCCCAGCCACTCTTAGTTTCCTCACAGAATAAGTAATGCAAGTGACAATGACAGGCACTGTGCCTCTGCCAGCTGGCCTTGGTTTTTTTTTTTTGTTTGAGCCTTAGAGGGGCTTTCATATTACGGCAGATGATCTGCTGCCAGTATGTGCCTGTTGTCCAAGCTTGTTGATTAGGCCCTTTTGCCCCAGAGGGAGAGTGAGAATATCATGCAGTAAAACCATGTTGATACATTCTTGTGACTTTGTTGGCTTTTATGCTCTGAAACACTGGTCCCATTTACTTTCCATATGGTTATGTGTATTAAATTCTCATTTTTACCTTTCCCTTCCTGGTTGTTATGTCCAAAAAACTGCGAGGACACACCATTGGTGTGGCATCGTCTGTTGGTAGCACCTACAATGACAGCTGCATGTTGCCGCACCTGCTCTGTAATGCAGTTGAATCACCATCTCCGTGTTGAGGTTGTCACTGGTAACTAAGCTCACGGTGACTCACGGTGTTGAAAGGCAAGTGTATATGAAGGCCAAAGGGGTTGCTCAACACCCATATTTGCAGACGCTGTTGTGGCCTTGAAAACCTTGTGCTATTACTTTGATATTCACGGATGTGTGGAAACCGAAAAAAGAGCTGTGAGTGTCCAAAAAGAGGCTGTTATTATCATAGGATTAGACACAAGTGCCAGGTAGAAATCACAAGGCCCATTTTGTGCTATTGCAGGCTACAGCTGTTCCCGTAAAGTGTTTTACACTCAATTTAACCTCCAGGCAGCGATGATGAGCTCTATTTAGTGGTTTTCAATAATTTGCTAGCTTTCTATTCAATTTCAGATTAAGTTTTCTAACAGAGTAGCTTTTTGCTTCATCTACAGTGCTACTGCAAGACTTCATGGACGTTACGTTTTCCCGTATCATGTTATTCTTTTCGTTTGGTTTCCTATGAAACGTGTCAACAGGGTTCTACTGTATTAAAGGTAGCTTGCCTGTGATGTCACAAATGCAGCTTCCTATTGTGCCGTTCCTCTACTGTGGCAGCTACGATGACATCAGTGTTTAAGATTTTCTGCTGTGGTTAACTTGTTTCAATGCCATAGACACGATCGGAATGCTGCTGGCCTCTTTTCTAGCGCCATGGCAGAACTGACAGAACCGTTGCCTGAAACACCAACAGATGCGGCTTCTCACCGTGCTGGACTTTCAACATAACGACTAGAATAATGTCAGTGCAAGCCATCTAAAAATGATGGCTTAGTGCCTATTTGGGGATGTGGGTAAGGGGAAGGGAGATCACGCTAAGTATGGCTCACTATGGAACCTTTGCAAGCAAAGCTCCATAGTGAGTTAAATGTCTCTAACATTATACCATGGCAAGACCGAGTCCTTGAAGGACATCACTACCTCAGGCTAGTACTTGTCCCAGAATGTTTTGAGTCCTTTGCATTCTCACAAGAGGTGATGCACACTGATGGGGAACGGATGATTGGAGTCATTCCATTATTGTCAACACTGCCATAAGGTAATGATGTCGTCTGTTGTGGTGTATTCTGCCCTGGCCTTAGTTTATGAGCCTTAGAAATGCTGTCAGTTCTGTACTCCCATGTGCAAAGTACGGGACACAAGAAAAGTATTACGAATTACATCACAAACTTGTGTGTATGTAAATAAATGAAGGAAAAAGGAACAAGTGCTGCTACATAGACTGTAGTGTAGATAGTAGTGTAGGCTCACAAATACATCTGTCGATCACTTACTTTCTGTCTCGAGCCATTTCCCATCCCGGACACAGCAGCAGCCATTGCTGCAGCTGCTTTTGTCAGTGGTTGGGTGACTCCTTTCAGCTGCCCCATTGTTGTAACCACTGACCAAGAAAGACAGTTTAAGTGTACCCTTATAGCTGCTCTCACGGCTCCTCTGGCCATCGGCCACATACATAACACTGCCTACTGCCTTTCTGTAAATGGTGTGGTGGAGTGCTTCCAATGGCAGCTCAAAGCTGCACTTTCCGCATGAGTCGCAGGAATGCTGGACTGAGCGTCTTCCAATTGTTCTCCTTGACATTCGTTCTGCTCCAAAAGTGATTCTCGGAACTTGTGTGAAGCAGCGGAACTTGTGTACGCCTTTCCCCTGTGGTTGCCAAGTGAGTTTTTCTGCTCATGTCGCCTTGTTTTCTATGGGACCCTCAACACTACTTCACTGCTCTTCAGCGCAGCTTTTCTCACCTCTGCCCCATTTTGCTGCAGTACCAGGCCCTTGCCAGGTATTTGGCAACTGGGACCTTGCAACATGCACACTTTTTCGTTCGCCATGGCACTGTCTGTTGGCTGCTCACTCTTGTCTACGACAGACCATTCCACATGCTGAAGCATGCAGTGAAGAGATTTACGTTGGTCATCAATGCCTGACACGATGTTGTTGCTGCTGACAAAATCAAACTGGCATATATTGCCGCTGTATAGGCTGCTGTCCAGCTATTAGCCTTGTGCGCGACTGATGGCAGCACTGCGAATGATGCTCCAGTGGTGTCAGCTGAGGTCTCGCCTTCATCGTCTGCTACGCCCTGGCTGGAAGCTGCCTTTTCATGTGTTTCCTCGTTCTCTGACTGTGTACTTGTGCAGAAGGCATAGTGCTCTCCAATTATCATCTCCATATATTTTTAGTGTTAGTTTTATAAATGCCAGCATTAGCAGGATAATTAACATTATATATTTAATATAGATTCCATACAACCACCTCATGTTGTAGCCGAGTGGCTATGGCGTTGCACTGCTTAGCTCAAGGTCGCTGATTTGACTCTGGCCATGGCGGTTGCATTCGATGGGGGTTAAATGCAAACATGCTCGTGTATGTACTTGGAGGTGCATGTAAAAGAGCCCCAGGTGGTCAAAATTAATCTGGAGTCCTCTACTACAGCATGCCTCATAATCGTACGGTGGTTCTAGCCTGTAAAATTGCAGAATTTCTTTTTTAATTAAAAATAAAGTTCTTCTTCATATAACCACAGCCTTCCTGGGCAGACACGATCTTGAGACTCACTCATAAAGCACTGCACCGAGCAAATAAATGAGAGTCTATGCAGCCTTGGAAATGAAGCATGATTACATTTTAATAATTCCTCATTTATTTTTGTGGGACAGTAATTAGTCATTGTAATAAATTACATTTTGACTGAAGTGATGGTAATTGGAATCGGTTACTTTTTTTATGCAATGTGTACAAATCTGTGGCAGACAGTGCGATTGACGAGCCCCGAGATTGTTACAGTCCTTAAGGCTTATACATCATTAAAAAACAAATTACTGTATTTGCATGATTCTAATGTACATCTTTTTTTAATAAAAGGTGCGTTTAAATTTGCATGTGCATTGCAATCATAAATAATCCTACTCAAAATAAAAAACGAAACCGATTTTTACTAAAAAAGAAAGTTCACTGCAAGGTAGCTAGCCACACTGCTGTCGAATGGGCTGTGTGAAGAAAGCGACGCTTCCAGACTTCACAAGGTGGCTCCATGATGCATGGTGTACCCTCCCACAGACGATGGTTGCGCGAGCCTTTAAGAAGTGTGGCACTTGTAATGCATTAAATTGAACTGGAGATGACTTTCTGTGGTCAGTAGACAGTTAATGTGTGCTTAAATCTGTTCATTTCAGAAACGTTGTTCACGGCAGTGACTCCTTGGAGAGCTCAAAGAGGGAAATCAACTTATGGTTCAGCAGTGCTGAGGTTATCCCTTGGCAACAAGAGTTGGACGATTGGCTGAACAAGGAGAACTAAGGCACATCTGCTATGACATTCATCAAGTGTTTACAGTAATTTTTGTACCTGTGTCTTTGTATTTAGCTTGTAATCTTGTGTTAAAGGACTGCAGCCTATTATAACATTTATGCTTATGTTTCATTTTTTGTTGCTTTTTTATCATTCTATTGTTGGAAAGCATGTTATGTATCCCCGGCTGAAAATAGTGCTGCTCTGCAATGTAACTGATAAAGAGAACTACTTGAAAAGATTTCTTTACAATATTTTTTCTTGCGTCACAGCTGCTTATTCTGAGTAAAATATTTTTCTGATACACTGAAAATTGCAGTATGCATCATGCACTTCTATATTTCAAGTTGTGGAGGCGCAATTTGAAATGAAGAATGAGAAATTAAACAAGAGAGTTTCTAGCGCGGCGCTCTAAAGAGCATGCCGGTGATCTCAGAGGCTATTTCAGATCTGGATCCTGCGCCACAGATGGCGCCACGGGTACCGCTGTTAGCGTGTACTACCGCTGTGGTCGTTCGTCGTTGCACGCTTCCAAAGGTGCACCCATGGGTGTACTCAAAGCATACCCAAGGGGTAAAAAACGAGCGCCACACAAAGTCGGCCAGCCGACAGTGACCGAACAAACGTGCTCGGCCCGAACGCGGCCCAGCATACCTGCTGCCGTTGTTGGTTAAGAGTGCGAAGGTGCGTGCGATTCGAGGCGTCTTATTTTCGGCAAGATGTGCCTGCACGTTAGGGGTTGGGCCAACTTGGAATGGCAAGAAGAAAGGCACATTATTAATATAAAGGATGCCAAGCTTCTAGCTACCAGGTTGGTGCTACATCGAAACATCGCGTTGGTAGTACTATTACTGAGCTCAGTTGGCTGAACAGCTTCCGGTGAGCAACCAATGAATGGCCAATGAACGCAGACGCAAGGGGGGGGGGGGGGGGGGCGTTTAGGGAACCGCTGTTCAGACGGAGTACGTTTAGATTTTGCCGCATGCAACGGCCCCTATGTACCGACAGCGCAGCCCATGATACGCCTCAATTCGTTCTGCAGTGAATGAATACTGCCACGTAAATGTTCTAACGTGGGTACGACCAACGTTTATATGTACTATCAATGTACGCATCTATAAACATTGGGTACAATGTGCATGGAGAAGCAATGAATAGAAGACGGAGAATTTTGTATGGTGTTTGGGGTTTCAACACGAGAAGTTATCAGCCGAGTCGGAAGGCCAGCCGTATGACAAGTAATAATTCTAGAAACCTAAACGATCATTAAGGCTCGCACATAATCTACGCACGCACGCGCGCGACAGTATCGATCTCGGAGGCAACAATCGGCCCGATGGGCGACCTTTCATTTGTTTCATGGAGCAGCAACTAGATGGCGCGAGCTTGCTACGGACAAGATGATGTTGCGGCGCTACTCTCAGAGGTCAGTAGTGTGCTTCTGGAGTTAGCTCATAGGTGACGCGAAATCCCCGCGGTTTACTCGAACGGGTTTGGTTGTCGTTTCGCGGGCGGGATTCAAGCGTCGTCGCTTGAAAGTCACAGAATTTTCTAGCAGTAAGAAACATATGGAAGATAACTAGTGAAAGAGATCACAGCGCTTGTTGCTCACTCGGGGCGATGTTAGAAGGGAAGGCGGACTGATAAGAAAAGTCACGTACAGCAGACTTCAGTTAACGACGAACCCGGATGTAAGGAACGATATGAGAACAGTTGGCTGGTTTTTCTCATTGTCCGAATGCAGAAAATTCACCTAGCACGTACACGAGCAGCCAGTTTGAGTAATCCGAATTTTTGCATCCTCCACTAAATGCTCTTGCTCGGGTCAGCTAGAAGCCCGGATGGGCAGTCTTGAAGGATGCATCTCTGCTACTACACTGCTTGCTACTACACGAGAAGCAAATTGTGTTTCTGCTGCGCCATTGTCGACTATGACGTGGAAACCTGCAGGGCTGACTCTGAAGAGGCCTTGAGTGTCAATCATTATTGAAGATGCCTGCGATGTGCGTCTTCAGGCAGGTAATTTGGTGAGGACACTGTACAGGAGCCACAAGAATAAGCTTCACACATGGCGATGTAGTGTTAATGCCCCGAATTAGTGGCGCATTAAAAAAAATTCGATTAGCATTCTTTGGGACACACCTTTCAGAAGCTATCTGCCCTTGTGTCTAACCGCTTTCCGACCTACTGGAGTCACTAGGTAGTGCATAATCTAATGGGTACAGCATCGGGCTGCTATGCTGCGGGAACGAGATTCGAAACCAACCGTAAGACGAATATGGGTTACTGGCTTTGTGCCGCTCTTCAATGAACTTCTTTCACGCTACCTGGCTTACTGGGTATGTGACGCTCTTGAGGCAGTAACTTGAGGCATACGTGCCGCTCCTATAGACCGTTTTTCCGTAGGCGCCGCCATACTGTGAGCGCAGTGGCGCCGCCTATGAGCAGCGCCATACTGGCTTGGGTGAAAGCGGTCTTTTGCATGGCAGGTATACGCTCGGCGGTAGGTTCTGGCGTTTGTTTTCGCGGTCGTGCGGTCTATTTAGTATGACGTGCGTCTTCTACGTGGTAAACGGTTCTGTGAGACGTGCTGAAGTGGTTTAAGCCGTCATGGCCGGAATTTCTGCTGGTGTTGAGGTGGACGGAACGCGCAGCGTGATGTGCGCGCGCATATTTGAGCCTACAATCAGCCTCGGAGATAAATTGTGTATTTCTGAATGTTCCAATCACTAATGTGACCTTATTGCAGTATTATCCTCTACTTCTAAGCTGCGGTTTAGGAGCCATGAAACATACGCGACGATCGTAACAGCGTGAGCGTGGGTACCGTTCTGCTACGATAGGAGCTGTGATGTTATACTTTGACAAGCGTTCAAATTGTTCGCTGCAGGTTACATTGCGTGACAACTTGGTTCGATGGATGAGGTTTCCGCCCCTGAATAAAATAGTTTTGGCAAGTAAAAGAAGCATACCTTACAGTCTGAATTACGCTTGTCCAGCAAAGGGACAGTTTACGAACTGCGCGAGCGTCCTAAGCAGTGGTAGGTGCTGGATTACATATATCTTTGTTCTATATACCGCATGGTCCAAGGATACGCCATCAGCGGTTATATATTTATAAACGTTGTGCGGCGTGACTATGCGAGGTCCTATTGCGGCGTTAGCCCGTTTTCTCTTGCTTTTTCGAGAAAGAGGATGATAACTGAATTTTTTTTTCGGTTGTGTTCGTTCCGTTCTCTACGACGCACTCACACGTATTACGAAAATTTTGTCCTCAAAAATAGCCATCGCATTCTTTTTATGCGATCCCTCTCACATATTATGGCTGTATACAGGCCAAAAAGGCAATGCGGAAGCACACAGCTTACATTTGTATCGTGCTGGTTCACCAACCGCAGGGATCGCTGTGTTGAGCAGCGCCGTCGGCCTCATGCAGGAAGGCTAGCGTAGACATATGGTAATTTGAAGCCTACTAGACTTGAAATGCGCGATAACGATGCCGGTGCATCACAAATATTTGATAGCGCCTGCCGCTTAGATTTTTCGTGGTTGCCTTAGGTTGGCCGTGCACGAGCATACACTCTTATGCTTTATGTTTTACTCCCTAGGCTAAGAGATCAGATATTGAGCAGATTTACCATTTCATGCTGCTAATACAGAGGCACCGGTTTTCTTTGTTGAATTAAAACTGATATAAGCAAAATAGTTCACAACACTTACACACACCGCGACTGATAAAACGCGTCACATTTTTGCGCCCCCAAGAGATATTTCCGCCTACTGTAGTTACCAAGGCACCGAAACGCTTCCCTGACGACCTTATATGAACGGACATGGCGTAAATTTCACAAAGTACCATCTAAAACATCTCGAAATCGTTCCGCAGCACGCGACAGCAATACCTTCAAGCAGCGCCGCGCCGGATCGCCCAAGCCAGAGAGGAGGAAAGGCTCTCCGCGCGTCCTATCCTCCTCGCCCGATGAAACGGTCTATATATATATATATATATATATATATATATATATATATATATATATATATATATATATATATATATATATATATATATATATATATATATATATATATATATATATATATATAACGTATCACTTATCACTGTAACATAACGTGCACCAAGCAAAAACGAAACTGTAATTACACCAATAATTAGACAACTACACCCGACTTTTCCTGTGCCCCGCACCGCTCCTTCACCCCCTCTAAGCGCGCGTATCGTCTGATTTTTGCGGATTATCCACACGCAATTATCCCTAATTAAAACACCCATTTAGAATGTAACCAGACAGCTGTTGACTGTTCTACTAGTCGCTAGCATACACGTCTTCCTCGTGCAAGTACCGCCTGTTCTAATTCGCCTAGAGCTTCTATGTTGGAATGCAATGTTACGTTACGCGATGTTACGGAAGTAGCCGGGTACCGACCCGCGCAGAGCGCGGTAAAACAAGAGCACGGACAACAGACTATTTATTATTGCTCGTACGGCCTGCGCTGCAAGGACCCATCGAAAATTGCCAAGAAGGCGCCGTCGTGGACGCTGTATGTCTCGCTGAAGGCGGACACCTCAACTACACTCTGCAACCGAGAGATGAGGTTAACAGCAGGGGCGCATGCTCGCTGTTGGGGCGGAGAGAAAGAAGTGACGAAAGCTACGGCTGCATTAGGAGAAGTTAAGAAGAGTTCTGCTATACAGTGAAAGAGCGGAGGTTAGGGGTGCTTTATCATCTTGGGAAGGTTGTCAGCATTACTTGGAACTCAATATTCACGACAATCTGGTGGTATACACCAGCAAGAGAGAGAGAGAGAGACATTGCCTGGTTCTCTCCATCTGTACTGGTGCGTCCAGTTCGCCGAGCACGCATGCCCACAACGCACAACGTGCGCATGTGCGCAAGTGTTTCAGCGCATCGCGACGACGCTTGTCTGAAGTCGGGTCTGGCTGGAAACGCAATTGGGCAACCCGATAAGTTCCTCCGGATTATCCGCGATCGATGATCACACGCGCAAGCTCGGGGGTCTCCGCCCTCCTCGACCTCCTCCTCAATCTCCATCTTGCTGTTGCTTGTGCACCGAGAGAACGCAAAGAACCGAGGGTGAAAAGCGAGAGTTCGGAGGTCCCATACATAAGAAACGTCGCCCGCTGCCAAGGTGGCCGTAATCCACTTAGCCCCGCAATCTACAGGCGGGATTCGTAGTGTCCAGGCGCGGCTTTCTCGGGGACAGGATTGCCCACTGCATTAATCTGGTTTCGGCGCCTGCGTTTACACGGAGTATTTAGGAGCACGTATACACACGCATACGTGTTCTTGCGTTCAGCAGGGTTGTCCCTGTGACCGACACTGTTGCCTTTGACGCGAAGCGGAAGGCTGCAGCCGTCGTACCTACGGCAACAGACGCTAGACAAAATTGGTGAGTAGGGGAAGGGCGAGTGGCCCGTTGAACACGTACTGCTCGTACAATGGCATCACCAAACAGCCGAACATTTGGCCGCACGATTTATACAAACAATGCCTTTAAGGCGATGACAGAGTGCGAGCAAACATTATAAAGTTGAAAGGCGTTAAAAAAAGTAAGCAAAGGATTGCTCGAGAGCTAAACGAGCTATGTAGGCGCAAATACGCGTGGATAAGGATGCGAAACGCATCCAAGTGCTAAACCTGTCATCATTTGTAACTTCCTGTGTCGGCAAACGGTATTTTTGTTTCTGCGGAGATGTTTCCTTTCTGTTCTCCGATTTGTGTACTGATTTTGGCCGACACAAGTAGGAGGTCGCGTCGGTAGTGACGGAGATGTCGCCGGAGCTATCGACTATATCCGTGGTATTTCTGCGCTAGAAAGAGAAAGAGAGAGAACTGCCACTGGGGACAAATAACAGACATTTGGGAAGCCACTTCGTCAAAGGAGGTGACAGTTACCAATTTTCCTCGCTCGTCCGCTTCATTTGCGTCGGTCGCGGCTGGCGCGGACACGATCGGTGTGATGTGTGAGCTAGCTCAGCCTCGGCCGCGGGACAGGATTCCCGGACTTCGATTTCGTCCGAACTCGCCCTCTGGAAGTGCACTGTCTCTGCTCGAAAGCGCCGATCACATGCGCTGCCTCGCCGGTGGCACGGGGTTAAGGACTCGCAAGAAATGTCGCGTCGCCATGCTTCTGTAGCAGCTACGGTCTTTTCCCTACCCGCAGCGCAGTGTCTCAAGACTTGCTTAATGTAACATGAGCTTACGCCAGGCGAACAGGAGCTTTTAATGTATTCTTCGGTTTCTGACGTGCAAAATATGAGCTCGCGAGCATCCCACGCACTGTGCGTGTTAGTGTAAGCGATTCGCGTCAACATTGCTGCCCACGAACACTGACAAAACGAGAACGACCATCAAATCGAGCGCTTGGCGGGACGGCGTGTGGTTACCAGCCTTGTGCTGAACACACCGGTTCTCTCGCCATGTCACCCAACGTAAGCAGGCTTCGCCGAGTGCTTCAGTGGCTTCCCTTTTGCCACGGAATAGTTCAGGTGTACGCGCGTTGAGTGAGACTCTTACCCGGTTGTTACTAGTGGGTTGTTACTTGGGGGTGACGCTGTTCGCCACGCGACATTTCTCAGACATGACAAAAATTACGGCGAGCGCAGATGACGATGAGCTTGTTCTCGTCGCTGTCTTTACCTCACGATGACAGCGTCGCGATGTACCGTGCACAACAAATGCCGAGTCACTGTACGCTGCAGAAGAAAAACGGCGGCAGTGTCTCTTAAGAGAGAAAGATCGAGAAAAAGATTGGATTTAAATAAGGGTCACGTGGTAATGGTATCAGTTCTAAACGACAACGAAAGAAGTGAAAGAGCTCGCAAAGGTGAAAAAGTGAAAAATTGAAGTAGGAAGGGACGAAAGCGGTGAGTGTGGACACGTGTGGACACCAAGCAGGATATTTTGCCTGTGACGGCAACCATAGTAGCACGCATTGCAGCGCGGTGTTTCCATTTCCTCCTCCTCCTCCTCCTCCTCCTCCTCCTCCTCCGCCTGTGGCTTCTGCGGGGAGGGCCGTTGTCAATTAATTTTTAAAGGCGCAATCTGTACCGTATCGCCCACAGATTGCCAACGTACCGCTCACAGCACCGAGTCGCGCTTCACGTCTACTCTTACAAATTCAATATCCCGCCACTTGGTCGTCTCACCAGCCGCACGCCCCAAAAACAATATTAAGTAAACGGAAGCACTCGCGAAGAACAGAGGTAGTACACCGAATCGGCTAAGGGCCGAAGCCGATGCATAACGCAGCCGACCGTCATCGACAACCACAGCGCAGGTCCCGATCGGAGCTGAACAGACGTTAACGAAAGCAGTCGGTGAATCAAAACAAAGCGCGTTCGCCGTCCGCACTGTGCACACAGTATGCGCAAACGAGAGCTTGAGGCGACGAAAGGCACTTAAGCGCGACAAACTTAAAGCCGCGGCGAGCTAAAGAATTTCCTTGCTGCTCACAAGCGCACGACTGCCACAGCTTTTGAAGAGCAACGGAACGGCGATAAGAGCGGAGGACCTTCCCGAACACGGCTGTTGAATTGCTCGTTCGCTGAGGGTGCCTCTTAAGAATATTCCTTCATTTATTGAAAGCGGGAAAAAAGAAAGAAAGAAGGAAAACGAATGAAGAAACACACAAGGAAGGAAGAAAAAGGACACCGTTCTGGAACATGAAAGCAGCAGTAGCCAAAGAGGAGCCGCAAAAGGGTACACGCAGCCGGTGGATGTTAAGACTCTGAGCCCGTAGATGACACCGGGGGCGGACGGTGAAAAAGCCCTAATGAGATACAAACCTCCGCTACAGTGGAGGAGCCGCTTCTTCAGCTTATTCTTGGCCGTATAACGGAAATCGTTACTTTAAACCCCACGTTCTCCTCTTCACCTTTTTTCTTTTTCTTTTTTTGTCAGTTTCTCAACATTCCTTTATTTTTTTATTATTGCCTTCCCTTCTTTCCCCCGCTTTCTTGAGAACAATAGTGTCCTAATGCATTCACCGGCTGCCTCGAATTACTCGGGCTTGTTCGTTTTTCAAGCGTAAAAAATCCTTACGCTTGCAGTTTATTCTGCGATTCTTTTGACGATTATGTTAAAATGAAGACACAACTGGTCCTCGCTTTTTTTTCTCCCTCTCGCGATGAAGCTGTTCAAACGGTCGTGGAAGTGACGAAGCATGAATTTGCTACGCTGACCGGGCGTCTTTCTTTATTCGCTATACTAATTCTATATTATTCAAGAGTGTCTCCTACAAAAACACTTGCTGACTTGTGGTAAAAGTTACCTTGCCTTTTTATAGCCATTTATCGACTGCATAATGAATGCGCGTTTAATACTAAAGCAAACTTCAAAACGGTGGGAGGCATGTGGATGACCTTCTGCTGTAGGTGACCTGTGTGCACCAAACGCGGCTAAAAGCAAAACCTGAAGTAAGAAAAAAAACAATAAAAAATTTGCCTGAGACATCGAAGACGATTGTCCAAGAAAGCGACTAGCGCTCTGAGTCTGCTGAATTCCCGCGCACCGTTTTCTCCCGTTCCTGCGATCTTGGCGGCCTCCCGTTGACGCCGAACCTCGCCGTCGCTTTTCAGCAGACTTCTGTTCCTTTTCTGCCGCAGTCATCGTTGCAGCGCGCTGGGCCGCCGCTTCGCCGACCCTCGAGGTTCACCCACCTCTGGCGTTACGTCAGCGCCTCTCCGACCAGTCACCAAGGTCTGGAGACACTGGCGTCGGTCCCCCCCCCTCTCTCTCTCTCGGTGACTTGGTCCGTCCACGTTACCGGCACGGCAACTCGCCGCACGCCGTTTGCCGTTCGCGGACCGCCGTTCGACGGTGGTTTTGCTAGCGAACGGCAAGATTTCTCTGCCGTAGAGAGGATGGGACCGAGACCCATTTGTGCGGCAGCCGTACAGCGAAGTGGCCAATCAGCGACCGACTCTGGCACCGACGGGAGCCTCACCGCGGCTGATCGCTCGGCGGTGCCGATATCGTCGCTAGGCCTTCTCCTCTTCACTTCAAAGCTAAAGCTGACGGTGCTTCGGAATGAGTCACCGACGCTTACAAGCCACAATATTACCGATGTTGTCACTCTTCGCAATGATAATACATAAAGAAGAAAATGCGCTAATATTAGCGGAACCGTCGCTGGCTGCGATGCGAGCACAGCCGAGCAGGATTTCGTAAAGGCTACTCAACAATAGACCATATTCACACTATCAATAAGGTGATAGAGAAATGTGCGGAATATAACCAATCGTTATATATAGCTTTCATTGATTACGAGAAAGCGTTTGATTCAGTCGAAACCTCAGCAGTCATGGAGACATTACGGAATCAGGGTGTAGACGAGCCGTATGTAAAAATACTGAAAGATATCTATAGCGGCTCCACAGTCATTGTAGTCCTCCACAAAGAAAGCAACAAAATCCCAATAAAGAAAGGAGTCAGGCAGGGAGATACGATCTCTCCAATGCTATTCACAGCGTGTTTACAGGAGGTATTCAGAGACCTGGATTGGGAAGAATTGGGGATAAGAGTTAATGGAGAATACCTTAGCAACTTGCGATTCGCTGATGATATTGCCTTGCTTAGTCCCTCAGGGGACCAATTACAATGCATGCTCACTGATCCGGAGAGGCAAAGCAGAAGGGTGGTTCTAAAAATTAATCTGCAGAAAACTAAAGTAATGTTTAACGGTCTCGGTAGAGAACAGCAGTTTACGGTAGGTAGCGAGGCACTGGAAGTGGTAAGGGAATACATCTACTTAGGGCAGGTAGTGACCGCGGATCCGTATCATGAGACTGAAATAATCAGAAGAATAAGAATGGGCTGGGGTGCGTTTTGCAGGCATTCCCAGATCATGAACAGCAGGTTGCCATTATCCCTCAAGAGAAAAGTGTATAACAGCTGTGTCTTACCAGTACTCACGTACGGGGCAGAAACCTGGAGGCTTACGAAAAGGGTTCTACTTAAATTGAGGACGACGCAACGGGCTATGGAAAGAAGAATGATGGGTGTAACGTTAAGGGATAAGAAAAGAGCAGATTGGGTGAGGGAACAAACGCGAGTTAATGACATCTTAGTTGAAATCAAGAAAAAGATACGGGCATGGGCAGGACATGTAATGAGGAGGGAAGATAACCGATGGTCATTAAGGGTTACGGACTGGATTCCAAGGGAAGGGAAGCGTAGCAGGGGGCGGCAGAAAGTTAGGTGGGCGGATGAGATTAAGAAGTTTCCAGGGACGACATGGCCACAATTAGTACATGACCGGGGTAGTTGGAGAAGTATGGGAGAGGCCTTTGCCCTGCAGTGGGTGTAACCAGGCTGATAATGATGATGATGATGATGATGATGATTTTTGCGTTGTTTTGTTCTTAGACATACAAAAGCTAGTTACTTTAATAGGTATTTCGCGGCGCCCTTTGCAACTGAGAACTATTGCCTTAAGAGGACCTTGTAAATTGCAACATTGATGTTCGTCCTTTCGTGCGTTCCAGTCATTTGTGGTCTTTTGTTGGTATACTTTAGTGAGCACGTACACAAGCGCGTAACTAAATAAGAAATCCTCCACTGGCTGGCCTATCTCAACATGAGAGCACAGATTTTTCACTGATGGATTAGCGGCAAAAAGAAGATAAATAAATTGAAATAAAAATTTTAAGGTGTTCTGTTTCACAGCCAGTGTTGGCGTATGCAGGAAATTCGTGGTAGTTTCTGTGATGAAATATGATTCAGCGAGATCATGTAGGTTTGCGCTGTGTTAACTAGATCCATATACTAGCATTTGACGGGCAAGGCAAGTTTTTTGTTTTTTTTTTGCAATATTTGCCTGACAAAGTAGGTCTGGGCTCTAGGAACTAATGCATTGGTGGAGTATGGAATAGTGAGTCTATCACTACGAATAAGGGAACGTTTTGCTGAGTAATTCACCGTGGTATTCTCGCAGAACTTGCAGAATATTGAGCAGCGTCTGCTTCTAGTTATTGATAAATTCTACCTCGCATTACCATGTACAAGCCCCGGACGATTGGCTCAGGTGACACAGCTACTGCCACAGGAAGGTCAGTAGTCCCGGGTTTAGTGAGGGTCCAGCACAAAGTGTTTGTGAACTGCAAAGTTTAGTTTCCAGAGAGACTTAAATGGCTACCTTCGTAGCGCTATGACACTGCTTGATGGGTGTCAACGTGTACTTTGTTTTTTGGAGTTGGCCAAACCAAGAAAACATCGTAAAGTACAAGTGCAATATAGACGGAGAGAGCGCAAGCTAACATATGGGGCTCCGAACTGCTCATAAGGAGCCATTTTTATGGTCTCGCTCTCGTTTGTGTTGCAGGTGACAGCCTGTATATGCGAACCTCCACCTGGTTTAGAAGATACCTGAACGTACGCGTATATCACAATGTTTTCGAAGCTGGCTTCTCCACACTAAGAATTTTTGTGCGGAGAAGCCCGCTTCTGGGATTCTTTTTTATTCATTTATAGCAGACAAGCGATAAAATCTATGCTTGCGTGCAACCGAGATGGTACCAATGGAAAGAATGATGCTAATTATGCATGGATTGATAAATGGATGGATGGGTAGAGTAGAGCCAAAGGCAGTTGGAAGTTATGAGAATCCACTTTAAAGCGCTACGACACGATTTCGAAATGCTGCTTGCTACCTTGCTTGTTTGCTGCGTTACTTGCGAAAGGCCGAAACGGTGCTCACGCAGGTACGCACGCACGCACGCGAATTATAAAGCGTAGCATTCCGTGATAAATGTATTGATCAATGCTTTTTTCATGTAGCAGTAATAATATCTCTACTCGCTGTGCATGATTGACTCAAGGCTTGAATATCTTCGCTATCCTCGAAAATGCGTTGTACTCCGCCTCGTCTTAGCAGAGCGAACTTGTTGATTTTTAATGCGAAAGTATCACATGCCCTACTACGTGAAAATCCGTCGGCGTGAGCAATAGATGGTATCAGAAATGGCCGACGCCGCAAAGAGTAAAATCAAGTCACAATATGCTCGAATTGACGTCACATTGCTCAGGGAGGTTCCTGCGAACAAAGTCAATTACTTTTTTTTTTACTTTCATACTTTTTTCACTTATTTTTAAAACGCAAATTTTAACATAAGATTTGGTAAAGTTAGGCCTCGGTGAGAGTCGAACCCAGGCCTTCGGGGTGCCAGACGAGCACCCTTTTCCGACGCCATGGCGGCTCTACGGTTCTGGTTGACTAAAGGTGTGCCTAGCGCGTGCGTAATTGCACACGTCACATCGCACGCGGGCAAGCGAGTGCGTCTATAGACGCTTGACGCGTTTTGATTTGGCCTTACCGAGGCGCAGTTAGAACACACGCGAGAGCTTACGCGGACAAAGAACGTGCGAAAAAACAAAAGACATTTCACCAAAGATACTGTAATACTTTCGCATTCCCACGCGTAAGCAGTCTTAAGTGTCCTTACCGAATTTTTTTCAATACACGGTAACTTCCGCGGCAAACTTTGTTCTTGCCCAGTCGCTGTCGTCTGATGTGTTTGTCTGCGCCCTGCAGCTGTTGTAATGCGCTGAGCGAGCGTTTTGGTAAAATGTACTTTGCTCTTTGTGCTACGCTTCCTGACGCAGCGCGCTGTGCGCTTTCAGCGATGTCAGCGAACGTGCCTGGCGAGACAAAGATCGCCAGAACAGGGAGACGACGCAAGACGTGACCGTCGGGTGCGTTCAACGAGCGTTTAATATAGCTAACGACATCGCGTTGTAGCTGTCTAGAGAGCGCAGAGAAACCAGCGCACGAAAACTATTCATCACATTGCAACCAGTGCAGAACCAAGGGACAAAAGATGGCGCTGTAATGTTGAGCAAGCAGAAGGTAGCCTTCGGGAGACACGTCTTCGGTACCGAGATGGGAGACGAAGCGAAACATGTCAACAACACATGACTACGCTGCAAGTAAAAAGCGTAGAAAGTGCGAATAACAGTCGTGGACGATGTAGTTTGAAAAGTACTGAACACTGGGGTACGTAAAGTTACGGCAAGTATAATATGTATAACGCGTGTTCTCTCTTCTGGATGTGTTTGGTGATAGAGATAGCTTCAGTCTAATGTGCTGGTTTTGCCGTAGCAGCGTTACCGTGACGCCGACACGTATCCGGGAACAGCTGCGCCGGTGGTGATGCCTTGTCGCTCAGTGTTCAACAAGAATGTGTTGGGAACATTGGTTTAATCGTTGTGCGATTATCTTTCGATGAGAAAAGGTAAAATGTAGATTTAGATATATGCGAGCAGCGGCCGAAGCTCTCACGTCAGCAAACAAGTTGAACGCCGTCTGCTAACCAAATGCGTCAGCAGGAGTGCCATGCTTTAAGTGACTTGACAGCTGTTTGTCTTCCCATGAAAGTGTGAACCTTAGACATTTGGGAAGTATTGTCGAGAACAATCATGACGACTTTGTGAAAGGCCACAAGTTTTGCTGTAGTAACGTCGGGTAGCTCGACGGATGATGCAAGCTTGGAGTTGATCTTCAATCCGTTGTCTGTTCGGTGGACCGAAGAGGCAACCTCCATGTCCAGGTGCAGCTACTGAGCAGATTATCAGCTGGTCATCGGAGGCCATGCGAAGATCGGCGTAGTGCTGTCTGCATCCAGCACTGATGTGTGTCTCTACGTGTGTGGGTAGTAAGTGTTTTGGCCTACTGACGCTCAAGCCCTCACGAAGAGGAATTGCATGTTTGAGCACGATGTTTGATATTCAAGGCGTGCAAGAATAAATGCGCTGTCTCAGCCTCGATATGTCCTCTTTGGGAGGATGTCACATGCTAGAAGACGAGTACCGAATATGGTGCGTATGATAATTATACTAAACCACGCCTGAGAGAGAGATAGAGAGAGATAGATAGATAGATAGATAGATAGATAGATAGATAGATAGATAGATAGATAGATAGACAAATAGAGAGAGAGAGAGAGAGAGAGAGAGAGAGAGAGAGAGAGAGAGAGAGAGAGAGAGAGAGAGAGAGAGAGAGAGAGAGAGAGAGAGAGAGAGAGAGAGAGAGAGAGAGAGAGAGAGAGAGAGAGAGAGAGAGAGATGAGAAAGCCTCGTCGCTATTATCGGAGTGTGTGAACATCAGCGCTGTGTATACTTCGGCTTCGTAGTTTTTCACTTGTTCGCCGTACACGTTTATGCTGTTCAGTGCTTCATGAGTGTACCATACATGCTGCATAACCCTCTTGTTCTTTAAAAGCGACCTTTGCCCGCTTTCACGGAAGCTTCGTTGCCTTTCCTTTTTACAATCTCAAACTGTGCGCTCCGCAGTGAGACGCAGTCGGCGAAAAATTAAACGCGATAAAAACTGCAGGCGATCAATTATGTAGACTGAGTGGCGCCCACATAGGCGCCCAACGTGACCGCCTATGAAGATGGCGTACATAAAGAGATTTCTTTGTATTGCGGTTTGACCCGACCGACCCATTTTAAGTTTCCTTGCGATCTTCAGTGGCCGCGATATAAGTCTATAAGCTACGTGCTGGCGTCTCGTCGCAGAGTTACAAGAAAAAAGAAGAAAGAACGCGTGCTTTGTGAGTTATCACGTAGCTCAGCGTTCACGCTTCATCCTTGGCTGTCTGAGGGTGCCTGGATATGCTGGCAAGGGCGTTTAGTTCTTGCGCCGCCCAAATCTTGTTTTAGCCAGGCTCTTGGCAGGCGCGTGCTATCGTGGGCGTATAAGCACGAACGGGATATCCATAGTTCATAACGGCAGAGACGGAAGATTACGCATGAGGTACACGACGTATTAGGATGGTTCA
This sequence comes from Dermacentor andersoni, assembly GCF_023375885.2. Lineage (NCBI taxonomy): Eukaryota > Metazoa > Arthropoda > Arachnida > Ixodida > Ixodidae > Dermacentor > Dermacentor andersoni. Next base: position 56,805,685 of record NC_092817.1, on the reverse strand, counting down.
TTAGGTCTTCGATGTTCTTCGCAAAAAAGAAAAAGAAAGATGATGCACTCCTGACGTAAAACCTCTTAGGACAATTTTCGGTGTTCGTGTACGAATGGTTCTGTTCGTATTCCATATGTACACGACCATGACGACGACGACGACAACTGCAACAACAACTCCGTAGTGGGTCTATATACATGCATGGCACCGTCGCAAACTGCAGATCCGTGCTTTCGCAAAGCTCCGTTTTTCTCATGCACCTTCTTACTCGTTCGAAACGCGAACTATATCCGATCCGCCCAGGGATAGTCTGCATCTCCAACCCGCTCGTTGCTTTCCCAATCAGGGTGGTCATTCTGCCGGAAAATAAAGCGACGAGCACAGGGAGCGCGAGAGACAAAATCTAAGAGCCAAAGAAATAAATGATTAAAAAAAAGAAAAGAAAAGAAGACGAGAAAAGAAAAGGAAAGATAAAAGAAACAGGAGAGGCGGGATGAGGAGGGAACGAAGAACAAAGTGGAAGTAATCTCGGACGCTTTAATGCGAAAGTAGCAAAGGGGTGAAAGGACACCGGAAGGTGGAAAGGAGGAGGCGGGGGGTTCTCTTCGTTTCTCTCACCGAGACCTTCCCTCTAGTCTGCTGCTGCGGCTGCTCGCGCTAGCGTACTGCGTGACGAGTGCATGGGCGGTGGTCGGTGATCTGTTTTCAGTGCCGAGCTTTAATTAATTGCGGACGTGTATAATCAACGTCGCTCGGTGTGGCCTCCTTTCCGCGCGTGCAGCAAGTGCCAGGAAGTGCCAGCAAATGCGCGCTGTGCCAGTCCTTTGGCTCATCAGTATCTATCGAAACTTCATTTAGATGCGTAAAGAAACTTTACAGGTACTTTTCTATGAAGAGCATAGAGCGTCTGTAAACAGATTGCGCCCGTACGCTTTATATCGGCTGCTATCAATGGACTACTTCTAAACAACAGGTTCGTACAGACCCCAATAAATATACTAGTTAGCAAGTTTTTGTCGGCAAGCACTGTTTAGCTTTTATGCAGATGAAAGTACATGTCTGAGTGGGAAGGCAATGAATTGAACTACAAATCTACGTAAGTCTACATAATTTCACATGTGGCAAGAAGCGGGTAAGTAAAGCGGGGCGGGGGGGGGGGGGGGGGGTTGGTTCGAGAGGAATAAATAAGTCATGACTTAATGTGTCATACCGAGAGCAGAGCTGCTGAGGTTACGTTATGATGACAATAAAGATGCCGCGTAGCACGCCGTGTACCTATGCGATGGTAATGACTTGAGAGTTGCTCTCCAAGTAGCCGTCACAACCATGTCAGCTGCGAGGTCATACTTACAAGCGAGCACAAGTAGGAGGCTCTGACTTCATTGTCAGCTAGCGAAGTAAAAGAAAATGCGCTATGTAATGCACTTTAGTGGGTCTTCACGCTTCGATACGCCAAAGAGAATAGTCGCTTACATGGACAGCAATTTCTTTCTGAACACAATCCACGCAAAATTTATATTTCAATTTGTCTGGAAATCTAAAATATTTGATATTTGATTTCATATCCAAAGGTCGTCCTTCTCAACTGTCCGTTCTCTATTAGAAAAATTTGCTATCCCCACGTCCTTAGAGAAAGCTAATTTTTGACGGGCGTGTCGAACGACGAAGGGGGTGCCATAGTTGCAGAGAATGACTATTGGTCAGTAAGCTTGCTTCAAAAATTGCCGTCTGATGGGAACGAAACAACAGACAGGCAAGTCTCATATCTACAATATGTCCCTTATCTACATTGCAACGATAATCCTGTAGCACTAGCAAAAAAGTGAAACAGGTGCCTGAAACCGTCGGTCACGGGTGACCGACAGGATTTAGTTAAATAGGTTAGGCTCGTGGAAGCTAGAAATCCGCACTAGCATATCTTGCATCGTTCTGTGGCCTCTTTCCCACGACGTTCTTTGCAGCCAAGCGCAGATATAGAAATTTTGGTAGCGTACTTATTACTAATGCATTATCTAGATGCAAACGCAAGCTTCGAACACTGCGCATGCTTGCATAAGTGTTTATAGGGGCATAAAAGAAAAGCAACAAGATCAAGAAAATGCTAGCGAGCAACACGACTACAGCACGCTGTAATTCGAGCACGGGCTAAGCGTCGTTAGACAATAATTGCTCCGTGCATTCAATGCACCGTGTGGAGGCACGTTGAGATTTCCCGCGGTATCGTTTACCGTTCGCGAGCAGTCCCCGTCGCTGATGGGATCAATTAAGCGCGTTACTGGCCTCATTAGAGCCTTGGCGCCTTTATTCAGCTCGCCACAGTCACTGACAAGGTGAGCGGAAAAGGGAATGCACAGCCCTCGCCGGTGTGTTCCGTAGTAGTAAAGTTCCCTAGAGCTCTCTGTTGCGGTAACCCTGACACCAACATTTCGAGCGAGTGCGAGGGTGGCGTGGAACGTGACGCAACGAGCCAGCGACAAGCCATATACGGCAGTGCTGCGGCCTATACTGAGGAACCTGGATCGCCTTGTCCATATACAGTGTCGTCTTGAGTCAGGTGGGAAGGAAACCGAAACCGTCGCTTGTACTTCGCGATTGCAAGTCACCTCACTGTTTCCAGCGAGGCATGTGTAACTGCTTTATGATATCATGCCATACGTGGACAGAGAGAGATAGCAAAGAGAGGAAAGACAGGGAGGAAGGTCAACCAGACGAGCGTCCGATTTGCTACCCTACACCGGGGGAAGGGAAAGGGGGAACAGAAAGGGGAAAGCGGGATAGAGGGAACGCTGTCTGTGCACGCAGCAATGTGCGTGGAAATCAGTCAAGTCAAAGCAAGTGCTCCGTCGATACGTGAGGCTGCCGTCAATGTTGGTGGCTCATAGCTGGTGATGCACGTTGAAGTCACCACTGAAGACCAAGGATCCGGTGGGCGTCAGCAGTACGTTGCAGTGCGTGGCAGTATATTTTTTTTAAAACTAAACCCCAGCCGTTCTGACTTCAGTGCGAATATAATGATGCGGGTGAGCCATGATGCTTAATCAAGTGTTGCAAGTACTGAATTGAGAGCATCCAGCACTTGCATTGCACTTCGCGCTGACGGAGTGTGGAGGTTATTTAAGAGCATCCGAAAGGTATTCATCAGAGACCGGAGCATCATAACCACTTGCCGGTCTTCTTCGGGCAATTTGTCAGGAACACGCGCTGTTCGCTCTACAGGCATGCGCAGCTGTATCACTTGACGTGGCTCCGGCTCCGGCTGTGGCATCAGCTGCGGCATCGCCTCTGGTTGTGGCATCGGCTGCGGTATCGCCTCCGATTGTGGCAGAAATTTCTGTTGCCAAGCCCTGCGCGACGAAAGCGGAACTTCAAAAATCACCGCGGCCTTAAGCAATCCTATTAGGTTCTGTGGCAGTCGGTCAAGGTAGTATGACGTCATGGATCAAAGTGCACTGGCCTTGTGCTATCTAGGCGGCCTTGTTTCAGCCGTCGCCGCCCTCTCCTGTTGAGAGGAGGAAATGCCAAGGCGGGTACGGTGACAGCTGATCTAGGCGTGATCAGCCGCTGGACGAGAAGTGTTATACGGCGTATTTGCTATATACAGCGTGTTTGCGAAACCGATGGCAGCAGATAAGCTTCGCGCATGTGGATCACTCGAATTCGGATACGGTATACGGATAAACTAATGAATTATCTGGAGTGCATAAGCGTTGTGTGCTCCTGTTTCACTCGTCTTGGGGGGGGGTGCTTACGTCAACGCGTAGAGGGTCTTCAGCTATCGCTAGTCTTGCTCTGTGAAGTGCGCAGAAGAGTCCAGCGCTTTTTTTTTTAATGCGTAAGTCTTCTAGGGCAACTTCCATCGGAAATCTGTCATTCCATCAACGCGTGACACGATGCGCTCCACAGTATATACATGGGGTCCTATGGGTGTATATGTGGGAATGCCTTATGACAACGTATTACCTCTGTGATTTATGATTATGACTATATATAGTGAGCACTGAGGATGTATTAATTAATACTTATTAAGGTTAATAAAATAATAGTGAGATTAGTTACGATGAAAGTAATTAAGCCTAAATCAGACTCGTTAATACTAATTAAAGGTAAGAAAGCCTAACGGAGATTAATTACGACGAAATTACTTAAGCGCAATGATGACCAACTGAGTAACTAAATATAGTGATGCAAAATGAAATTACTCAAGGCTAAAAATTTAGCCTAGTCAAGAGTAATCAAGCTTAAATTATTAAACTTCATCAAAGTTAATTACATGTGATTAATATTAATGAGGTCTAATTTCGACTGATTAACATTCAATTGACCAAGACTAGAATAAGGATGTCATAGTACTAATTCAGTTTATTTATGATTTCGTTAACGTCAGTCAATAAGATTAATTGCGATTGATTAGGCTCTCCAATGAGGTAATTAAAACAGCTCATCGCAACACTTGCAACACATTGAGTTATCCTTGACACAGTGAGCCGCGGTGTGCGTAACTCGTGGCCACTCAATCAATCATTCGTTGCACGAGTGCAATATGAGATAATGGAAATTGATGCTTACGCAATATCTGACAAGTCCAACTAGGGAGCTTCTGCAGTAATGTTCTGCTTACGTTGCGTATCGACCCGAGCGAGCATCCACGATTAGCGCATGGCGCGTTCACCGGGGAAGTCGTTCATTTTGCATGGCTTGATTACGCACATGGTGTTAGTTCTTCAGACCGTTTCAGTATCGGTTCGCCATGTTTACAATATTGGGCTTCGACACAATTCCAGTTTTTGTCTGCGATGGATTACGTAAAGCAAATGTACTTGTAAAGCGAACAACACATCCGTACATTATTGTTTGCATACGAAAAGCGATACGCGCGATGATGTACGACCAACTGTGACGTGTCGAGAACACCGCCCGTAATTTTAAATCGGGGGTGGTTTCACGTGGCACAACCGCGATATGATTATGCGGCACGCCGTAGTGATGGACTGCGGATTAGTTTTGACCACCTGGAGATCTTTAACGTGCCCGCAATGAACGGGACACGGGCGTTCTTGCATTTCGCCCCCATCGAAATGCGGCCGCCTGGGCCGGGATACGATCCCGCGACTTCGTGCTTAGAAACGCAACGCCAAAGCCGCTAAGCAACCATGGCAGGTCGCGAACATCGCTCGTGACACATCCCAGTTCGTCGTACATCTTCGCACCCTTTGCTTGCGAAAAAAAAGAAAAGAACATGCACTCCGTTGTTTCGGTCATTTAAATGTTTCAAATGCAACGTACTCTTCCTTTATGACAGGTAGTCAACATAACAGCGATGATGTGACCGACAATATCTTCTGAAAGTCACCGTTTAAGTTTACTGACGATCGTGAAGAAAATGTATTCTTTGGAGACTGACTCCAGATTGATTTGAGCTTCGTGAGATCCAGGTTTTTGGCCATTGCCGGTTTCGTAAATTAGACAATTTGAGGTCTCTTATAGCGCACGTAGGACAACGAGAAAGGCGTCAAAATCAAGCTCGGAACAAAAAAGACGCACCAAGCTAGCGTAGAGCTAGCTATGTATACGGAGCAGTAATTATACGCAGTTAGCGCAAGAAGGCCGACGAAATTAAAACCGAGGTGCGCTCGTTTATACTGCGCGAGCCTAAAACCGGAACCGCGCGTGTGGCATTATACTCGAAGAAAAATGGCGGCGGTTCCCGGAATTCCCGAAGGTATAGTGCAGTTTAAGCAAACCACGAGGCACACTGACGCGCCACAGAAGACCTCATCTTTCTTCGATGTCAACCACTGTCGAGTCTTCTTAATTTCTCCCCATTTCGTCGCAGGGTACTTCGTCGCAGGGTACTTCCTTACGCGTCACGCTAAACATCATGAACGCCCTGCCCTTAAAAAAGAAATTAAATTATGGGGTTTTACGTGCCAAAACAACTATCTGATTATGAGGCACGCCGTAGTGGGGACTCCGGAAATTTCGACCACCTGGGCTTCTTTAACGTGCACCTAAATCGAAGTACACGGGTGTTTTCGCATTTCGCCCCCATCGAAATGCGGCCGCCGTGGCCGGGATTCGATCCCGCGACATCGTGCTCAGCAGCCCAACACCATAGCCACTGAGCAAGCACGGCGGGTGCCCTGCCCTTCGTACATGCATTTCTGCAGCTAGCTTCCTGTGATACTGGCACTCGAGCGCTTCCTTGAAATAATTTACAACCGCACAACAGTGCATCACTGTGCCGTGCAGCGGGCGATATGAAGGAATGTTGCAAAAGCGAAGCAAGATTGCATTGCTCCACGCTACGTTAAAAAGAAAAAAGAGGAAGAAAAGAAAGAGTCTTAGATGGGGTTAACAACGCATAGTGGCGCGCGACAAGAGCGCAAGGGGCTCGTTCTCCTGTTCACGCGTCAGCGGCCATTGCTCTCCAAGTGTGCGCGCCGCGCTTACACACACACGCGCTTCTTTCCAGCCGGCGGGCCATTAGAGGCCTTTGGGTGTTCCTACAATTAACGACGGTGCGAGAAACACGCTGTTGGGGGCCTGCAGCGGATGGCGATGCGTCAAACACACACGTGGTTCTGGCATTCGCGCCCATTCGAAGACGCGTCTGTATCAACAGAGTTTCCTATACAGGCCGTATGTGCACCACTTTATCGTGCTCGAGCTCGCCTACTACGTGCCCCGGGCGCACTCTGGTCGTTTTCCGTGGCGGGTGAGATCACCCAGCGGACAAAACGTGCCGCCGTGCCGTCTGCTCCTTCTGCGCGTGCGCTCGGCCGAGCCATTCGAGCCGCTTAGGCCGCACAGGGGAAAAAGGACCCGTTGAGGGTGCGCTGCTATTATGCACGGGCAGTTAAGCCATGAGTTAGTGGTCTGTACGGCAGTAACGGGGCGTCCGACGCGTTCGGCATAGGAAACGTGGCACGTTCTCATGCATATAACGACCGGAGTGTAGTGCGTCCGACGCCGTGCCCTGTCCTTCGCGCTAACGGATAGTTTTGCAGCGAACGTTTTGCATTTAGAGCCTATATGGTATAGGAGGACAGCGATCCCTGAGGGCGAACGACTTTCGTGTGTTTGCAAAAGCGAGAAGGAAATCCGAAAGGTCGGAATTCCGACTGCTGCAATGGACCTTGGGTGCATTGATGAAAGCGTTTCCTTTTTTCCGAGACGGTCACTTCACAGACAAGCCGTTTGAACGGGCTACGATCGACGCGACGAGCAATTCTCTATTAGAGAAGGTGCCATATCCTTTTTCGTTTATGCTCTTCATACGAAGGATGGTTGGTCATGCGGCACATTGTATATAATGTCCGCCATTTCCATCATATTTCTGCAGGAACTGGATCACATGCTCATGTTGATTCTCTAAAATTGCTGTTAGCCGGTAACGTCGAATGTTCCTGTCCTCCTGATGGCCTGTAGCTCTCATCAGCGGTTTTTTCCTCTAGTGCGTATGTCATGACCGTGTTTTTAAGCACGGCCAGAGAGGCCTGCTTGAACACTAAGCTACCGTATTAAGTTACTTAGCCCTTTAGCAACCCTTTCTTACGATAGCCTTAAATAAATAAATAATAATAATAATACAGAAACCTAGTGCGCGGCTGATGCCTGACATGAATTTTAAACTCCGGTCGCACATACTATTTGGTTATTGTAAGTAACTGCAAATTTTACTGCAACAAATTCGCACCAAAGGCAAAAGCTCTGCAAATCCTGGTGGGCGGGGAAAACAATATCAAAGGCGAATCTTATCAAGGCTTATCATCAATGTCACCAAATTTCCGCCGGTGATATTCAAAAACAGCGCCATATAGTTGCAGTGCAGTTGGCGAAAAAAAAAAAGAACAGCCACAACTTGGAAGCTTTAGCATACATCAACTCTTGCAGCTGCAGCTCGCGCTTTCTACCGAGCACGCAACGTGGTTGGTGCGTGCGCCGTTTCTCCGAATGGGCTTCATTTGTCATTCTTGCGCGTGCGCTGCGCATTGCGAGCGCCATCTGTGCAGGAAAAGCGGTCATCACTCTATGCTATCAACCTCTTCGGCAGCACAGTCGAAGTACGCGGCTTGCCATTGCAGAAGCCATGAACTGAGCACGTCTGGCGCAAACGACTGACTCGGGGCATTACATCACTGGCGCTGCTACGCCCGTCATCATTATCCGATTTACCACCACGCGGCGCACCCGGTGCAAGCCGACAAATTGCTGTTTCCGTGCCTTAGTTCCTCTGCGCGCATGGAGCGCCGGATCTGCAGTCGCGTTGGAAGAGGCCCGCTCAGAAGCCATGGCGTTTAAGCACGCTTCAATGGCCTCGTCTCGCTATCCTGCTATCCTTGGCTTCGTTGCTTTTCCCTCTCACATAATTTCCATCAGCTTTAGTCGGTCCCTCGCATTGATCCATCCATCGCGCAGAACCACCGCACGTGCTGCGATTATAGCTGGCGCCGAGGGACAACAGAGCGTTAGTGATTTGACGAATTGCATGCTTGATGACTCGCACAACACACACACACACACACACACACACACACACACACACACACACACACACACACACACACACACACACACACACACACACACACACACACACACACACACACACGCACTCGCTCCCTGCCCTGCCTCCCCCTACCTCTCGCCTTTCTTATTACTTCTTGGTGATTGAGAGGGTCACATGGCGCCTCAGTTTCGCATATAGCGCCGTTAAAGTTGTCTGAAAACCACTTATATTTTTTATTGCGTTATCAATTATATGACCACCCCAGGCGCATTGTTACCGTCGGCGTCGGCGTTGCCGTGATGTTCCGTATAAAGTCGAAGGGCGATAAACCGTCGCCGCGCGCCGTATGCTGTATGTGCGAGTGAAATCTCGCGAGGGTCAGGCGACAATCGCGTCTCAATCTCGCGCGCGCAAAGAGAGGAAAGCGGGGAAGAAGCGCGCCGTCTCCAGTCGCGCGGGAGCCACCGGGGGCAGGTTAAGGACAGGGGTGGGGGGCGTCCTTCTCCGTCGGCTGCTGCGTACAGCGCGGCGTTCGGGCGCCCATATCTTGGAAGCGATCTGCGATGTGTGCAAAGTGCGCCTAGCGCTGGTAGCTTCGTGTGCGCTGTGCTTTCGATGCTTAGATCGCGTTGAAGCGAGACGCAGCACGAAGGTTAATTCGCTCGCTGCTGCTGCCGCGCTTCTTCACTCCAGCGTTTTGACAGCGAGTTTCCGCGGTCATCGAGTAAGATGTGTTCATGGCTTACCTGTGCGCGCGTGACACCGTGCTCGTTATTTTAGTTAGTACGCGAATGTTTACAAGTTTATTCAGCCGATCAATCTACTTTTCTTACCCCGTATAGCTGTCTGCAAATTTGCTATCGCAACCGATGCTTCGCCTTTCGGGCGAACCTGCGACTATTTATTTTTCCTGAGCAGCGTCTGGGACTTCCGGAATGCCGGCCCTAAAGAGACCCATCTTCACAGTTTTCTTCAATTAATAATAAATAAATACGTCGAAATATTTTGTTGAAAAATCTAGTAGGATTGGCCAAGCTGCGTTCAATTTCTCTTTGGAACGCGCTGCAGTTATATTTTATTTAGCAGCAGTCATCAAATGTCTTATTTTCAGCGTTCTTTTCTGCGGCTACTGAAAAACTTACAAATTAATTTCTTCGTATTTTACTCGGAAAGTTATAAACATTTGTGTTCCGGGCATGAAACGCATTTCTTTTATTCGAAAACATAGAAAGAAGTCTCTCGTATGTTGTGTTAACTATAAAGCGTGCTTTTTTTTGTTTGTATTGTAATCTGATATAGGGCACGGGACCGAAAGTTTCTTGGGGTCGCTGGTTCGCTGAGTCAAGGCACGGGCAAAATCGTTTTTGAGCAATGCTCTATCACGTTTATATATTTACTTTATGCCGATCTTTAGTCTCCTTCTGAAGCAGCGATTTTCACAATGTGTCGGAGAAAAAGCCTTCCGAGAGGCATGCTCACGTGACCTTTGTATCTCATTAGAGCATTTTCGTTTCGATGGCCTGTATGTACTCAGAGACTTAACACTTCGCGCGAGCCTTAATCTCCTCGGCCAAGTTTTCGCGTCTTACTTTCACTATGCGTTGACCTTCCTTTCACAGCTCTTGTATTTGTGTTTCAGTTACAGCAAAGAATGTGCCTTAAAGGCAGAAAGCGGGAAAGGGAGCACGTATCATCCGGTCGTGTCTAGTGCGGGTTGATATTTTATTCTTATTTGCTTTCTTTTTCTTTATTTTATTTTCTTGGTGGCGTGTATTTAATTTTGGTGTAGCTGGCCCTAAAGACGCCTTGCCTCCCATTATTCTCAATCTATATTCACCCCAGGAGAATTTACGCCATGGGCGTTGCCGTGATTTTCCGCATATGCTTATAGATATGCAAACTATACGATTTGAGCGTTGCAGCGCGCAAATAAAAGTTACGAAACATTACATTCACACCGAGTGCCTCTTATCTTGAATCTTCTCTGACTATTAAAAAGTTCGAAACAAGATTCCTGTTATCGCTGCCACGAGTTTGGATACGCGACAGGCATCAAAATGAGCGTGCGTCTTTCTAGTTTTTGCGCGATATAAAATTTGTGTTCTAGATAGTACTGCGGAACACCGCTGAGGTATCAACACAAAAATGGCAGGATCCGTCGGAAAAGTTGGTTGACGCGCGAGTTGTAGCGCCTGGAATATACGAGTGCGTTCTGGTCACAATACACGGGCAGTGGTCCGCTTTCTGCATTTCAAGGAACACGATGCCAAATACATTCATGTCGTGCTGGTTACAGAGCGCGGTGACGGTCAGTGTCGTAACCTGACTGTGCTTCCACTACTGACGATAGTGATGACACTAATTGTTGTGCTTGGGACTTGTGTTATAGCATGTGCAGTGTTTGTTATTTTTATCTAGTGTTTCTCTCTCTTTTCTTTCCTTCTTGAATAGTTCTTGGTAATTAGGCATATAGCTGGCCCTAAAGAGGCTTACCCTCCCATTTTTTAATGCGATAGCGTTATAGGCGAACTTCGTCCAATTTGTCGGTATTCTAACCAGGCACGTACCCAGGGGGAGGCCTGGGAGGGCCCTGGCCCCCTCCGAAATTAATCGGCATTTTTGTGGATAAAATATTTGTGGATCAGCATATTTTTATTTAAAAAGGAAGTAGGGAAAACGTCGCCGGAAGTGGAAAATGATTCCGCGTGTCTTGAATGACGCTTCTACAGTTATCAGTCAAACCGCCTGACGTAGCCACTTCTCTGCTGTGCTTATGTCGGTGTTTTTCTAACCTTCCACGGTGGGCGCAGTAAGTCTAAAAACGCAGCGTTCTACGCTCTACGCGGTTGTGTACGGGACTGGCGGCCACTTCTTCATTACGCAACTTCCCAAATAACAATACGAGTCAATTTTGGCAAGTAACTTGGTAGAGCAGTAGACGAGAGACCCAAAAGAACTCTGACTGTTCCGTAAATATATATTTCTCTATAATTTTTCCAGAGCCAATTCAAACAACGCTACTACAAATCTTTATTTTACACTTGCGCTTGTTTACTTGTTCTTGGCAGTGTTCCTCCTGCGCATCTTTTCTGCGCGAGTCCATTTGATGTGGTTCCGTGTTTGTCAAGAAAAGGAGAGGTGTATCTTACAGGCGTACCTGCGAGATACACCTTATTTCATTTCTCTTTTGCGGGTTTACGCGTCTTTATGGCGAACGGTGGGCATTATTCCCTATACTAGTAAAGGAAACTCCCCTCCTCCCTCGATTGCATAGAAAAATTACATTGAGTTGCCCCCCCCCCCCCTTTTTTTTTCAAAAAAAAAAAATCTTTAGTACGCGCCTGATTCTAACAGTAAGCGTGGCCCGATCCCGAAGGCAGTGCAGTCTAACACAGCGTCTGAAAGCGCTAGCTGCCACGAGAAACTGCGAGAAACTGCGAGAAGCTGGCGCGCACGTGACGCACGCGCCGACCGTTTCAAAGAGCGACTCTGACATGAGAGAAGTATGTGTTCGGTCGTGGCCTAATGATTATAGCGGCGGCCCTGCTGTGCCGGAAGACAGAGGTTCGATCTCGCCATCGGTCACGCGTTGTAGCATTATAGCCGGAGTTCACCCACTTTGGTGGCATCTAACAGTAGCCTCGAGGTGTGTGTTGACCCGAGGCCTCTCGATGGAAAGGAAGTGCGACATTCAGTGCGTGTGGTTGAGCGTACGCGAGCGAGTCGCATTGTGCGCGGGATCGCAAGTATTTTTTAAAGAGATGCGATGTATCGAAACGTCACTCTGACAAATGAGAGTGTGCAAGGGCGCGCGCAGCTGTCGAAGAGTCACAATATAAATATGTTATCTCATACTCAGAGGCGTGGTGGTGCTAAGTTCTGGCCTAGCTTTCTTTTTTCCTTCTTCACTTCGTAAGGAGATAGACTCTTCACTGCTATTATTGCCGTGAGGCAATGTCAACTTGATTTTGCTTTTCTACAAATAAAGAACGCAGCGAGGAAACGTGAGAAACTGCCTGTAACTAGCTCCACGGGAAGCGAATCAATGTGTCGTCTGCTCTGTGGTGGTCGAACCCATCAACGAAGCCATGGGCAGCAGGGTGCATCAATAACTAAATAATGGAAGGGAGCAACAATCTTTATCTGTCTGGCTACTGGCTGCTTCTATTTCGCTTTGCTTTCTTCCCGTTTAAAAATGCGTTAGCACGTCGAAACCTCTCGCGTAGAAACATAGGAAGCAGAAACTTCGCGTGAGCACAACTGATGGATGGCGAGAAGCTTACCTGAAATTACTCATAACGTCGCTTGATGCACTTTAAGGTCTATATCTGTTCTGCTTGGGCTTTTATGTTATTCAAGAAGTTGTTCAATGGGGCAGGTGAAGAGTGAGTGAGTGAGTGTGTGTGTGTGTGTGAGTGAGAGGGAGAGAGAGAAAGAAAGAACGGAAGAAAGAAAGAAAGAAAGAAAGAAAGAAAGAAAGAAAGGAAGAAAGAAAGAAAGAAAGAAAGAAAGAAAGAAAGAAAGAAAGCGTTAACTGACTGTATTGTGTGAGCACAGATATGATCAGCGTTGGGAACTGACGTCGGCATTGCTTCGCCTTCAAAGAGAGCGAAGGAAGAAGCCCGTGTAATAATAATAATAATAGAGAAAGAAAAAGAACGAAGCCATTTCTTCGTTTGCGTGGAAAAATAGGTAGCAAACCTTGCGAATTCGAACAAGACGAAGGTCGCAGTTCGTCTCACTGGCGTCCGCTGCGAGCCCATACGGCTCGGCGTGATGACTTCAAAGCTGCTCAGTCAGCACAAATGACCCGAAAGGGCCGAATGCCTTCGGCGTCCGACGCGTTCTTTTGATGGAGGGCCTCTCCAGATGTTTGCGATTTCTCTGCTGCTTTGACCGTGTTTTCATCCAGGCTTAACCAGCTTTTGTTCTTATCGTACGAGTTGTGTCATATTTCTTTGTAAGTCGCTCGTGTCTGGTTCGGTGTATTCTCTTTCCTGCCGAAGTGCTGTTAAAGAAAAAAAGAAAAAGAAAAAAAAAGACTTAAGGAGGGTCTTTCTGACGGCATCCGGTGTTTCCAAGAACGTGTTTGGTGACCTGCAAACTCTATGTTGAGATCCACCTTCCTTGCATCGCCTGTTACCAGTGTTTCGTGCGAAAATTGCTCACTACAAGTCCAGAAGTTTGGACAGGTACTTTGTAGTTGCCACTATACGCAGTGACTTATGTAGTGAATTACGCAATTGCGCGTAATGAAATCGGTCACTAACTACGTATCTCGCAGTTTTGAAGAATGACCTGTCATTTAAGCTGCGCGATGTATATTAGTCGGAGGCAGTAGTACACTTTCGTAACGGCAGTTAAGTCGTCGTAATCTACGTGAAGCTGCAAAAAACCGAAGAGCGTAGCGACGATAACATAAAGAGATCGCTGGCTAACCACTTAGCGCTGATATGCGAGCTTTGAATGGCAAATTAACGTTGATCCGCTGTGGCGACGTAGTGGCTTTGGCGTTACGCTGCTAAGCCCAAGGGGCGTGGGATCAAATCACGGCCGCGGCGACCGCATTTCGATGGGAGCGAAATACCCGTCTACCGTGAAGCGGGTGGAACCCAAGGTGGTCAAAGCTAATTCGGAATACCCCACTACGACGTGCTTCATAATGATATTGTGGTTTTGGTACGTAAAACGCAAAATTTTTTTTGTTTTAGAAGCTCCACGCTAAAGGGTAACCCCGGCGTTTTTTTTTTAACCGTATTAGGATATTGTAATTTTCAATTGGCATTGACAGTCCTGTCACTGGTAGTGTGGTTCAGTTTGCTTAGAAACTAACAATAATTTTAAATAACCAATAAACGATGTAACTGCTTCGTGCGACGTCACGACGAGTCGATGACGTCAGATTCTACACTACCGTATCGTAGACACGCAGTACACGTGGTGTTAACGCCAAGAAAGCGAAGCTGACGGTGTCTTCTGACGACATGGGAAGCCTTTCCAGTTCTTTCGGACTAGATAGCAGCGATATCAGCCACCATATGAGCGCTGAAGGATTGCAGTTTACTTTTGACTCGACGCCGCCACGCGAGGCAGCTGACGTGCTCAAGCTCAACTCCTTGTGCTGCGGCAAGAGGAAGAGAAGCACCGGTTATCACCCCTGTCAAAACGACGTCTCCTAGAAAAACGAGCCAGCTTCGTCGTTTCTGGGCGAGGTGGTGGTGACGTCAAAAACACAGGGGGGGGGGGGGCAGTAAAAAGTCATACATCCGTGGGCATGAGTACGGAACACGCAACCAATTTTTCAAATTAATTTTCAGGAAAACTAAATGACTTCCAGTCATATCGCTTGGCACAGGTAGTCAGAGTGCGAAAGAGAACGTATATGCGAAATTTTATTAAGGCCAGTGGATGTCGGGAAATCGCCGGAGTTTCCCATTAAGAGCAGTCACTGTGAAACAAAAAAGAAACACAGAGAACAAAGAACAACCAGGCATCGGACGACATCCAACGCAGCGTGAGTGGGCATTCATAGCATACGCTCATTGTTTTTTACTCGCCCTCGCCGACGAGTTGCTCGAACAGCACACGAAGGTGCTCGCTTTTGTTTTATACCTTTATCAATAACTAACGCAGCTCAGCACCTACGCAAGCTTGCGTATGGTACGACCAAGGAGGTTAAAGAAGAAACTGCTGGAGTGGAGGGCGCGCCCATCAAGTGAAGCCACCGCGTCGCCATCTTGCGGGGGGCAAAAGCGCGCCGGTCACCGCAGCTTATGTGTTTCGGGTGCTGTGCGGATCCCAAAATGTGCTAGCGCGCTCAGGTGTTTTTAGGTAAAGGTGACATACAAGTCGTTGACATGTTAGCGTTATCCTTCTAATTTAAATAAGGTTGCCGATCAGCACTGCCCTGCTCTAAAATAAAGGGAAATGTTATATTTCAGGCTAAAAGGAAAGGGCCACTACTAAAGTTACGACATTGTCCATGCAACGGCCGCTGCCAAAGTTCCGGGACTCTCCAAACAATGAGCATGCTAAAGCACCGGCAACACCTGATGATAATGAAGATAATAATGAGTACTTATGTTTGTTGCATGTACTGCTATTTCTCATGCTACAATTTCAGTTATAAATAGTTTCTTTTTTGTTCTGACAGCTTTCATGATTGATAAATTTCTATAATCCATTAAAGAAGGTGAATAAACGCTAATTATTGCATGAATGTTTATCTATTTGGCGGCATCGGCATATTGATGCCGGTAAAATGAGAAAATGCCCGAGTACTCGGATATCTGCGATCCGGAGACCTCCAATATGGCTCGCCTCATAGCCCACAGTGGTGCTTTAGAACTTGAAAACCCGTTAAGCAATTAAAGACCGCTGGAAAAGTCGGCGAACAGTGCTGCGAAACTCTTGGCAGGCCGCTTCTTGCCCCCGGCAGGATGGCCGGCACCGGCTTCACCCGAACCCAGGCCGGTATAGGCGACTTCCACTCCAGCAGTTTTTCTTTAACCTTCTTGGGTACGACATTGCAGAAATGACGCTAATCTGATCTCGTCCGCCATCGTTTGCCTTTGCTCGACTTTTTCAGGCATCGGCGCCTTTTTTAGAAAGCGTTTGCTGCGATTCCTGTATAGGGAACCGGTCCGAGCGACTGGCTGTGACACACACACACACACACACACACACACACACACACACACACACACACACACACACACACACACACACATATATATATATATATATATATATATATATATATATATATATATATATATATATATATATATATATATATATTTATATATAGATTGAGTCTAAATAAAAAAAGACGATAATTAAAGAAAGAGAAAAGAAGTGTAAGCAAAACTAACGCTAGCCAAATAAGGCACACGCGTAGAGCAAGAGTAGTTTATAACAACTTGGAATAAAGTAGCTTGCCAGCAATGCCTTCCGCTCCGCTCTACAAGTCGCTCCTATCATCCGCCGATCACGGCTGGCTGATCCCTCTAATAGCGCGGGCGGTGAGTCGTTCTCACCGCAGCCGAAGCGCGAAAAGTGAGCAAAGGAACAGCACTGGAAAAGGCGTCGCTACAAAATCGCGGCTCAGTGAATCTACTGTGCGCGCACAGGTGTATCAAATTGTTCGAGTAAACCTCGAGCAAACATTCAAAGTAAACTGGGTTCGGAGCGAATAAACGTGAATAAAATCAAATGATTTATTTTCCTTTCTTTCCCGTACAATTTGCCTGCCGTTCTGATGCACACTTAGCCCGCAGGACAACTGATCTGCTTTTTTTCTTCTATTCCATCCACGTTATGTCGGGCGTCTAATCCATTCCAATTGTGCTTCGCCCGCGCACGTAACGCACCACTGCTGAATAAAGTGGAGATCATCAATTTCACAACATTATACACACACGTTGATGTATATATCCAGCACTGAACAACGATGTATCATGCCCACGCTCTTTATGCCTCCCTTGCTCGTGTGTTACTCGCTCCTGACGCTTCCGAGCCCATATTTTCTCGCTCCGTTTTCTTCATCCCTCGGGGAAGCTTCATCGTGCAAGGAGGCTACGACAGAGAAGTGATCAAAGAGGTATTAATAAAAAAGGATATTCACGCGCATTTCTGGAGTTGAATTAAAATATATGCAAGCCGGAGACGGCGGGTTAAATTGACGAGCGTTGACACGAAGACAATACTGATAATAATAATAATAAAAAAGCGTTTAGAAGGAAGCAGAGCGTGTGTTTTACGCACTACATCATCTACGCATTCTGCACGTTCTAAAGAATGAGAAAATGGTGCAAGGGGACAAGAAACCCGCAGTGAATATAACGCGGCCGAGGTACAATGAATATGTCTTCGCCCGCACGCGTACACGCACAAGGCGAATGTTCGGAGCACAATTACTTGAGGCGCATCAAATGTGCACAAAAGAGGGCTTGTCGACCCGTGTCCCGAAGGTCCTCCATCTTCGTCATACCGCTCCCTTCGATCGGCCATACATATACGCGTACGTGGCGAAGCGTGATTTTGGGGGACGTTCCTGGTAAGGGGGTGATATGTATGTGGCGTTCTTGTTGTCTATTAAGTGATGTAAAGCTTTTGTTGATGAAGGTAATTGATGTGTAGCTTTACGGGGAGTGGATGATTGAAGGGGCATTCAGCAGAAGAAGTGTCGGGGGCTGCGTATACTGCCTTTAGATTTGGGCACGTGGCCATTATCTTTTTGATGTAGGTAAATACATATTTCTTTGTGTTAGTTCTAGATCTTCCTCAGCCTTATAGGCTGATCACTGTCGTCGACTTTCATCCTACTTGTTGCTTTTCCCGCACTGTTATTTTATACGTGTTTTTCTTCTTTCTTTTCGTGCCGTGGTAGAGTATTTCCAGCGGGATCGAGACTGCCGGCTACGTTTCGGGCACGTGGCGGGTTTAGACGACAACGTGGGACATTACCGCACTGTGAGAGCACGAACAGACAGCGAGGTATAGTGTCTACGGGAGCTGCTAATATATGGCAGCTCACGCGGAAAGGAAGTAAGAGAAAGCAGTCGGGCTTTTCAAATGTAAGCGCTAACTTCGAACGTTCCTTATGCGATTCCTATACTAAGTTACTTCAAGCACGTCGGTTTACAGGAAGTTCTTATCTGACGATATTAAGTTTAACATAGCTTCCACGTCCTATATTTTGCCTGTCTTGAGTGATTAGAAGAGAATGCTTTACTTCTTTGAGTTTATGCACCTTTCCTCTTTTCTGGAGACAAGCACCGACCCCGCTCCCAGGCAACCGCAACTCCTCCCCCCCTCCCCCAAAGAAAAAAAAAGAAGGAATTGTAAACAAAATGTGCGAGCACTCTTTTTTGATTTAGAGCAGGCAGGGCACGAGGTTGGGGGTGAATTCAATAAGAAAGTACGTCGTTAAACAGTGGCTCCAGATAAATAGAAGAGATACGGTAGTTGGAAGACACGAGCAGTGTTGAGGGCGAACGAGCGCTGCCTAATTTTGCCAAGATATGCTTACTCGCAAACCAGTTGTCAAGCGAAACGAAGGATAGATCTACTAACTCATTACCGTCTTCTCTACGATGATACCAAGGGGCTCGTAGTAAACCATGTGAACGAACGTACAGGCACTCCGTTCGTGCATTCCGGACCACGAAGTTGTGCGTAGTGCGATAAACGCTTGTCGATATGGCCATGTGGGAAGGCTAGCGAAGAAAACGGGCGCTAAGAATTATATTGCTGCTGCTTCCACTCCCTCCAGCGTTACTGAGAGACCAGAGTTGGTGAGACTGCGGACCTTTTTGCACATAACCGATGAAGCGTTTGAGAGGCTCCTAGTATCAGATAACCATGGTAGCCAAAAGAAAAGGTAAATGTTTATTCTGATATAACATAAAGGCCACTTGACGCAGAACAAGTCCCAGATAGATAAAAGAAATGAAGCATTAAGGGGAAAATGTCCTGCGGGCTATATTCTCCCTGAGTATGTTTACCGTTATAACATGCATTAAAAGAGCAGGAAGCCGTATCAATAGTTCAGTGACTATGGTGATCTGCTGCTGAACATGGGATAGTGGTTTCAAGTCCTGGCCGTGGTGGTTGTATTTAGCCGGAGACGGAATGCCGTAACTATAATTTATTTGTTGATTGAATTGAATTCTGGGATTTTACGTGCCAAAACTACGATTTAATTATGAGGCAAGCCGTAATGGGGGATTCCGGATTAATTTTGACCACCAGGGAGAGAGATGCAAATGAAAGAAAGGCAGGGAAGTTAACGAGAGTTAAAGCCTCCGGTTTGCTACCATGCACTAGGAGAAGGGAAAGGGGAAGTAACAACACCAGCTAATCTTTAACTTGCCTCCAATGCACGGGACACGAGCGCTTTTGCACTTCGCCCCCATCGAAATGCGGCCGCCGCGGCCGGGGTTTGATCCCGCGACCTCGTGCTTAGCAGCGCAACACCTGAAATTGGACCTGAAGCCTTTCATCCCAACTCATCTTCAGGCGAGCGCCCTGCATCGACCTCGCAATGATGCCATTGGATTGTAAACATGTTGCAGGGGCAGAAAACAAAACAAAACAAAAAGAAAACACGAAACTAGCAAAGTGGGACAACTGAGAACCGGTTTCCTGTGCACTTCTCTCTTAATTGTGTTTACGTTCCTTTCCCGCTTTGAGCAATGTAGCAAAAAAAAAGAAAAAAAAAGGAGAGCACCAGCAGCTTCCCCACTGCACCTTTACCCGCTTAATATAGCGTGCAGACTGTACGGCGCATAGTACAGTGTTTATCCCCTTTGTTATATGAACTAGAGAGGATCAGCTCGGATCTGGTCCCACTGTTCCATTCGATAAATTCCGGTTGAAGTGAACGAGGGGTTCTTAACGATATGTCTTCGAGCATGACGCCGCGAGGAGCCGGATGTCTTGCTGTTTGCCCATCGCAGTCTCTGCACTTCGTAGACGAGTTCCCGCCCTCCACCCCCTCCTCGCCCCAGTCTGTCCCATCCACTCAGCCATCCTTCCGATGAGCTGCCTGTCAGAAACCCGCACAGGACGAGTAGGTTGTCTGGTTGTTCTTTTCAGGTGCCCTTGTGTGGCTGCGTCTAGATTTCCTCTTGGGTGCAGTAAGTATCTTGTGTACTCGTTGACAGATAAGAACTAATGTTGCTACTATTTGTTCCCGTACTGGTGTGACCAAAATCTCATCTGGTTTCTATGGTAATCATATGCTCGTTTTCTTTTGTCATTGCTGAAACGAAAATAATCGAAGGACACTTCGTACCGTTGGTATAGATACAGCTATTTCTTTTTTAACGCGCGGCATGCGGCTGCGGTAAGGAGGAAGGCTATTGCCAGTCTTCGTATGCATAAGTCGGAAAGGAGCAGGCCATCTCTCTCTCTCTCTCTCTCCTTGTTCCCTTTCTTTATTTCGAGGGTCTTAACACGAAAAGTTCTGCTAAGGAAATTGGCGCTGTAAGTTAACAAAAATCTTTCAATAAAAAAGCAATAAAAAATTGAAGTGAATCTACGTGCCCAGAATAGTTGTACACATGAACACTGGAAGCAATTTTGCCAACAAGCCCAAGCCCATGCTCTTCTGAAGTACACATGAACTCAGTGGCGGGCGTTACTCATGCTTTGACTAAATGTGGTGTCATGTAAGCGAGCCACTGGATGTATACACATGGTGTAATCTTCTTGTACGTATACATAATGCGAACTGTCGAATGTGGACAGATTCTATCATATGCTCATGAGAATCCTTGTACGTTATAGTTTACATTGCCTTCAATATTTTCCAAAATTGATTCAGAAGTGAATATAAAGTCAGGTGCACGCGAAACTGCATGAAAATGAATTTATCTCAATCCAGCCGCCAGCTTTCGTGGAAATTCAGGCTATCGCATACCAGAAGTCTCATCGCTTCTTGGATGTGATTGTTAGGGGCGTTTCATGGAGCCCGCATGCAGCTACCCGAAGCGGGGACTAATTTAGATTGTTCATATCATATGGACTCGGGTAAGGGCCGCACCCGTGTAAGGGCCCTACCCCAAACTTGGCAGCCTAAAATTTGGAGAGAAAAAAGAAAGCTCCAACGGAGAAGCAAACGCGCTCGGTGCACCGATGTCGCGCGCGCGCACATTAGCGAATTTTCGCGTGCTGCGTACTTCCGCGTGCCGCTACGAGATCGTCGACCTCTGATGCAATGGTATACATCCGAGGATCCGGGGTTAGCACAAGTCACCGGCGGCGCCGGCACCATTTTGACCAAGAGGTCTGGTCCCGTCTAAGGGCCACACCTCGTCAACATTGTGAAAAAAGAAGTGCGGCCCTTACACGACTTTATACGGTATATTAATTCCTGTGCAGAAATACCTGAGACACGTCGGTACGATTTATGCTGCAGCTGTGCAGGTCACTATTTCTGGGCTTTTTATGGTGGAGCTTGCCGGTTTTGGGGAACACATGTAAAACAAATATTAGCACCCTCGAAACTTTGCAAGGTCAGGCCCTCCACGCACGTGTATTGGACAACCACAGTGCGCCTCGACCCGTGTAACAAATATAATTGCTAGAGACTCCCTGGTTCCAACATACATCACAGCTGAAAACCTCAGAGCAAACGTATGATACCTCCGTCACGTCTCCACTCACTATATTGCTGCTCTTCCGGCGCAATGACCTCAAGCCACATTTTCAGAACTTGTTGCGACACATCAAGACTGACTTCCGTCATGCTTTACACCAGCAGAAATACCATTGTTACCACTGCGGTACCTACGACAGCCACAAGTACGCCTCACAATTCCGGGAATCACAAAGAAGACGCGTCATTCAACAGTGGCTCTACGATAGTTGACATTGTCATTACTGAGCATAGCACATGAACATAGGAGCAAAGGACGCACATTTACACTTATGGGTCTGTCTCAGCCGCCAGCCACTTGCTGCACAGGCGCTGTTCTCATCCCGGCCTTACAAGTAACAGTCAAGTTCAAAGTGTCCTACATAACGATCTCTACGGCAACAGAATTTGCCGCCCTACGTGCTGCTGTTAATTACATCGCACAAGCACAACCTCAAAAGTGGGTTGTTTTTTGCGACTCCAAGGCAGTCCTTCACAGTCTGCAGTCAGCCTTACGACGCAAGACCCACGAGCAACTGATGTTTGAAACTAGAGAAGTTCTCCATCGAGCCCTCACGAAGGAATATGACATCATATTCCAATGGCTGCCGGGTCACTGTGACATTGTCAGTAGCGACCTCGTTGATGATGCCGCCCGAGCAGCCCATAAAGGAACTCAGTTTCCGTACACTTGTCAAGAACAGACGCTATGAGGGTAATTTTTCCGCGCTGTATGAAGTTATATAAAAAAACTGTACATTCAGCAGAGAGAGAGAGAGAGAGAGAGAGAGTGAGAGAGAGAGCGTCCACGTATTATGTGACGGCTTGAAAAGGCCGCGTTGTTCCAACCATTTAGTAGGCCTATAAAAAGTTCATTAGAAAGAAAGTTCGAGTTCCCACGGCCGGCATCGACTCCCCAGTTCGTCGGCACCGCAGCAGCATGAGCGCTTCGGCCGCTAATTGAACGTACCTCACGCAGGCAGTGAAAGCGACGGTCCGTGAAAGCTGTATAGCCGCCTCCCGCTGCTGCTCTTCCATCCTAGCTGGATTTTCTTCGTGCAGACGGATGTCGGTGGCAACCAGCCGTGAGATTTTGGAGATGCATGTATTTGCTCGGCTAGCAACGCTACATGTTCTGGAAGAAGATGCAAACGCCCGGTGTTCCCAACGGGGTGAATGATAAAAAGAGATGGGCTTATTTGTATGCGAAGCAGGGAAACAGCCATTTAATTTCGAGTTATACTGTTGAGCGGCTGCGTTGTGGGGTGAAGTTGTCTTGAGAGCGGGTGCATGAAGGCTCGGTGTTTCGGTTTGAATGGCTGAAAGATTCGCGGCAGTTGCTGCTGTTTCCGTGCCAACCATGTCACGCTCCCACGAAGGTACATTCGCCAGGTTATGGCGCCGACGATATTGAGCGTCTGATCTCCTGGCATTACGGAACTGGCACTCGCTGTGCGAGTTCCGTATTGCCAGTGGTGACCGCAGTCGTCGCCGAATGGTATACTAAAGACGTTCGAAAGACGCCTTTGAAGTAATAAAATTATTTCCTTTTTATGTAGATGACTTCATAATCTACGAAATTACGCAAGCACTAACCGTTGCTTCTTTCGCTGGTCATGAGATCAGTTGAGGGCGTTAGGTCACCGCTCATGAATTCTGTGTTGCTTTAAGTTTGTGTGCAAGTTTGGCTGCCATTTACCCGTTTGCTGAAAGTTGTACGGGATTTTTCCAGTATGATGAGGTGACTGCACGAACTAACTAGACCATGTTCCCATTCTGATTAACTTTTGTGCTTGTGACTTGTGTTATGGCCGAAACAGCATGTCTTTTTTTCGTATTGTTCTCTCTTATTTTTTTCTTTCCTAAGTAATGTTTTGGACTTTGAGATAGCCATCCCTAAATGGGCCTACTTCCCCATTTTCACTTATCAAACAACAACAACAACAACAACAACAACAACAACAACAACAACAACAACAACAACAACAACAACAACAACAACAACAACAACAACAACAACAACAACAACAACAACAACAACAACAACAAGAAAACGCCCTTGGCAATTAATTTTCAGGCTTCCAATATTCTATTTTGCCCCCTGCAGGCGATGTCTTGCGGGATACTTGGTAACTTCTGTATACTTGATAAGCAAGAATCCGGCGAGCCGTATGTAAGCTGACATCAGACGGAGACCTGTCAGTGAATACGAATGTGTAGCACTTCTAGCAAAGGGGCGATTTCTAGAACGTGAGGAGCTTGCTTATAGGAACTGCATGGCCGATTTCGTTTTGGTTCCCGCGATAGGCGAGGTCGCAGAAAGCGCGACGAGCTGCTGAAGAGGATGGTTAATATCTGCACGTTAAAAATGACAGTATTGTCAAATGGGCTTGCATTGTGTCGTCAATCAGTTCACGCATTTCTTAGAAGTTTGTCGCGCAGCTGGTGGGAAATCGTGTCTGAGCGATAAACGGACGAAGTGACGGCAGATGTCTCAAACTCGAAGAACTTGAATGAGTCCTTGTCGTCTGAGTCGTCGTCGTCGCTGCAGTTGTTGGACTAACTATTACTCGATTAGGGCGTCGCGGCACCCAAGGCTTCACTTTGAGTGGCGCGCACTACAATTTGTTTCACGACTTAGTTGACGCGCCACTCGACGGGGGGCTGTAGGCACACGGGTAGAAAAATTTCCGCGTTAATAGCCGAACGAACGTGGAGCCCTCGTTAACTATAAGTCGTCTAGACGGAGGCGATGTGTGCGAAAGAACTTTCTCGCGACGGCGAGCCCAGCGGAGACAATGGCAGGCGGGGGCGCAGCTGCGTTTTGCCTAAGCGACTTGCAACGACTCCTCTCCTCATAGGGCTTTTAGTCGTGGGTACCCAGCTGGGTCTGATAACAGTGGCTTCTCGACAAACAAGGGGAATAGATAGCCGCGCGCCAAAAGCGGCGCGTGGTCCTGAGCAAGCACCTGTATTGTCGCGCACACGTGGTTTCCCAGTGTTCACGAATATTAAGGCGGCTCCAAACCGCGCTACAGGTGAAGCTCTTTCTTTGTTCAGAACTGAGAAGCCCTGGAGGACGAGAAATGCTCTTCCGTTAGCATTCCTAGAATTTGTTTAGTAAAGGCGCGAAAGCTCAAGCCCAGAAGGTGTTCACAGCGATTTTAATATTTGAGATGATGACGATGAAAACGTTTTATCCTCAGCAAAGGGGGATCCGAATTAGCAGAAAGGTGGTCGGATTCTTATTCCGCGATTCCGTTGGCTAAGGCCGCCGCCCTGGATCTCTCCACGAGGGCTTGCTGGTCCTCGAGGGCTGATCTGGACAGGGCTGATTCCCGTCCTTCCCCCTTTGGCTGTCGGAGCAGTCCTACACATCACCATATAGTGCGTGTGTCTTCTGCAAAATAAATCAGTTCCTTCATTCCGCTGACCAGCAAGGAATAGGACACTATACCCGCTTCCATTGCTACGATTACAGATTTATGTTTTTTTTGACGTTGTACTTGAAGATAACTGTGTATGACGAGTATTTTCTTAACATTTCCGTGTAGAGGCGCCAGTTTTTCTGTGTGATATGCGTTTTAAATTGACTCTTTCCGGCATTTTTCTTTTGTACGTGTTAGCACAGTTGAACTTATATTCTGGCTGGTTCCTTCTATAATTCTATGTTGGCCTTGAAAGTATGTAACCAAATAAATAAATAAATAAATAAATAAATAAATAAATAAATAAATAAATAAATAAAAATTCCCTCATGTTCCAGCCATCGACTTAACATGCTAACGCTCTCTCGTGTGCGATGGCGATCGAGGAAGTTGCAGCGTGCGCGGGGGATTTTCGCTGGTCTTGCGCACACAATACGAGGTGTGTCCAGAAATCTGGCGGATAGCGACGGACTGAAATTGGTGGTTTTTAGAGTGAACTGAGAAATTAATCACATCATGGAGTTTTGCGTGCCGAAACCATGGTCTGATTATGAGTCATGCCCTAGTGGGATACTCTGGATTAATTTTGACCACCTGAGGTTCTTTAACGTGCACGGAAAATCTAAGTACACGAGCGTCCTTCACATTTTGCCCCCATCAAAATGCAGCCACCGTGACCGGGATCGAACCCATGACCTCGAGCTTAGCAGAGCAACACCATAACGACGAGGTTACGGCGGTAGGCGAGAGAATGAATATTGATCTGAGGAGCCAAACGCAGTTGGATGAAGCCAGTTCAACTATTCATGGAAGCTGGTGATCAAACGACGTCGGTTGGTTGGCCTTAAAGGTGTACCGACATGATATTTTGTAATTTTTTTGTGTGTGTGCTATATGAACGTTTAAAACCTAGAGAAGATACTGGGATGCCTCTAAACGCCCTAGATTTCTTAATGTAACTCCTTTTGTACAGCCCCTTCTTTTTTTTTTCGTTTCCTAGGTGGTGACTGCGTCTTGACGTCATGGCGCAGAAGGTCATCACGTGAAAGCATGACATCGCGATGTTTTGACACTCGCTACGGCTCACTCAGCTGTCTGCTAAACCGGGCATTACAACGAGTACCAGCATAGAAGGCGACCGAACGAGCCGGAGCGAGAGCCAGAACGTTTTGGCACTTGTTCCCCCGTGACCACATTCTCCTTCATGACGTCACGAAGCAGTCATCTCATGTCAAACAAAACAGAGGCGGGCTCTACAAATGGTATTATATCAAATTATTTAGGGCGCTCTTAGGCTATCCAGTGCTTTTTTTCTGGCGCTTCGAGGTCCCGGACTTTCATTTAACACACAAAATGAGGAGTCGAAAATATCGTGTCGGCACTAATTTAAAAACATTCCTGCCAGCAGTGCAGCATGTACGTTGTCATTGTGGAGCTTGATTGTTTTTGTTGCTTTTTACATCATCCAATATTGGAGTTTCTATCTTGCGCCCTTTCCTTTTTCCCTGATACTCGGACAGGCTTCGTTACTCCATTAAAGTAGGTGCCACTAACTTTTTTACATTAAAGATTAAAATAAACAAAGTTTGCGGCAAATGATATCTACAGTGATGAAAAAAACTGTCATGGTTGAGTTCAGAAGCAGGTTCACATTTAAGAGAAATGTGGCGTGTTTGAAGTGTTCTTTCCACTTGCACTCTGCAATATTCCTCAATGTAAACCCCACAGCAGTACCTTTAATAATGTCATTTTACATTTTGTAGAAAATAATACACAAAATGTGCTGCTCCTTAAATTTCAGATTTCAACCAGGCAAAAAAAAAAAAATGTTGAAAAGCATGGTCAGCGCGTGTTTACACAAATTAATGTAGCGCATCAAGAAATGGATGTATTTACAGTGATATTAAGCAAATCGTACAAAAGACATGCTGCAAGAGTTATGCCCAAGGCGCATTTATATTGGTTTTGGTTGCCTTATAATTTGAAAAAAAAAAGAAGAAAAGCTTACGAACTTTTCGGAACGACCTCGTAAGTTCCGCGACGTCATATCGTTCTTTTTCGTTTCAAAGCGTGTCAGCAAACGGATGCTGTCTTAAATGTTTATGTCGTACTTCTTTCAAAAAAAGCTATTGATACGTACGCGTCGTTTGAGTCAATGTTTGCCTGGTTCAACTGTCGTTCTAACACACATGACAAAGGATGGACTTCAGAAAGAGAGCCAACTAAGCTTTGAACGCCGGAAGGCTCCGTACATACGATAGCCTTTTCTTTGCTTTGTGTTTAGAATTTCCGTGATACTGAAGTATACGTCACCCTCGTGCAGACTCGTGTTCTAGAAAAATTAACATCATTTGCGAGCATGCTTTGCGCCACAATGAGCGCACTTTGCCAGGGCTTCCACATCGATAGCAGGTAATAGAAAGAACTGTCTTGTGCATGCTTGCGAGACATCTGGAAACTGTTTTGCGCAGGCGACCTTGGCGAGTTCACGCGGGCGAACACAACGGACGAACGTAAGAATGAAAGCGATAGCTGGTCAGACACAGAGGCCGAACGTGTCGAGGCCAACCAGCAGTCTCCACTGAGGTGACTAGGGCATTAGCTTCAGTACTACGCGGGACTGTTCTACCGATTACCCAATTAGCTCGAAAGCAAACCGCCTAAACGCACGCGAGCTGCGATTTCACCACGAGAGCTTTGCGAAGTTTTGCGAGAGCTCTGCAGGGCCCCGTAATTCGAGGACATTATATATGCGCGGTGGATTGGATGTTCAGTGTTCCGTGCAACTCTTGGACAGCGTTGCTCGTCTTAGTCGCGTGTAAGTGCTGTGACATCCGTGGGTGTAAAACTGCGCTATGCCGCGTTGATTTAGACTGTGGGCTCGGCGTAACTCCGTTGATGAGCTTATTGTGCATGTCGGTTTACTGTGTAGACGGGCTTAGTGTGCGCGCATTTACTGGTGATGAGCCCATTGTCCGGATATTATGAGTTTATCGGGCCAAGGCTTACGTTGCGGGTAATGAAGGCTTCTGGCTTATATTTACAATAAGATAACGCGGAGAATGGCGCGTATAATGAGAGTCCTTGCGGCGCGCTATTGCTCGCGCGTAAGTCAGTCCAGAAAACTTCGCAAGGTTTTCTTAACTAAGTGTTCTTATGGCCGCGTCCTTCGTTCCGCGCGAAGGTGACATACGCAGTCAGCGCAAGTGTTAGAACAACACGACCATCGACTACCTTGCGAATTCTAATCGCATCACGAGTACTTGAGGTTCTTGTCGCCATGCAAGGACAATTCGCCTTGTCGGGACGTTGGCGCACCAGGCTAGGACTGCTCCTTGTCGCCCACTCTTGGTCAGTATATGGGGCTCCCACTATCCCGAGGCACACTGCATTAAGCAGCAGCAAACGACCTTATTGGGGTCCTGAGGAGCTAAGCGGGGGCCTGCAGGTCCCTACCCAGCCGTTGGCTAGTCCCATGTCGGAACAGAGAGGCTTCAATCAGGGAGATATCACGGAACTTGATATTCAGTCAAGGAACTCCTTTATTGTAGACCATTTTCCAAGAAATGTCCACCCCCAACACAATAAAGGTCGAAGGTAAGTTTTTTTTTTTAAGGACCTGGTATTTCGTTTAATTTGTTTGCCGAAATTTGTGAAATAGTAGTTTTCCGGAGGCACACAATGATGTGCACCAACCAGCATGACGTTCAGTGCGAGCCGTCGCATCGGGTAGAAGCGTTCTCAAAATGATAGTTCAATAATTTGGTAAAAAAAGATGATTGGCGGCGCATCTATCGTTTGAAGATGATAGGCGACGTTAATGCCATTAGCGATCTTTCTTTGATGGGTGTGTAATTGGTGATTGTATGTTTATATGTTAAGATTATTACTATGATCTTTCTTCGTCCGATGCTGCGGCGCAGCGTTGGCTGTTGGTCACCCGCATTTGCTCTAAGCGAGCGACGTGGGCCTCGATCCATTGCACCCGCCGTGGTTGCTCAGTGGCCATGGTGTTGAGCTGCTGAGCACGAGGTCGCGGGGTCGAATCCCGGCCACGGCGGCCGCATTTCGATGAGGGCGAAATGAGAAAACACCCGTGTAGTTAGATTTAGGTGCGCGTTAAAGAAGCCCAGTTGGTCGAAATTTCCGGAGTCCTCCACTACGGCGTGCCTCATAATCAGAAAATGGTTTTGGCACGTAAAACCGCATAATTTAATTTTTTTTGTTCGATCCACTGCGCAGTGGCGGCGAGCGGCTTCGGCGCAGCAATACCTGCGTTCTTCAAACTCCTGAGCGGTAAGCAGTTTCTTTGGGTGAGGCATGGAGACGATAAGAGGGCCCACCAAGCGAGGCATGCGGAGCGGCGTCATGCATGAGGCTTGTACTGCTGCCGGGCTCCACTCTCGCGCACACCACTGAAGACGCAGTGACATCTAGCCGTGCTGTACGCGCAGAGGGCGCTATCGCTTAAGTACGTTTAAGGCTATACTGGGGAATTCTATACTGGGGAATTCGCCCACAAATCGGAACGTACTTAGTGGTACATAACGAGGCACCAAATTTGCATACTAGGCCAAATAGCAGGCAGCGAATTGTCTGTTCGGGCACGTACCCGGTGACCCCTGTTGCGTGCTCGACAAGACCGTATCCAGCACATTCGTGGTTGCCAGACCTAGTAGACAACTCGGTCACTTGGTATGGGCCAAGGTGACTAGAAACGGACAAACATAGCGCAAAACTGGGTGAAGTTCCCCAGGAAGGCTAGTCGCATTAAAAGGACAAATGAAAGAGAAATAAGACGCGAAGGAAGTTGACCCATCTCACGTGAGACAATGCTCGCTCGCGCAATCGCGTTAGGCTTCTGAAACTGGCTCGGAGCCGTTGTGAAATTAACGTGAGCTGTCGCTTCCGGCGTGCAATGAGTGCTACGCCCGAGAGGTGTCAAAGCGCTACAGTGACACTGCCTTATTACGTACAGATCGACGGATAGATGAAAAAAAAAAAGTTAATGTCAACCGCACACGCGCACAGAAATAGAGAAAAGAATAAAAGAAAGAAAGAAAAAGAAAGAAGCGAAAAGAAAGAGAAAAGCAGTATGAAGGTCTTCACTGCCACAATTTTGGCACTCCTTTCAATATTGGTCCTCCCATTGTCCGACGAGGCTTCAGACAAAAGCTTCAGCGACGCACCTTTGAGTCAGGAGACCTCGTTAGAGCTTGCCGCTTCGCCTCTGCGGTTTCGTGCCCGTAATTTCGTGCCACCTCCGTGTTTTTCATATCCGGTAAGTAACCTAAGCGAGGTTAGAACGACACAATACGAGCTCCCCCAAAGAGACCCCGCCCCGTTCGCTTATTAGAAACCTTCGATGCGTGCAGACCTCTCGCCTCGGGAAACGTGAGCGATACGGTGCTCATCATTGTCGCTGCTGTGCCGATTCTGCTGCTTTCGTTGTTTCTGTTTATTCAATAGAACTATCCTTGTACCTATTCTTGTGCTATTCTGTATATTTATTCTATCGGTTGTGCCTGAAATAAATCAGTTGGGAGTACCGCCCGTGTCTTCGTGTTTTTTTTTTTTACCTTTTTGTGTGCAAGCTCTATTGCGGCGATTAGGTCTATTTTCTCTATACATTTGATTTCTCAATAATTTCTTCGCTGTTTGAATGTTCTCCTGCGAGTTTGTGCCGGACAAGCGATGTCGACAAAAAAGAACACCGTAAATAGGGTGCCCCCCCCCCCTCCCCCCCCCTTTTTTTGGTCGACATCGCTAGTCCTTGCTCGTGTTTATATCTTCCCTATAAATGCAACGGAGGAGTCCGAAGTACGCTGCTTCCAACTTCTCCCTCCGCATCTCCAGTTAACCTAGCGTACACGTTGGTGTTTTGGATTTGGAGCGCACCAAAGGAACTTCAAAGCGCACTAAAGTCAGTCTTTGGTCCGCCTTGACGTGGCATGTTCCGTGCCCACGGTCTGCCTTCACTCTAAGTACCCTTGAGGCTACAATTGAGTTCATAAAGAATTGCACGAATGAAGTGCGTACAATTACTTGCGTGATGGCTGCGCCACAATGAAGTCCCTTTTCACATAAGCCTGCAGTAGGCTTGTCATTCGTTTTTGCTGTACACTGCGACTTCAATTCCTTTATATAAAACAATAATTTTTTTAGTGTTCTAGATGATCGGTAAGGACTAAATAGCGTTGAATGAACTGTCAGTGTAGGCAAATAATGCAATCGCCTTGTAGTTCTTGATACGTACACGAGAGTGCTCGCCAGATATAGGTGCGCACATTGTAAGCGCACCCATTAGCTCGACTGCTGATTCTTGCATCAGCGATTGAATGTTTAATGGCGCGCAGAAAGAAAACCGAATAAGTAAATAATATATGCACAAACTCGCGAAGCGAAGGAAGATTTATGAAGGGAAATACCAACTTTCCTTTCAAGAATATCCTAGCTCCATCTGGTGGATTTCCGAAGAGCTAATTTGCTCATGCAATAGTACTTTGCTTCAAGTTGCAAATTAGTTCGCTATCAACTTGCCGTTCCTTAGCCTTCTGCTTAGCTCAGGTAGTAGCATCACAGAACTTCCTAAAGAAATTACGAGAGAGAACTGTGGCGCTAGTGTCTACGGGAGCAGCAATTGTGATGATTCAGCCACCACGGGAATTATGGGTATACGAATTTGCCTAAACTTTGTCCTTCTGGCTTCGAACGGCTTCGTGACTGTTGAAATTGATCATTCTTCAACAAAATATTGCGTTATAAATGGCGCAGTTCGCGATGGCCATGCATGTTCGCAGAGAGCTATAGCCTTCATTCGTTCAGAAGAAAATTGTTAGTGCATGTAAGATTAGCTCCGAAGCCGCAAACACAATTATGAGGCAATTATGC
This sequence comes from Dermacentor andersoni, assembly GCF_023375885.2. Taxonomy (NCBI): domain Eukaryota; kingdom Metazoa; phylum Arthropoda; class Arachnida; order Ixodida; family Ixodidae; genus Dermacentor; species Dermacentor andersoni. The sequence goes on along the minus strand of NC_092817.1, from coordinate 56,773,731 downwards.
ATACTGAACATGATCTCCGTGGTAGCTAACGATCGCAGCGCCACAGTGCCCCTCTAGTGATTTTTGTAGGAACTTCAATGAGTATAGAAAAACTGCCCCGGATTGCGTTGGTACTGGCTTGGATTCCTGCGCCAAGAGCATTTTTTTTTTGTTCCGCTGCGAGGCTTTCTTTCCAAGAAACACTGGGACCACATTTGGTAAACATTCTTCTCGTTTGATTTTATTTGTTTCTAATCACCCGTTGTAGGTGTGACCGATACTGGCGATAACGAAGCCTAAGGTGTACTGTCATGTCAGGCTATAACGGAGGGCCCTGATCACTTCAAATCAAATCAATTAAAATAAATGTTTACTTTCATTGTGATGAGAAACAGAAAGAGGGACTGTGAAAAATTTTAGTGCAGCTTGATTAGTTCCTCCAGACTAGCACATTTCTTAGTAGTTTTCGCACGCATGTGAACTTTCCCTATTGAAAAAAAAAATGCGAAATTTAGAATTTGTGAGAACATTTCCCGCTCCATCGCTGGCCTTGGCTTTTCAGCCGCTTCTACAAAGAACGCCTAAGTGCGCTGACTTTCTTGTAGCCCTCTCTCATAAAAAAAATAACAAGACAAAACAAAAAGCTGTGCAGTTCGACATGATAGCGGCGCGAGTGCGGTGAGTTGTCGTGGCTGCACACGCTGGCCCAGTACTCAACTCTGCGCGCTGCACGTAAATGTGCACTCGAAGGCTCAAACTACCCCCACTGCTCGCTCAGCATACTACACAGGACTGCTCAACAGCACAATTCTATTGCGATTGCAATTACATGGACACTCCAGGCGCATTTCTGCCGTCGCCGTCGCCGTGATGCTCCGTATGAAGTCCAAGGGCGATAATATCGTCGCTGTGCGCCGTACGTTGCATGCGCGAGTAAAAGCGTGCGAGGCTGAGCCGACGATGGTGGCTCAATCTCGCACGGGCCAAGGAGGAAGGCGGGGAGGAAGCGCGCCATCTTGCGTTGCGCGCAAGGCAGCGGAGGGAGGGAGGGGGGAATTCTACTCTGGCAGCTGCGGCCGCGCATAGCGGAGCCGCGCGGGCCCTATCCTGTAAGCGAACTGCGATGGGTACAGAGTGCGCCGAGTGCTGGTAGCCTTGTGCGCGCTGTGTTCTTGCCGCTTAGTTCGCGTTGAAGCGAGATGCAGCCCGATGGTCAATTCGCTCGTTGGTGCTGCCGTGCTTTCTCTCTCCGAAGTTTTGACAGTGAGCGTGCGTGGTCGTCGAGTGAGATGTTTGCTTGTGCGTGCGTGTCACCATGCTTGTTAATTTGGTTAGTGTGCGAATGTTTACAACTTTATACGGCCGATGAAACTACTATCCTTACTTCCTAAAGCTGCCTATTAATTTGCTATCGCAATCGATGCTTGGCGAAACTGCGACTTTTTTCTTATCGCCACTCTCTGCTCTTGATTCATTTGTCCTTCATAGCAGCTTCTTTCTTCTTCTACCTACTGTTTTAAACAACTTTCTTTATTTCTCTATAAAAGGGGTGTTCATGCTGTTCTCGTCTGAAAAGGGGTGCTTTGCCCCCGGTTGGATATTATTTGGCTTCGCCTTATACGGCTCTACTGAGGCAGGCTTCCGCACTGCTTTCGTATCGGATGTTAGGTAAGTGCGAGCGTACCTCTACATGTGAAATCATTAAAGTAATAAGTGGAAAGTGACAACAACACAGGCACTGTGAAATAGCACAAACTAAAAAGAAACAAATTCAAAAGAAGAACCGGTTAGAGGGAGAAACTTAAGGAAATGGACGCAAGAAGAAAAAGAAAAGTAGGTCAGAATAGATAGAGAAAATATCGCCGTCTCGCCGGCTTTTGTATTCTTGATAAGTAAGTTCAGATGTAGCCTATATTAGCGACTTTAGCAGTGACGCACACCTTTACGTGCAGAGATAAACATCCCAGGAGTAGGGTGTAAAGGCGGCACGAGAACACTACGTAACCGTTAAAAGCCAGACGTTGATGCAGAGAGGGCTGAAGCGAGAGAAAGTTCTTGGTGGGAGAACACACGCGCCGACGCGGCGAAGACGTGAAGAAAGAAGGTGGCGAATGCTTCGCGCAGACAAAGCCAGTTGGCCCGTTTTCGAGGATCCCTCACTCGCGACCGTAGAATTCTTCTGCGGCAGTAAGATCTAGAAGAGTTGACTGTTGGGCTAGTTGGTCGTCCATATTTGAAGTAGTAGTTTAGCGTCTTCCTTGTGTCTGTGGTTTTTTTGCGCTAAACTACTACTTCAAATACAGTAAGATCTGACCTCTTTCCGTTCTGACTCACCGCTTTCCTTTCATCGTTGCCGTGCTGTGTGCTGCGGACTTCTGGAGCATTTCGTGGCATCTGCTCATTCTCTGCGTCATCCGCAACTGCATGTTTTCTTTTGTTGTCGTCGCATTTATTTTAAAAAGGTATTTCTTCGTTCTTTCGTACTCCACAAGTAAGGTTTGGTACTTTCTACAGTTCTTGCCTTTGATTTCGTTCTCGATGTCTTCAAACTTCAAGAAAACCTTACCTTAGAGAAATCATCGTTGCTTCCGCGTGATGCCGATGGAAGCTGCGATACTCAGACGTCATATATGGGGGCTACCGGGTGGAAGTGCTTGAGAGTGCTTTTATTTATTTTTTGTCCCACCACATTTTACCGCTGTAGCTGTTGTAAGCTTTTGACTCGCTCGAATGTGTTGTCGGATCCGTCGTCCATGTCGTCTGTCGTAACACGCTCACTGCACATACGTTTGCAGCTGTATAGTGCCTGCTGGAAGGCCAGTGCTGTTTGTGAGCAGGGCTGTCGTTCAAATGTATCTTCGCAATTACTCTGTTCCCTTAGCTTTGTCATCAATGATTAGGCGTTGACCGGGCAGGAAGGATGCTGGTACTTTGGAACAGCCTAACCTTACGCGTACGTTCCGCGTCAAAAACAATTAAACATCGCAGACTCAGTACAGCCCGAATGTACAAGTTATGCGCGATATTGGTCCTTTAGTAAGTTGACGCCACTTACAATAGGCGCGCCAAGTAACCGCTTAGCGTTGATAAGACAGGTGGCTAGCTCGCCGGAATGAACTGTCAATACGCGTCGCTCAAGTGGCGACATGGACGACACAGACGCTCTTTTTCCAGCCAGTTTCAGTTTCAAGGAGCCTGCCAAGGGGAACTAATTGTTCGCGTAGCTCCCGCATGAACTCCGCTATTAAAAATTTGATTGTTGGGATAGGTAGTGTCGAGGACAGGCCTTAAAGTGCTCATTTGCTGTAGCCACCGATTGTTGATAATTAGAACGTTAATTGGCGTAACTTCGCTAATTACGCACGTAAGTGACGACATTGCTCTGTATCTAGAGGCCGCCAATCCGTACACTCGAATGGTAAACATAACGTTACCACACGCAACAATATTTTCCTAATTAAAAAAAATTTGGTGCAGCTAAAAAAGAAAAACCACCCTACATATACATTAGTTATGTAGGATATTATGGCGCAAGAGCTACCACGGCTATGATGCGCCATGCACAAGATGGGGATATATAATTTGATGAAAGGGCTTCAAGCAACAAAAATTATTACTTTAGAGTTTGTTTAAGAAACCTGTTTCTCCTAGAAACTTAATACTAGTGCGTTTTCAGCTAGGATCAGGGAAGGATGAAGTGCTGTTAGTGTTTTGTAAAGTTCACAAAAATACTTGTGAACAAAAATACTTCTCCCTTCTTTCTCTTCCCCTTCTCCCTTCCCCCAGTGTAGGGTAGCCAACCAGACTATTGACTGGTTAACATCCCTGCCTTCCTGTATTCTTCTCTCTCTCTCTCTCTCTCACAAAAATACTTCGGTCTTTCTTCCTCCAACGCCGGACATGTCATTAAAATGTGATTCATAGTTAAAGTTTCTTGGCATTGATTACAAACCGCTTGTTCTTCATTTTTCAATAAAAAGTTATGTGTGAGATGTGCGTGTCCAATACGAACGCGACATATAGGTTAACTTCCATGAAGCGTTCCTTGGTGGTATGATGTCTTCCACTCCTGCAGTATGGGCTTTACTATTTGTAGTTTGTTGTTAACTTGACAGTCCTAATCATTTTGCCACTTTAAGGCGATCGCAGCACGGACTACCCGGACACAGTCTTTGAATGGAAGATTTATTTCTGTTAGACTTTCATGTGCTGTCATTGCTGCATATCCGTTCGGCTTTTCATTACCCGGGATTCCGACGTGGCTAGGAACCCAGCAGGGACGAATTAATTTACCATGATTTTCACTTTCGCCAAGCATTCTCAGGATGTCGCCGAGAAGAGGTTCGCATTCTGATGTTCCATGGAGGAAATTAGGTGAACTGAGAGAATCTGTGTAGACCACTGCTTTTTTATAATCTCCTGTTACTATATTTTCCAAAGCCATAAGCAAGGCGTATACTTCGGCTGTAAAAACCGAAGCAAACTGTGGCGACGTAAGACAATTTTCCCAGTGTTCCGGTACGACAGCACTTCCGACATGTTCAAATGTCTTGGGCCCGTCAGTGTAAAACTCGGTGTAGTCATTATATTTTTCTTGTAATTATGAGAAATCTTCTATTATGTGCTCACGCGGTGTTTCATATTTATTGTGGTGTGTGAGAGCGAAATCACAAAACTGTGCAATATCATACCATGGGGGCAGTCTGTTCGGTCTTTCGGTGACCCTGAGAGCCTCGTTCGGAACATTGTAGTTTTGGCACATTTTTTCGAAACGAAGGATAAGTGGTTTCACGCTATGGGGTATGTTGATATAGTGTATTCTGCTCGTGATGTATGGTGTTCGTGGCATATATTACGATGGGGTTGTAGCAGAACCGTCGCAACAAGTGACGACAGCAAACGCAAGCAGAATGTTCCGACGGTACGTATAAGTGGCTGACGGCGAAAACAAAACATGAGTTCGCGGCAGAGTTACACGACACAAGGACCAGAGGGGCTGAGAAAGGCGCGATGTCTATGTCAGATGCGGCAACAACTTTGGGAGAATGGTGGTTGTCAGGGTCAAAGCACGGCACTGATAACGTAAATTCGGCACAAGCGCAGTCGACAAGAGCTTCATCGACAGATAGGAAATTCGTCCAAGAATGACGTTGTGCGAGGAACGAGATACGAGGACAAAATTCGACAACATACATAACACTTTGAATAACTACCCGGTCTGGTCATGATGCTGAAGGCTGAATGCGATGCGAAGTTGCCTTACGCAGAGATAGATATATGTGAGTGGAGTGGTCACATTTTTCAAATTGCGGCAAAGAATTTTACTAATATTAGAAACGGCGGCTCTGATGTGAATAAGTACGTGCGCGGTGATGCCGTGTACGGACAGTATAGTTCGTCGCAGGAGAAAAATGAGGTCTTGAAATGTTCGACGAAAACGCAGTTCTTGCCTCTGGAACTGCGACTGTTAGTTTTCCTCTTAGGCTGGGCTGGGTCGGCGAACCATTAGGGCGACGTGGATCGGAACCGGATTAGGTCCGATTAGGTCCGTGGATTAGGATCGGCGACGTGGGAAAGGCGACTGGCGTGAATAGAAGGGACGGCTACTGGAAGACGAGTCTGGAGGAAGATTAGACGAGTCATGACGTGGAAGCCGAACAGGCATGTAGCTTGAGGCGCCCCCACTGTCAGGAAGACGGAAGCTGCGACGGCAGCAGAATTGTGATACGTGGCCCGGGAAACCACATGGACAGCATATTGGCCGCTTATCATGTGTTCGCCACGGGTCGACGACAGGGGCTGCAGAGGCTGAGTAAGGTGCGGGAACCGGACGTGAAGGTGGCTGCGGCACATGGAAGGTGCCGATGGTCCGGTATAGGCACAAGGAGCAGGAGGAGAATATGGCTGGGCTACAGAGTTAGCGTAAGTCAGTGGTCCTGCAGAGTTAAGGAGGGGCAGGTGGCAGCGCCTCGGCAAGTTGCGTTTGAATTACGCGACAAAGCGAAGGCACCAATGATGTCAACGTCTCGGGTGTGCTAGTCACCAGATAGAGTTGACGTGCGACTTCCTGGATGACGAACTGCTTTATCTGTGGCATTAAAGCGGAAACGTCCGAGGCGTCGCGCCTGAAATCCAAGGGAGATAGATCCACTGCGTCGTACTGAGCAGCACAACGTGTTGAGGCACGCTGCTTGCGCAGCTCGTCGTAATGCTGGCAGAGCTGGAGAATCTCGGCAACCGTCTGGGCACTCTTAGCGACGAGCATCTGGAATGCGTGGTCATCGATGCGTTTCATGACGTGCTTTATCTTGTCTGCTTCGTTTACAGATGTGTTGACGCGCTTGCAGAGCGAGAGTACGTCTTCAATGTAACTTGTAAAGTTATCGTCCTTGCGTTGGGCTGGACCACGCAAGCGCTGTTCAGCCCAAATCTGGCGAACGGCGGGAGAACTCTGTCAAAGTTGTCGTGAAAGTCGACCAGGTGGTAATATCGGACTCATGATTTCGGAACCATTGGTTCGCCACGTCCGTCAAGTAAAATATCACATTAGTCAGCTTGGCACGGTCGTCCCACCTATTATAGGTGCTGACACGGTCATATTCGGCGAGCCAGATCTCCGCGTCGTGGTTGTTTCTTCCGCTAAATATAGCAGGATCGCGCTGCTAGATGAGGCCAGGGCAGACGATGGCAGTGAGTACGGGAGCAGCAGCCTAGGACAGCCCCGTATCATCTATTGCATGAGCTAGTGGTAGCGTACGGCTTCGGTGTTCCAGAATGTTTGTTGAAGAGAAACCCAGAATTTTCACCAAGTAGACTGGGGGGTATATGCCTAGCAGCACTTGATGTAGTTTTGCAGCGGTAGGCCTAAACAAGCCAGTCAGAGCTTTGGTGAAGCGGGCGAGCAAGCGCTTCGTCTCGTCTTCTGCTACCACCAGCACGGTGGCTAGTGCATATATATATATATATATATATATATATATATATATATATATATATATATATATATATATATATATGTATATATATATATATACCCACAGAGATACCGACCGACTCAGCAACAGCCAGCAGCTGCAGCAGCAGCCAAAACCGGGATGGTAGGCAAAGAAAGCTTCCGTTTAAAACAAAAACTGCGAACTCGCATGAACAAAGTTCACACAGCAAGTACCTCTCCATTCAAAGGGTGCGAAAGCAGCAATGGGTGAGAAAGCGAAAAGAAAAACAAGACGAGAAAGATTGTCGGGCTGGGAATTAATACGAGCCAGTGCGCTCATATGTATGTTCTACGGTGCGATTGCACGCGCTCATGGCTAAAACTGTGAAAAGCACTTCGGTGCAGCACTGAGAGAGAGGGCAAAGTAAATGCATTTGTTGGGGCATATAACTACTCGACTCAGTGGCGTCACTTGGGACGCGAAATATTACCTTTTCTTTCCTGCGCATTTCCACTCTCTTCCTGTGCGTACGTGCACGGACGAGCGAACGGCGCATCGGCGTTGTGGAGCGCGGTAACCACCAGCGTGCCAGAAGCGTCAGGCGTGCAGCAGACGACACGAAAATGCGGCGCGTCTGCACGAAGCAATAAGCAGAAGCAGCAGCAGCAGTGGAAGAAGAAGCATGGAAACTTAAACACGAAGAAAGAGAAAGATGAGACAGATGGCGAAGAGGAAATAGGTGCGATATGCGGCGCTGCGCGAGCACATGACTGCGAAGTGCTCTCGATTTTGTTTGTCTGGAAACTTCCTTTATTTGGCCATAGTCGCACTCTTCCCGTCCCCACCACTGCAGGGCCAAGGGTCTACAGAGAAAAGAAGTGTTCAACAACGAAAGCAAGCACAATATGTGGTAGTAAGACGAAGAAGAAGAAAAAGAAAGAAAGTGGTAAGAGTGAGTCGATGAACGTTTCATCCCATTTAAAAGGCATCCAGGGGAGGCGGCCCAAATTGTCCGAAAATGGAGATGACGAACGAAAAAAGAGGACAGAGCGGCAATTTAAAATTTGCGTAAGAGGGCTGGCGATGGAGGCACTCTCCGGTGATAAAATTGGCATCAAAACGTGCCTTAGCTCAACGTTTCTACTTTCTCTTTTTTTTCTTATCCCAACCAAATTTTTTCACGTTCCTGAGGCTACCCCCCGCGGCTTCGTTATTTGTGTCGTTATCTGGTATCCTGCTTCTGTCCCCAACTACCTCGTTTCCTCACTTCTTTCCTGCCTTGACTTTGGTTCGGTTATTCTTTCCTGGCTTGACTCTGTTTCGGTTCATGCAACATTTTTTTTTGTTACCTACAGGAATGGGTGGTCATGCACTGTGTTATAAGTGATTTAACTTCACTTTGAACTAGAAGAAGGGGAACCGACGGGCCCGTTCGTTATTACTCGCAACCGCAGGAAGCCAACAGATAATGAAGCCAAGGAAAACAAAAGGGAAACTAGTTGTTGTTTTAATTGAAGAGTAGAAAATGTATGAGCTTAAGGGAAATGAAAATGGAGCCAACAACAAAGAATGAAAGAAAGAAAGAAAGAAAGAAAGAAAGAAAAACGAAAGAAGACTACGGGCAACTGCCCACGGAGTGTCCGCGTTTGTGAAACCCCTAACAGACCAACGGGAATGAATATGGTAACTATTTTTTCTATGATTAGCCATTGAAGGTTGCTCTTGAAAATCTGAAGTCCTAAAGAGCAGTCCTATATTAAGCAATGTAGCTTACAAAATGCAGAACGTATAAGGTGGGTGGAAGGATCTACAAGATATGGACTTTGACTATAAAGTCTTTCACTGCAAAGCGGAACTGTTCAGGGGCAAAGCCAAACATTACGCTGCAATTGACGATGTGCAAAATGAGCACACTTGCTGATCGCGAAGGCTTTTCGTTTTCCTTTTCTACGCTGCTGGGTTAGGTGTGGTGGCTGCTGCTGCAGGGTCGGTCGACATTTCGGTGGACATATCGGTGGATATGTACACTATGTATATATGTCGGACTTCAAAGAATACGATGCCTCTGTGATGAGCGCGCCACATCCGACACCTCCTCCACCTCCTATGCCCTCTAGGCTTAGCGGAGTCGAGCGTAACTCTGACAACCAAGTCGTGTCGGAGAACAACAATACTGTAGCTTGGCCTGCGCTGCCAAAGCTGCAGCCGCCGCCAAAGCTGAAACTATAGCCGCAGCAACAGCCGGAGCCACTGACACGGCAAAGGATACAGCGCACCGCGGTAGAGTCCAGAGCGCTGATTCCCGACAAATTGTCCGAAAGAGAGCAGCAAGTGGTTCCTCATGAATATCCTTCGTATGCTCTTAAGCAAGTTGCATACTGCGTCAGCGCGAATGACAGTGCAAGCGCTGGATGCCCTACATCCACTGTTTGCAAGTCTCGAGTAAGCCCCATGGCCTTTCCGCAGCCTGCTATTCGCGCAACAACCACTGGCCCTTTGGTCATCCCAGATGTCCTCAAGGCACATCACCAGCTATGGGACTTGACTTTGGTGTCACGGCGCTCCGCTGCACACACAATTCCCACTCCCTTCCTTTCTATATTTTCCCCTTTTCTTTACCCCAAGTGCAGGGAAGCAAACGGGACGCTCGTGTGGTTGACTTCCCTGCCTTTTCTTTATGTTATTTCTCTCTCCCTCCGCATGCACTACGGCAAGTGAGAAATCAGCGGAGTACAATCAACCTTTCTATATGGCTTTCATATATTATGAAAATGCATTTGACTCAGTGGAGATGCCAGCAGTTATGCAGGCATTGCGTAATCAAGGAGTACAAGAGGCACAGGTGAATATCTTGGGAAATGTCTCCGAAGATTACACAGCTGTCTTAATTCTCCACATTAGCTGTGGAAAAAGATCTATCAAGAAAGGGTTCAGGCAAGGAGGCACAATCTTCCCAATGCTGGAAGAAGTATTCAAGCTATTAGACTGGGACGGCTTAGGAGTGAAGATGAAAGGCGAATATCTTAGCAACCTTCGGTTTGCAGATGACGTTGTCCTGTTCAGCAACAGTGGTGATGAACTGCAACAAATGATTGAGTTCCTTAACTGAGAAAGTGTAACAGTAGGCCTGAATATTAATATGCAGAAGACAAAAGCAATATTCAACAGCCTGGAAAGGGAACAAGAATTCGTGATGGCCAGTCAACCTCTATAGAGTTCGTGCAGGAGTACGTTTGTCTATGTCAATTACTCCCAGGGGACCCTGATCATGGGAAGAAAATTTACCACTGTCGTTGAAAGAAAAGCGTACGATCATTGCATTCTAGCGGCGCCAAAACATGGGGCAGAAACTTGGAGGTTAACAAAGAAGCTAGAAAACAATTTAGGGATCGCGCAAAGAGCGACAGAACAAAAATGTTAGGCGTAAGTTTAAGAGAAAGGAAGAGAGCGGTGTGGATCAGAGAACAAACGGGCATAGCCGATGTTCTAGTTGACATTTAGAGAAAGAAATGGAAATGGGCAGGCCATGTAATGCACAAGGTAGATAACCAGTGTACCATTAGAGTTGCAGAATGGGTGCTAAGGGAAGGGAAGCGCAGTAGAGAACGGCAGAAAATTAGGTGGGGTGATGAAATTAGGAAATTTGCAGGCGGAAGTTGGAATAAGCTAGCGCAAGACAAGGGTAATTGGAGATTGCTGGGAGAGGCCTGCGTCCAGTGGTCATAAACATGGTCATAAATATAGGCTGCTGCTGCTGATGATGATAATGACAGGAGAATTATATGTGCTACGAGTACAAGTACCACCAAACGGGCTTATAAAAGGTAGTATGCGAAAGTTCCCGGACTGAGTGTAGAGAACGGTTTCTTGTTATCATAAATCGGTTTAGGCTTAGTGTCCTTCGAAGTAGTCCCCTTGGATCTGAATTCATCTGTCCCAGCACGTTTGTCAGTGTTAGAACTCATTATTGAAGTCACTTTCCGCGATGCCATAGAGGGTCTTCTGCGCTTCCTGTTGAATGATGTTCACGGTGTCAAAGCGACACCTTTTGAGCTTCAACTTCATTTCCGGAGACAAGACAAGGTCGCAGGAGACCAGGTCGGTGATTAGGGAGGATTGGGTACGATTTCCATGGTATTATTTGCCAAAAGAAAAGTCAGTGGTCTTGAGAGAGCTGTTGTTGAGCGTATTGTCATGATGCAACAGTCAGATTTTGTTGCGCCAAAGTTCAGGTCGTTTCCGGCGAAGGTCGGTTCTCAGGCGTCGCAGATCGTCACGGCAGAAATCTTAAATAACGAACTACCCTTTGAGAACAAATTCCTTGCGAGCTACCCTTCTCGTATCAAAGAAAACGATGAACGTGGTTTCGGTGGCACTCCTCACTTCTCTTGCTTTTTTCAGTCCCGATGAACTCGGGCTCTTCCATTGGGAAGATTGCTGCTTCGTATCGAGTTTGTGCCCGTAAACCCACGATTTATCAGCAGTGATGACTCTCTTGATGAAAGTTGCGTCTGCACGTACAGTGGCACGAAGCTCCATGAAAGCAGCAGCATGTCGTTGCTTCTGATCAGCAGTCACGACTTGGGCAACAAACTTCGCGGGGACGCGGTGCGGATAAGCACCGAAGTTTGTTAGCGTAGACAGAAATGTGCCGACGCTAAAGCGTGCTCTTGGTTCAGCGAAGGTCCGTGGTCTCATTCCGTAGCACCTTCTTAAAGGTGCACGCTGAGGGCACACGAGAGGAAAAAAAAAAAAAAAAAAAAAAACATACGTCTGGCAAGCATTCCGCATGCATTCGTCTTAAGGTGCGCGCTAAAATCGAAGAGCGCTGCCCATCAGATTTAGAAACGGGCGTTAATGGATGCACTGTGTGACGACACTTGTGCAAGAAGCGCCACCGGAGAGACTAGCCGGAAGGCATTTATTTTTTGGTCGTTAATACAACAGTGTTCTGGGAAGGCCTACGACCACGACGCACGAGTTGCTTTTACACACGGAGACCACGTCCGAACGTATACTGTCTCGTTACGACGCGTACGCGTCATTATCCGGGGCTGTTTGATTAGCAGTTAGGAGAAGCGGTAATTAAAATTAAGCCGTGTACTGCATCGCTCAAACACTATCGACTGCGCATCGTCGGCCTATAGGTATTCCCAGTGAATACCTCTGCAGTTCGACTTGTTCGATGCTCAAGCTCGGCGCTAGATCACTCGATGAGCAAAAGAGCGGAAGCACATTGATCGGATGCAAAGCGTCGGCGTCTGTGATGACATTTTGACGACCATGTGTCCGACGCGTGCATTCGTGCGAAGGGGACGTTATGGAATTGGACGAGCTGTGGAAGTGAAATCGGAGGACTTGGCCGAAGTGTGGAGTCGCGCAGCAGTGTGACAGCAGCGCTGATATAGCGGAGGGTGGAGAACATATATAGGCGGGGTCGTCTACAGCTTGTCATGCGGTGATGCATTGGGCTCAGTACTGCATAACACAAACGCGCACAAACGAACTGAATGGCGCCGTGATTCTGGTTTCACACGCAAGTACATCCGCATTCTTTTTCTGTCGCGCATAGCTTTCCAACGTTTAGCAACGCTCGACTCTAGTGCTATGCGAAGCGTGGCTAAAGGGGCACGTTTCATGGCATAGCATCTGCCATTTTAAAGCCATAGCTTTCTTTGTCTTTACCGCGAAACTTTGTTATCATTCCCCCCCCCCCCACCCCCCCCCCTATATAACCTATACAAAACCTATAATAGCAGCGGAGAAGGAGAGGCGGTAGAGAGCGACGACGACATGGGGAAAGGGCACGTGGGAGAGGGGAAAGGCAGCGTCAGGAAGAAAGCGCAACGCGAAGCTGAGAGTAAGCTCGCTTATCGCGTGGTGTAAAGCGGACGAGAGACAGCCGGGGAAATTCGATTGCAGGTTGCGCGATCCCGCCACCTGAATTGGTGACTGAATTTACAGGCTGGGTGACCATTTTTCACCGCCCAGTTTCAAAGGGGACGCCATTAAATCATCATAATCATCATCACTTAAACCTGAATCTCGACAAGGCCCTTACACATACGGCGCGATGACGTCATGATATGTACTCGGCTGCAATGGAATTTCCCAAGCTGCCTGCGCGCTCGTTCGGCGCAGTTTGTGTCGCCGCGTTTGGTCGCACAGGTCGTCGCTGACTTTGACGAAAATCTCTGGTGGTTCCTGCGTAATTGGTTTTTGTATGTATTATACTATTTCAATGTGAGCGAGGTGAGCGAGGCACGTGCAATGTGGCGCGTTTAGTTACGTCTCTGTGTTTACGTCATGACTGCACGACAAGCGGTCCCTATTCCAACGCGTTAATGGCATTGGTGTGGTTCAGTGGTTTCGAAAACGTGGCTTTCAAACGAAAGTACATCTTCATGCAGTTTTATTCGGTTGACAACTCAAGTGCATTCGCTTAATGAACGATTGACTGTGTAAGGTAACGTTAAATGATGAGTGCGACATTGTAAAGGTAAAGTTAAATGCCGGTGCCGAATACTCTGTCAAGATTTAGTAATAACATTTTTATTCTCGGAATGTTATAATTCGAAACGTTCTATGACAATCTCTTGCCATTCATGTATCGTATGTATACAGGATTTCGAGCCATAAGATTTACCCTTGCCTGGAGACAAGGATATAGCCCAATTAAGGTATTGTTGGGATAACAAAGCCATTCTGAGCGAGGACCACAGCTATGGTCCTATAGACGACTGCCGTCGTGAATAGAAATTTATGAATTCACATCATTTCGATACATTTAGTAATGTTTTCAGCGCTCACCTTACAAGAGAGCGTAGTGATTCGAAATGACCTCTCAGGACGCCGTGACCAGTGAGGGCCTGGTGCAGTTATCGTTCCGCTTATATATATATATATATATATATATATATATATATATATATATATATATGCGTTTTAATTATTACGCTAGGCCTAAAGTGCTTTCATGTCACGCCATCAGTCACTGCACTGACTACTGACTGCATGTGCCTAAAAGGAGGTTGGGAACAAAAAAGTGCAGACGCAACGGCTGCGCCAGTGCTACGCTTTCGTGGATGATACGCCTCTCTGCCTAAGTATAGGCGCACTGCCTAACGATGTACAAAATCGACCCTTGTCTCCTTCTGTGGCTGCCGGCTATGATTTCTTTTTTTTTTCTCCCCGGGCAATTGATTTTTCTGCACACTCGCCTCCATTCTCCGTCGCTCGCTTTTCCTGTCAAGGCATGTTACTAATGGATCCCTCGACAGACCGCACGCTTTCACCGTCAGCCAGCGGCGGTAGATGGGGTCGTGGTCGCGGGGTCGTGGCTCCTAACTAGTACGACAAACGCATTTAGTGACTGCAGGCGCTGCTGACGTCATAAAACGACTTGCGTTCGTGAGGGGGTTAACTTAGGGGAACCGAGGATACAACTATTTTTCTGATTCGATTTCTTTTACTTTCTTATTGGCTATTGGAGGACTTAAAAGCCTATAAGAAAGACGGGAAAGGCGAAATAGAATCGTTTCTGTTGTCGCTGCCCTTGCTCATAAGGCGGTCCAAGTGTTGCACAACATCGCGGTAACAAGGCAAGTGCCACGGTACAGCCAAAAATATATGCGTGGCGCCCTTGTGCAACATCTTGCTTTAATATCGCAAAACGGGTACACGCATAATACCAATAACAGGATCTTTCGGTGCTGCTGAAATTAATGTGTTCTTAGTTGGTACCAAGCATTGAATGTGACAATGAAGGTAAGAAAGTGCACTGAAAAAGAAAGATAATAGTTAAATAGCGTTTATTGGCGCGCTGTGGTGTGCCCGCCAGAAATGGATCGAACTGTAATCGAAGTGCCCGTAAGCCCAATGAATGGGTCCACCGAGAAGTGTAAGCGCCGATTAGCGATGTTTCTGAATCACCAGGGCAAATAGAAAGGAGAAGAGAAACTAAAAAACTCTTCGTTTCAGTATGGTCGCTTAGCTTTAGAGAGTGAACGAGGCGTAATGGGCAGAAGAAGGCCATATATAGAGTGATGGAGAGGAGGACAATTTTATAAGGAGCTTGCAGTGAACACTAATCGAAACACAAAACTCCAAATTATTTCGAAGATTATCCGCCTATCGAACGGTACGGAGGCGCCCGTGCTAACGAATTACAGTCGATGAAGCGAAGCATTAGGATGTGCGAGTTTAATTTCGCCCCCTCCGAAATGCGACAACAGCGGCCGTGAATCGAACCCTTGACTTAACCCGCCGCGGTGGCTCAATTGCTATGGCGCTCCTCTGTTGAGCACGAGGTCGCAAGGTTGGTTGCATCAATCAATCAATCAATCAATCAATCAATCAATCAATCAATCAATCAATCAATCAATCAATCAATCAATCAATCAATCAATCAATCAATCAATCAATCAATCGAACTCATGTTCCATCGTGCTACGCAGTGGAACATCAAAGTCATTAACCACCGCGGCGGATATTTCGCTTTCTTAATCATGTATTCCGAGTTGATTTGAAAGCTTGGTTTCCCGTGCTTCCCGTGTTTTCCGAAGAAAGAAAAAAAAGAAAGGAAAGAAAGAAAGAAAGAAAGAAAGAAAGAAAGAAAGAAAGAAAGCAGGCGTGTCTCGTGCACTTTTGTCAACGAGGCGTCTCCCCTCACCGGCAACATTGTTACACCTCTTTTGGGCCGCTTTTCACAGTGGACTTCCTGGTCGACGCCGTTTTCCTTTCGCGGGGGGGAGGAAACGGAACCGCTGCAGATGCCCGGGCTCGGTGGCATTCCTTGCGCACTGCGGGGTCCTTACGTTGCTGCGGTTTTGTCTGTTCATTCTGCTTGCAGAACAGTTCACTGCGGCGACCGTGCGACTTGATATAGAATGTAGAAAAGAGGTCGCAGACGGAGATTCCTCGCACGCTAGCGTGAGGGTGGTTCGAACTAGATACTTGTGGATCTGGCGCGAAACAGGATTCTCGCATCTGCTCATTTTGATCGTTTCTTACTGCGCTCACCTGAACGTTTGGCGCTTTCTCGAACGCTTCCTTCTGTCATCACCATCATCAGTCGCTCTTTCTTATGTTTTGCGTCTGTATTCTCTTAGTTCAGTCGTAGTAGTTGCGAATGCCAGGTTGCATAACCTCTGTGGCCGAGAGTGCCTGCTCCCTATTTAATGATAAACAATGTTGCTATGTCCACGCTGGCCTTAATGAGGAAGATCCGCCCATCTGAAGGTCTTTCAAAGTAAGCGTGGCCGCTTACGTGAGTTTCTCAACGCAGTCATACAGACGAAAAATAAAGTTTGGCTTGTTATGTCGTTGGAAGTGGTAAGAATGAACGTGAAATGAAAATATAAATGAACATGCAGAAAATGAAAAGAAATAAAATATTAACGTTCAGAAGGTGTTTTTGTAAGCAAGACAAAATATAGGCACGAATCGCGCAGACTTTAATAATTTCTTGGAGAAGAGTAACATATGGAAAACATTAATTTCTCAGTATGATATTATTATATACATATTTGGGGAATAGTGTACGTTTGTGGGACTGTGCTTGTGTTTCCTCTCATGCGGAAGAAGGATAGGCAGATTAGTTTCAAATTATTAAAGTAATATTCATAAAACACGCACAGAAGAGGAGAAGGAAATAATAGATTATTTCATTCCTTCTCCACTTACCCGCATTACTGCGTCAACGGACACTAGCAGCAAATTAATTCTTATTAAACCTCAAATGCATACGTTGTAGTCACCCATGGCAGCATAGTAAGGGCACTCGGCTTCGAAGTGTATTTTATTGCACCACAGACATGCGTATCACAACCCTCCGTGCTTCAAGCATTACATCCATCTGTGTTCAAACTCGAAGTTTCGAAGCAAATATTTATCTAGCGAGCTGGCTTCGACACATGCAGATGCGTTAAAAAAAAGTCAGTGGCCTTCCACTCTGTGAAGAAGCATGGCCAGCGAAGCTGTGTATGTGGGCCTCTTAATGGCGAACTGCATCTCCGCCGCGGGTCGGCACGGCATTGCCCTATCTTCAGGATCGGCCTACGTATGGGGAGTTTTGTGTCTACGCACGGACACGATCCTGGGGGAACAAGCCCTTAACAGTTTCGCTGTAAAATTGGTTACGTCTTTCTGTTTCTCAATGAATTAATTTATTAATAATTAAAGACGACGACGAACTCGGGAACACTGTCAGGAGCGCGTTCGCGCGGTACCGCCGAGGTGCGCTAACGAGCCAGCTGTGGAAGAAGACGACACTGGAGCCAATCGTAATGATGATAGTTTTGTGTTAAGACACGGACACGATCCTGGGGAAAGTAGCCTTAACAGCTTCACTGTAAAGAAAGCAAAGAAAGAAAAACAAACCAAGAGCAGATACTTTACGAAAAGATCCTAGAAGCTAAAGCTCAGACACGGAAGTGAAATAGCTATGAGGCTTCAATTGGAATGCATGCGCTTCACTCGCTCGCTGTGTCATTCTAATGCCACTTTTTGATTTTTTTCCCCTCTGAAACTACCTTGCTTTCGCTCACTTTTTACAGTATCTTCCGGCTGTTGTTGGCTTCCGGCTCATCTTTCTTTTTTTTCCCGAGAAATTGGTTCCCCCGACGGGGCCCATTCATATGCGGAAATAACTACCGCGCGCCGCCTCTTACGTCTCACTGCCTTTTCTTTTAAAAATTTCTGCTATATTATATTCTGCTCTTGTATCTGAAATAGTTCTTTTTAAAATTTTTCTCATTCTCGTTTACCATTTGTTCCAGAAAAGCAATAGAATGGCCTATTTGCACTTACTGAAACCGATTTGACGTCGCAAATGTCGCAGAATGTCACATCGGAGAGTTGGGTTGAGTAGGGAGCGACGTCCTTATTACTACGACTATAGTGCACAGCGCTCGCGATAGGGTGCTTCCGAAGCGGGAAGACGACCACGTATGCTCTGAGGTCGATGACCGCCGATGCAAACGCCGTACTGGGCACTGCTGGTCCATTGTAGCGTTGACTAAACGTATCAAAAGAGCATGTACTCGCATATTTATTTATAAGATCCGAATTACTTGCTACGTAGTCGCCGGTGCGTGGAATCGCATATCCCTCGAAAAATAATTGGTAACGATGCTGTGACTTAGTTGCGGTATCACGGGCACGCGTTCGCAATTATATTTTGTTTTTTTCTTTACTTCAATGACCTTAAACCCTCAAACTAGGTGTTCCCTATCCACCCATTTGTTCTGTTACGCGGTCGGCGTCTTGCCATGCATTTGCATTGGTGGAGAGTGCCAGGAACCTATCATTCGCCGTGTAGCGTCAAAGGGCCTTGGCAGATTGTTGCCATATTTGTCTTGTATATGGCCCATTCATCACTACGTGTACGGCTCGAGGCATCGCTGCATAGTAAACGGAGTTACGCCGCTCACGGTGCACGCCCTGTACACCCGTTGACGCTGCTTGCGTGTGCGGGCGTAAAATAATAGCGTGAATGTGTGCGCCTGCACGTCGCCCGTAAACAAGCGTTAAGCTCTAAAACGATGTCGACTGGCTCAAAGAAAGCGGAAACGAGAGAGAGGGAAAAAAGAAAAAGAAAGATCCACTGCACCCAGCAAATCGGTATACGTAGAAAGGGTCCTCGTTTATGTGTTTCCCATTGCACACAAATCTCCGGGTAACGCGCAGTTGGACTGCATGTCGGCACTTGTACGGGTTTCGACGAAACAATTTTCGGATCCCGAAACAAGGCGGCGTGAGGGCGATAAAACCGGGACCCCCGCGGGACGATATATTTTCACGGGACGGAGCGGCGCGAGGAAGGAAACGGGGAGAGGTATATCGATTCCGTTTCCTTTTCGGGTTTCTGCCGATTTCGTTTCCGAGTCCTGCTATCACCCGCCTTGTCCCGACCCGCTCGGTTCGCTATACTTTTTTTTTCTTCTCTTTGCGAGCCATGAACTTACACGCGCTCGTGCGCAAGGAGATGGAGCGCGCGCCTGTTTCAGCGAGCTACGACGCCGTTCACGATTCCCGAACGTCATTATTTATACCGCGGGCAGTGTTTTGCCAGTGACAGTATAGTTGCGGATTTCGCTAGATTTTACCCGACGCTGCGACTTTAGTAGATTTCACGATAGATTTAGCAAATTGTGGGCTATATTATTGGATGAGGTTTGCTTTTAGAATGTAGGATGTCATTGTTTTCGTGGCCGATTTAGAACATTTAATTTCTTAATGGCACATTAGCAGTTCGCTAAGATTCTTCACTAGAAAGGAAAAAGAAAAAGAAAAATAAGATTGTTTATTTTTGCAAAACGTATTACAGGTGATTGAAAATACGGATGGAGGTTATTCACAGCTGATGACTTCTGGAGGACCTCCTTTTTTCTGAGAAAGACTGCTGACGGTATTCTAAAGCTCTGCGGAACACGTATATTGACTGGTGTAGTTTCCTCGCGCGGCGTTAGCCTGGCAGTCAGTTCGGGCGATTTCTCTCTCTGATCGTCACATTGTTCCAGAACGCAGAGCACGCCATATCTATGCTCCAGAGGTTCAAAGCCAAGCGAAAAATGCGACGAGCATGCGGGAAGCTTGCCTTTACTTCATTTGCGGCCCGAAAGACCGAAACACTAAACGTTGCACGCTCTCGCCAGAATTCCGTTCTCCTTCTCTTTCAACAAAGCAGCACAACTACCACGGCAACGTACAACTGCTAGAACCCGCGGGCAGGGAGTGTTTCTCTCACTGGTTCTCGGCCGCAGTATAACGTTGCCCTTCGAATCACTCCCGGCACGTCCGCCAAGAGAACAAAAGTCTGCTCGAGACACTTTTGTGTTCGCACAAAAGAAGAGACGGCGCCGTAGTGTACGCAACGGCGTGCAAAAGAAAAGGACGCGGTCTAATTGCTGCGGGAGACGTGAAATCTCTGCAGCGGCACCGCAGGCTCACCGGAACTCCGGCTGTCCTATACACACACACAGGGGGTCTTTCCCGGCCTCGCTAATGAACCGTCGCGGCTAATTCGTTCCCTTTGTCCGTGACAATTCCAAGAGCGGCAACTCTGTTCGCTTTCTATTCCAGAGGAGGGGAACAGCGTGCGCCCTCCTCCGCCTCCTCTCTTTACCGGCGACAGTCTGTGCCACTGGAACCTTTGACATCCGAACGCTTTCGCCCTTTGGTCATGGGGCGCTTATACGCTTCGTCATGCAGCTGGCTTGCTTTTCTCAACTATAGCACGTATATATAGTCAGTGTAGTGATAGTTGGCAACAGTTGCTGTTTCGCAAAGCTCGCGCTAACATTTGCGGAGCTAAACTTTCAGACCCCCCCCCCCCCCTTTTTTTTTTTTTAAATTTGGCACTGAATGTATGTTTCGGAGATGTTGGCATCTTGGTAGATGCCAAATACGTTTTTATACGTGCAAGCATACGTGCGCTGACAGTTAAGAAAACAAAGTAACGGCTTACGACTGGAGAAGGGGCAACATAGATCCACCTAATGGTTTTTCGTGTCTTTTTGTTCTTAAAGAATGGTAATGTTCCTTAGAAGGACGGTAAAACGGGCAAGTTGGCAACGATTCGTTATAAAAAGCGCGCATACAGACGAGGACTCCTTTTCTAGCGGGATGCAGGACGAGGGCTACTCTGTGCCCTTCGTGAGTCGTCATCGTCATCTGTTTGCGCGCAACTTATAATTGCAATGTTGTTATTTAACGCGAAGTTCGACGAGTTCGAAGATGTCGTACATTGACAAACGGAAAGTTGGGCTAGTTTGTACGAGTGCGTGGTTGTTGCAACAGCGCGGGAGAAACGAAAAAAAAAAAAAGCTGAGGCAGGACAACGATCGGACAGGAGCTGACTTCAAGTTTTCCGTCTCACCTGCGCATTCACACCAACCGTGCATTCAGCGTACGAAGTATGGACCACGAGAAAATTGTCCGAAAATTTAACTTGACGTGCCAAACCTAAGATACGATTATGAGGCACGCCACATTGGGGGACTCTGGATTAATCTTGACCACCTGTGCACCTATTGCATGGCACACAAGCGTTTTTTTTTTCGCATTTAGTCCCCATCGAAATGCGTCCGCCGTGGCGGGGATTCGATCACGCGACCTCGGTCTTTGTATAACGCAACGCACAAAGTGGCTGTGCAACCACGTCGTCTTGAAGTACTGGTTAGGTAGCACGTACTTTGAACATATTTTTTTTTTCTTCACGTCAGCGAGTCGCTGGCACACGCTTGGGTAACCACCCGACGTCGATGCTACGGCTACGTTCAGCGTTGGTTACCAGTCGGAACCTATATCAGCTACCTCTGATGTCTACCTCAGGCTGTCAGTACGAGCGCTTAGAGGCCATACACCGGAAAGATCTTCGACTGTGCCTGGAGGCCTGCAGCCGGCTTCGAGCAAATAGGTGCTCTATGAAGCTATATGGCGCTTCCTGAAATTTGACCTCATGACCCAGCTATTGCGTTTAAGTCAGGGCTGGGCAAAGATACTTCGGAAATGTACCTTGATACAGATACAAGATACTGTGATGATAAGTATTTCAAATACACATACAGGATACTAGCGAAACAATTGTATCCGATATGATAGTCGCCATTTGTATCTTAGTATACTTCCAAGTATTAGTTAATTCCTCATTATAGCTGCACTTTAAAAGCCGCTGCAATGTTACAATAGCTACTTGCAATTTTTTTTATTTCCCGTCATCACTACACCACCTTTCTTTCCAATTTCTATATTACCGCGTAATTTTTTAAAGTGTTCTATATTTGCCATTCAAAGCATGGCGTTGGCCGGACTTGCACAAGATCAAAGCATTACTGCTTTGATCTTTGCAATTAGCGATTTTTCGATGCCATCTTTATAGAAAGCACGATTCATTGTTCTGCTATCCTATGATAAAACGGTTTAACATCTTAGTTTTCTACGTGGTTGTTTGTGTTTCGTATTCTTCCCAGGATAAACTTTAGTGAGTAATCTGCAGAATAGGCACTGAGTAGGTTGACACGTGTTCCAGGGACGCAATGTTCATAAACATAACAATGCGCTACATTCTTTTTGTATACAGGCGACAGTAAACGACAGTAAATGCAGCTTAGGATATAAAAAAATAAATACATCTAAGCGAATCAGCTTGGTGTCCTGTGCAACAAACCCGGTTAAAAGGAATGAATGTATCATCATCTTCGTCATGGTAACGACAAAATAAGTTTTCATGAACGTTCACAATGTGCGGCAACTTAAGGTGAAGGTTAAAGGTCGGAGTGAAGCAATAACCGTGGCGGAAGATCTTGCAAAATATGCAGCCTGATTTAACTTTTCCCCTGTATGAAGAAACTGTAGATTATGTAACAATACGTAATTTATCCTCTAAGATACTATGCTGTCTATTACCAGCCGTGCTCGGTTCTTACGCAGATATATTTAACACAAACAAATGTTCTCACGTTTCGAAAAGCCTCAGTCTATAAAATGCGTAATTGTAACAAGAAACCAACGAGTAAATATTACCTTATTGCCGTAGAGAGTGGTAGATGAAGGTATGTTAAACCAAAAGTTCGAATTCGAGAAACAGTTTATCAGATAAGATGGATGTAACGGAAGCCAGTCATGGAACTATATAAAGCTGCGAAAAAATAAAATCGAAGAAGTGAACCTCTGCGATAATTCAACGCACTCAGCCCTACTGTTCGAACGGAATATATCTGATTCCGACACGCCGTGATACAGGAGATAACTTACCGATGACGACTGCTCGTTGGTAGCGTGGGGAAAAAGCCCAGAAGCTGTTCAGAATGTTTTGTTAGCACGCCGAATTATCCATACAGAGGTATATAAAGATTTCGTTTCCCCTTCGAAGGCATTGGATATTAATGTTAATAGGGGAAAGGTCAATTAATTTGGGATGGGCAATAGTAAAATGCGGCTGGAGTCATACTACATAGATGCTATAGCGGAAGCTGGCTCCGCGTTTTCTTGTACACCTTCTCACACTGGTTGCTAATTGTGATGGCATCCACGTTCTTCTGACTCATCCTGATCAATCCTGAAGGCGAAGTGCTGACAAATTTGGTGCAGCTGCCGCAGAGCAATCTACAGCAACGTGTCTGACTGTCGCATGGATTCAAAGAGCATGCCGACGCGCAGAATGCGACAACGGCGATCGTATGAGCGCGGCGAGCAGAATAAGCCCAATAAAACATTGCCTTAGTATTAAGGGTCGGCTTTCGTGGCTTTGAATTGCGTTACGGAGTGTCTGTGCGATCATTCAGCCGTGGTTGTATCAGGGCTCATGAAGTGCACTACGAGTACTCAAAATCTGCAGCGAAATACAGTGCTGTATCAGACACTGTATTTTCGCATTTTGCAAAATGCTATATATAAAACTGTTAGCACCAACATCAGTTCATTTCACGACTCAAATAAGATCCGTATTTCTCGAAACTGCACTGTAAAAAAAAAAGTTATGTAAAAAAAAGCAAATAAAGGGGGGAAATTTTGTTATTAATACATTTTCTTTGCACGTTTATTACTTTTTTCTATAGTTTCACTAGCACGTTCTGCTCTCGGCCTTTTCCGTCATTTTACAGAAATAAATGCATAGTTTACTCTCCTATGGGAGTAACCTTTACTCTCCCTTCAACGGCAGCTTTCGTGGAGTACGATAGAGCCAAATGCTGGGGTGTGGTTGTAAAAGGTCCCTCAAGTACATATAAGCAAGCTACATAGAACACATGAGTTGTGACGAGACTCCTGGCGACGAAACCTGGCCCTACGCGACACATCCAAGCACCAAATCTACCGGTATGCTTATACACAGCCAGGTTGTGAGTGGCATGGCTCATTACTCGGAGAGTAGCTTTATATTTCTGAGAAATTAATACCAATTGGCCTGAGCATTTATAGGGTGGTTTTTTTTATTAGCTACACCAAAATTTTAAGGACTGTCTGTGGCAGATAGCGCTGCTCTAACCCTTGTTCAATATTACTCGATAAGGCGGCCAATGAACACTGACCCATGACTATCCTATGGCTACGGGTCCAAACAGTGTTGGACGCATTCCTATTGCGTTTTCAAGGATAAATAAACAATTTGAATTTGAATTTGAATACTCGTAAGATAACTCAAAATGCTTAATTGAAAATTGCACATATTTACGCTCATTAACTATTTAGGTAATTAATGTACGGCACATATCTTAATCTACGAATTGTAACTAGTCAGTATGCAAGGCATATCGACTTGAAACGAATTCCGAGGATGGCACTGGTTTCGAGGTATGCGCCGTCGAACTTCCAGTAAAAACGCACTGTTGTTCCACCTACTTTTTTTAGAAAACTTTGTACATTGAAGCACAAAAGCAACCGGAACGCCAATGCATTTCGTAAGACACCTTAAAGATTAATGTCTTGAAACTGGTGTAGTCCTGAGAATTCGTTCCAAAGGTCATATGCATTGCGTACTCGCTAGCTAGAATTTCTAGATTGAGAGGTCTACCGTAAGATAATCAATTGAAAAGATAATTAGCGCAGTTAATTTAATTATTCAAATAAGCATACTGATTTCTCGTAGAAAGAATGGCCACCTCATTGAGAAATTTAGATCAAGGATTAGAATTGTGCTGTCTGCCATAAGCAAACTAAAAAACAAACAAACTTGTAGAGTAAAAAAGAAAGGCATTCTGTATATGAGATCGATATGCTTATACACACATAACATTACGTGGCTGGTGAAGCTCCACACAACTGTTAATGGAGCATAGCAAAGAGACAAACAAATGTCATTTCGCTAAAGAAATTAACGACAATTTCTAACTTTATCGTATGGAAACCAATTCTCTTAATATCACGAAAAATTCTCTCTCTCTCTGTCTTTCAGCGTAAAACAATTATTGTTTTACGCTGCAAACAACTGCAAACAGTTTGTTTCCCTTGAAATAATTTTTCTCTTTGACAGGTTCCCCTTAAAAATATTTTTTCTTTGTTAACGTTAATTTTCTTAATGTGGTTCGAAGCACAAAGTTTCTGAAAAAAAGGACGTGCATGAGAAGACGCGGGCTCCAATTTTGCAGTTGCAACTTTACCCCTAGCGGCAGTAATGTAAAAATCATTAGCAATAATTTAATACTTTTGACACTCATGGACGTCGTGGTGGGTTTGTCTTGTATCTTCAGATATACGATACTTTGTGTGATACAGCGGAAATGCAGATACTGATACACGCCTTGCGCAATGTATTATGATACAGATACAAGATGCCCATAGAGTATCTGAAGACAGTATCTAAGGTACACGTATATTCGAAACTGCCCACCCCTAATTTAAGTGAGCCTCCGTCCGGAAATGCCCTTCTAAGGCGTATAGCTAGCAAGCCGCGTTCGCAATGTTATGCTGCATTGAACAAGAATACACGCCTTCATGAAGCCTCTGTGTTGGCTCTGGCGCGGGTTTGTGGCGCAATGTTATTCAAGCGGTGAATGACAGCTGTTACCTCGGAAATCTTGGTGCCAACCTTCGCGTCTTTCCCGTCCCGTTTTGCTAGTCTTTTTTTGCGTGATTAGACGTATGACATTCAAGGGGCTTCAGACAAGTTGGTACAAACCAGTGCAAACGCTAATTGCCAACTGCTATGGCAGTTAGAACGCCGCCTGAGCGTCGATCTTGGTCGCACGTACGACACGTAAAAATGCTTCAATCAAGAGGCTCCGCGAACCAATACAGACACTAACAGAAATTGGTACCGCAAGTAAATTAGTCTGCCACCTCGACGAAAATGTGGTAGGCCAGTTCCGAGGTCCGGTCTGCCTTTACTCGGCGCGCTTTGTTTCCCAACTTTCTAGTCAGATAGGCTAGCGACATGACTTTTATGAATCGATTGTTGCAAATCTAAGCTGAAGATGATGGCTTTGCCAGAAACGGCGGGAAAGAAACGAAAAGCACGTGGTGCTGGGAAGACCCGATCGCGACGCTTGAATAATGACGCTTAGGGCCGCGAGGCGGTGAAAAATGCCGCCGGATGTCACTCCTCTCCAAGCACGTTCGCTGAAACGTGCTATATAGCTCTGTCGGCCTTGGCGTATGAAGCTTGCATAACGCGACTGGCGGCCTGTTTCGTCGCTGATCTTGAAATAGAACATGCTGAGCTTTACCATAAATAACCAGAGTTAAGTGACGAGTAAAACAAACATATCTCAAGAACATCGCGTTGCTCTGCTAGCCCAGTGGCCCCGTTTCATGCTTACTATTTAATTTCTTTTTCTTTTGCTTTGATGTCATCGGCTGAGCCTCTAGCCTACATAAGAGAAGGCACGTCACGGCTTTGCTTCCCACTCCCTAGTCATGGCGACCGCAATCTAATGGAGGCGGTATGTGAGACAACAAGCATCACTGGAGGCACACATCGTCCAAACATCTTCCCGAAAAGGCACTCTACCTGAGGGGACATCGCTAAAAAAATTTAATTATGGAATTTTACGCGCCAAAACTACGATCAGATTATGAGGCACACCATAGTCGGGTACTCCAGATTAATTTTGACCACCCGGGGTTCTCTAACGTGCACCTAAACCTAGGTACACGGGTGTCTTTGCATTTCGCCCTCATCGAAATGCGGCCGCCGTGCCCGGGATTCGATCCCGTGACCTCGTGCTTAGCAGCGCAACACCAAATCCACTATGAAACTCCGGTGGGTAGGGACATTGCTAAAGGAAGGGTCTTATTGTAAGGCCCCAACGGACAGAGTGAAAAGCTCTCCCAACTATCCAACAGGATCTCTTGATGAGGGAGGAAGCTGGAACAACCTCCCTCCTGTCCACAAAACATCCACACTGTCTCACGAAGCTCTCACTCACGAGGCTTATAGCTTTAAAATATTAATGAGAAAGGGAGAGGGAGAGAGAGGAAAAAGGAAGAATAAAGCGTAAAATCTTCATACGATTTCCTCAGATCTAACGAACTGAATTGAATTCTGGGGTTTTACCTGCCAAAACCATGATTTGATTATGATGCACGCCGTACCGGGAGCTCCAGATTAATTTTGACCCCCAAGAGATCTTTAACGTGCCCCCAATGGACGGGACACGGGCGTTTTTGCATTTCCCCCCATCGAAATGCGACCGCCGCGGCCGGGACTTGATCACGCGACTTCGTGTTCAGCAGCGCAATACCATAGCCGCTAAGCCACGGCGGCGGTTAGACTTAATGAACTGTAGATACAAATAAACATTTAAATACAACCCTCGGCTAAATGTGCGAAGTGTCAGAAAAGTCGTATGTAGCCAACGTTACTTGACATCAATATTATTATGTTTACCCAAAGAATATGCCTCCAACCTGAAGAATCAATTATACAAAATATGTTAAAAATTATGTGAAACAAACAAACAAACAAACAAACAAACAAACAAACAAACAAACAAACAAACAAACAAACAAACAAACAAACAAACGAACAAACAAACAAACAAACAAACAAACAAGCAAGCAAGCAAGCAAGCAAGCAAGCAAGCAAGCAAGCAAGCAAACAAACGAACAAAAAACAGGTATGACAGTCTTAACAAAAACGAGAGAGAGAAGAAAAAAATATGCATAGGAACCTGTATTGTACTGCTATAACTGTGCTGGGTAACGGCTCTGTTCTCTGCTGAATTACGCAATAAAACAACAAACGCTACCTGAAAATCCTCACTAACAAATATACACCTTCAAGCGCATCATTCCTTTAATAAATCGAATAGCTGTATGGAAGCTTTCGGCTAATCACTTATATTGACAATCATCGTCGATAGCAAATGCAACGCCTAGACACAGTCGGTACCGTATGGTCTGTTCACGTCGTGGCAGTCCAGGCGGTAGACGCGTCTGCATGTCTGGAGGCAACGAACGCAAACGACACATGGTGTCCCACAGGCGCAAAGTACATTCACGGGACATCAATCGCAGCCGAGCCGCAGCGTCCGTTCGCGAAAGCGGAATCAATACCATGTCCACCGAACCAAGTAGTCACGCAATGTAATCTACAGCTAGCAGTTTGAACGCTTCTCAAAGTATAACAGCAAAGCTCCTATCGTAGCAGGACGGTATCCATGCTGTTACGATCGTCGCGTATGTTTCATTGCTCCTAAACCACAGCTTGAAACTAAAGGAGAATACTGATATAAGGTCACGTTAGCGAATGGAATTTTCAGAAATACACAACTGATCTCCGAGGCTGATTGTAGGCTCAGGCACGCGCTCACACATTGCGCTGCGTGCTCCGTCCGCCTCAACGCCAGCGGGAAGTCCGGCCATGCCGAATTAAACCACTTCAGTACGTCTCACGGAACCGCTTTCCCACGTAGAAGACGCCGCGTCACACTAAATAGACCGCGCTCCAGGACGTTGAGACCCTGCCTTTTTCGACGGCCCAGTTGTGCTCGAACGAAAAAAACCAGTCAAAAACACAAAGGACAAGAGGAGAGGCTCACACCACAACGACTGGTGTGAGTCGTTGTGGCGTGAGCCTCTCCTCTTGTCCTTTGTGTTTTTGACTGGTTTTTTCGTTCAAGTTTGTACCAACTGGCCCAGATTTCAACCCTTCTGCAAAGCAGTTGTGCTCTCCTGAGCAGCTCGCACAGGAGGAGTTGGGGCTGGTATAGTCGAGTTGGTAGAGACGGGCAACTCATTTGTGTTGCCAATTTGTGGCGGATTGGCAGTTTTAGCTACTGCCTTTTTAGGTGTGCCTTTGCCGGCTGCAGGCGTCTTTGCTTGGCTACTGGCTCGAGTTTCCCATTGCTGGCGTACCGCAACCTTTGCCGATTGGTACCCAACGTTGCTTTTCATCTCGCAATTAAGTATCTGTTTCTTTTTGCGCAATATAGCGCAGCGAGTAGACGTGGGTTCATGTTTTTTCCCGCACTTGGGGCACTGCGGCTCTTCGTTTCCACAGGCAGATCGATCGTGACTGCCCCCGCAGCGTGGGCACCATGCTTGCAAACTGCAGGCACCAGCAATGTGACCAAAACGTTGGCACTTGAAGCACCGTCTCGGAGCCTCAATGTAATCGTATACTCGGTAACGCGTGTAACCCAAGATGACGTACTCAGGAGCACTTTCTGTGGCAAACACAATACGGGCGTTTTTCGACGATCCCAGTCGACGTACAGACTTGGCAGGAGCTCTTTGAAGAAGAGCCGTAAAGATATGCGCTTGATCGAAGTCTGTACGAACTCCCTTGATGACGCCTAATCCACAATAGCTCGGCCGTGGCTCGTAGGCCTGAATAAGGATTTCAGCAATACTTGAGATTTTCAGAAGGTGTTCAGAAGCTTCTGCATTGCGTATATCGACAGCCAGGAGGTTCAAACGCTTATTTGGTCGTACTTGCAGTACTCCATCTGGAGCCACCGCTTCAAAGTGCGCCTTCAATGTGAGTGGATTGAAACGTGTGATAATTTGCTCAAGATATTGGGCTTATATATGATGGTCAAGTCTGGCTTAGGTGTGTTTTCAACTGGCAGAGAGTTCACTGCCATGAGCGACCTTTTCGTTCGACGGCAGCGCTTGGGAAGCGGTATTTCAGTGTGTTTTTCCGAGCCATCGGAATGATTCGCCGTAGCGTCCATGTAGGTAACAGTAGCAGAGGATTCTGACATATCAGAAAAATCATCCTGACCTTCGGGCAAACTAACATCGAAGTAGGAGGTGACCTCAGTGGGAGGACCTTGGCCAGGCGGAAGAGAGAAATTCACAGAGGACGGAGTACAGTGGTGGCCTGTGATTGTTCCAGGCCGCAATCCAGCGCCGGAGGGTATCTCAAAGCTGGTTGTCGCCTCTTGTATCTGCAGTTGTTGGTCTTGCATAACACCGGGCCGAATCTCGGGAGGCTTGAGACAGGGTGCTGTCCCGGGGGCGCCACACCCGTTGCTGGGATCATGTCCGACGCCCGAAAGTTTAGTGTGCAAGAGGACAGGCAGTGTGAGACACACAAACCAGAAAAAAGCTGCAGGGAGACGAGCGAAGCAGCACAACCGCTTCGCAACTTCTTCTTCCTTCATCTAACAAGCCAATATGAATACTTACAACTGAACAGCTTAATCAACTCAAGTTTCCGGAAACGAGAGCCCAGCTGGGGTATTGTATGAAGGTTCGATCTTGGTTAGTCAAAGAAGGGACGGATATGGGAAAAGCTGCACTCCACCCTCTTTCGTTGGTTTCCTCTATCACATTTAGGCAGCCTCTATACGACCAGCCCTGTTCGTATAGCCCCAACGCGAGCGCACTAGTCGGCTTGCTGCCGCACGTGCCCGGCATGGCCGATCGGTGCGGACCCACGCCATCCATCAGGAGCGCAGTGGAGCGAGACCCTCACGCGGATTACGGGGCCGTAGCCGTAGCCAGGAAACAGCCCGTTGGTCGAGGTCACGCCAAGCCCAGGCTGCCGCCGCGGCCAGCCCGTGTCAGATCTCCCTCGACCGCTATCCTAAAGGCAGAGCGTGCAGCGAAAATGCGTTTTCATCCCAAATTACACGCGCCGCCGCTGCCGTCTCCCTCCCCAGCCTTAGTGCATGGGTCTTCGCTCCTTCATCGCGCCGGGCTTTTGCTCTTGCCTCCTTACTGATGCCGTTGGCTGATTCGCGCCGATTCCTCGTTCGCCGAAAGCCTCCCCTTGTATGCAGTATGTTCTTACCCGCCTATCTGCTCTCCTCGTTCCGAGACCGCAAAAATAAGCCAATAGCTCGGTATCTTGGCATCCATGCCCCCCGTTTCACCTTGGCGCCCGAGGGCTACAGCTTCTCAAGCGAGGTGGAGAAGCTCGCAATGTTTGCGCTGTTTTTGCATGGTGCTGCAGCTCCGTTCTCCTGTTCCTACAATGGGACGCCGCAGGGGAAGCGCCTCGTTGCTTGTTTGAAGGATTGCGGTTTATTCATTACGTCTTCCCTTTGTCCCTACTTTACTCGTGTTTACACAATTTTGTCTCTGCTGTTTGCCCCCTAGTGGTTGAGCTGTGAACCGTCCAAAGCGTTCTATACGTCTGTTGGTCGCCTTACGCCAGTAAAGGCTTTGCCGCAGAATGCTGCGGTCTCACTAGAGTTTGTGGGCGGCTGCTTCCGGAATGGATTGCTTATAGAGGAATGCCTCTGTGTGCTTTGTCTCGAAATGACGTGGCTCTACAATGAAGATCACAGCTGTCGTCAGCCAGCCAGGGGCGCGATCATACGAAATACACTTGTCCCTACTTTGCGTATCCTCTTGAGACGCCTGCTTAGCCTGCATAGCACAGTCGCGAGCGCACTCGTTCGTATAGCCACCGCTCTAGTAGCTTGTGCAGTATACATCAAGGAACATATGTCCTTAAGTCAAACGTATAAGCGGTGCAATTTCAATTCTTTACATTTCCTTGACGTTCGCTCATGCGCTTCTCGCTTTATAAACAACGCACTGTTTGTTGCTTCCAGGAGCGCTGAGTCGTTCTCGCAGCCTTCGAGTTTCAATTAACAACGCCGAGGCACGAAAAGTCATAATTAGATTGTTCCTGGTGAAGCGTCAGAGAAGGTGCTCTTGCTGAGATGCCTCGTAGGAACGAAATATATAGTCGCATAATGTACCTATAATTGGGAAAGGGAAATAAAGAATGACGATAAGAAGCCCCACATAAAGACAGCAAACGGCGACATACGCGGGAATGCGCGTTGTCACGCACACAGACGACGGGGGCGGGTCGCATGCGTATGTTGCGCACGGCCACATCGTCGCGGCCGGGACCATCATCCGCGCAGCTCTCAAGAAAGGCACGCGAAGCGGGGCGACCGCCGCTCCACCGCGATAAAAGAGAAGACACCAGAGAATGATATTTGGCGGACCCCGTGGCGATTTCTGCACAAAAGATGATACTCCATTTTATCGACCCGCACCGCCGAACATATAAGCGGCAAAGTATGAAATAAAGAGAAGAAAAGAATACCACAACGGCAGAGCCCTTCTCAAAGGGACGATCTCGTTGTCGTCATCGTCTTCCGCCGTGTTCATTGCTCTCTCTCTCTCTCTCTCTTCTTGCCACCGTCGGCACCCTCCGCTGCTGTGGCCAGGCGATCTCGCAGCGGCACCCATCGCGCCGTCACAAGAACGGCCGCTCCCTCTCCTATAGGCCCTTCCAAGCTTGGTGGCATGCGCTGCGCGCGCGGTCGTCCGCACGTACAGTGTCGTTAAAAGCGCATAAAATTTGAAAGCGTCTTTATCGGTGCTCTTCACTGCTGCCGACGCTTCTGTTGCTCGTGCTCGTCGCGAGTTTGAGGGTCGGCTTTGCGCAGCGGTGAGGGCCACCGCGTTACATACATTCCATCGGCAAGCCGCAACCCCTTTCCGCCGTCTCCCTTTGTTCCGCGACTTCGTGCAGCATCTTTCGAGGCGTCCCCGCGGTTGTTCACCTGTGTACAAAGCCGGAGCGCATTTAGAGGGTATCTTTTGCGATCACGCGGTGTTTACATTTCTTACCTTTACTTTTGTGCGTGAAATCGCCGCGAGGTGAGGCGTCCGGCGGCCAGCAGACAATGCGTGGGAAGCCCTTTTTCTTAATTCTGTTTATTTAGCGCTTTTTCTGGAAGAGCGGTTGCAGGCGTTCTGTTCTTTCATATTGTGTAAATTGATGAATTACCCCATTCTTTACAGGGGGTGGGGGGGCCTATCATAGCTCGTAACGTTACCTCGAAGACCTGGCTTGATGCTCACACAATGGGAACAGCACGAGATCGTTCTTCATGTGACACTTCTTTCGTTTCCCCTAAAAAAAAACTTGAGCCAACAATCTCTCTCTCTCTCATATATATATATATATATATATATACGAGAGAGAGGAAGATTGATTAACGTTGGAGAGGTTTAGAAACAGTTTTTACACGCCTGGGTTGCCAGCTCCAAACATGAACACGTACAGGCGCAAACGAAGTCACACGGGATGTGGGAGTCTGTGTCAAACAGCACTCTTGCGCCCTTCAACGAAGCAAGTGCCTTCCCCTGAGACATGACATTGCGCATGCGCCCACTTCTTTCCAGCGCGCCGTCGGAGACGCGATAGTTGCGGACGACTATACGCTATAGGAGTTTGTCGGTTGTTCTTACGTGTGACCACGCACACTCCGCCGGCCGGAAAGGGCAGGTAAAGTCAAGGGGCTTTAAGGGCAGCGCTCTTCAAGCGCCATCTTCTGCGATCTACGCCACTCAGAGAGCACACTGGCAAGAAACGCGTGTAGTGGCAGGCGCACGAACATTGAAGGGCGCGCAAGCGCCATGTCATGCCTCGACATGAGGCGCTTGCTTCGTTACACTCTTAGGCAAAGTTACACCCTTTGGCTTGCCCCTTCTGCCACACAACAATAATCGTTATCTGCCTTGATGCGTTTCCTTTCTTTAACGCTGCGAGCCCGGTACTTTCCAGTAACGAACGGCACGCGCGTTATCAGAAGGGGCAATCCAAAGGGTGTAAACTGTTCTATGCTGATAACGCGCGTGCCGTTCGTTACTGGAAAGTACCGGGCTCGCAGCGTTAAAGAAAGGAAACGCATCAAGGCAGATAACGATTATTGTTGTGTGGCAGAAGGGGCAAGCCAAAGGGTGTAACTTTGCCTAAGAGTGTAGAGAACGCGAAAATTCAGCCTGGCGCGCGCGCGCGCAGATTTATTTGTCCATCGTGATTTATTTGAGTATTATTTTGTCCCCGCCTGTGGGTCCAACTTTTGTTTACATATGGGTTTCGCCGAATTGTTATCGATAAAAGGAAGTTTGAGTATAAAGCGGTAACCACATAACATGCATCTTTTACGTCTCTTAGCCGAAGCATTAGCGCGTCTATTTCGTGCGAAGCAATGCCAGGACTGTAACTAGTCCCTCTTCTATGCAGTTTCCTTTTTTTATACTAATCCGAAATATTTAATACTTGCCTGAGACAACACGTTTCTAATCAATGAAGTGGAATTCTCGAAAAGGCGGACATTGCTTGCTCGACAAATCGAAATGCGTGACTGGCTAATTAGCAAAATTTTGCTAATTCCGTTGTAAGTAATTCTTTAAGCACTTATTTCAATGCACGAATTGTAGCCTGGAAATCGGATAAGCATATCGACGTGGAACGAGTTCTGAGGATGGAACCACGGTTTAAAAATACGCTCTGGGAAACTTACTGTAAATGTGTAATGTTGTAATGTTCCACTTCACGTTTAACAAAACGGCGCGTTAAGCATCCAAGCGCAAAAGTAACTGGAACGCCTAGGTACTTCGTCGCATACTTTTGGAATAAATACTGCGAAACTGGTGTTATCCTGAGAATTGGTTTCAACTGAATACGTCTTACCGAACTCACCGGACGCAGCTTGTAAATTGCAATATGCGCTATAACGTAATTGGTCAAGAACAAATTTTCACTAGTAGAAATTTGTTAATTTGACGATTATGCATTTCGATTTTTCGTTCAAGTGATGTGCACATCTTCGAGGGATCCAGCTCAATGGCTAGAATACCGCTATCTGCAAAAATCCGTATAGTCATAAAAAAGAGAGATCCATATAGTAATAAAATAATTTTACTCTCTAAACTAGAGTCACTAGAATATTACTTTCTCTCTCAGTTGCACCAATTTTCTTTTCTCCAAATAGGTCCAGCTATTTT
Source organism: Dermacentor andersoni (assembly GCF_023375885.2). Classification (NCBI taxonomy): domain Eukaryota; kingdom Metazoa; phylum Arthropoda; class Arachnida; order Ixodida; family Ixodidae; genus Dermacentor; species Dermacentor andersoni. The sequence continues at coordinate 56,739,166 of NC_092817.1, read as the reverse complement.
CTCATGAAAGCATTTATGTTTTTAACGTCCTTGAACAGGACAATCGGAGTTAGTCCCGAGCTAAAGCTTCCCGCTAACTGCTATCGCAATTATGCACAACCAACGACGTCATTGCGTAGCACGGGCGAAATGCTTGTCTCACACAGCCAAGAATCCGGACGCGCTACCCGCAAAATGTTTGTATATTCGGGCTCCTCCTAGCTAACCTCCAAAAGGGAGCCGGCAAAACATGACATGATATGCTAGAGCGCCAGTTTCGCCCGAATAGGCGACACTATCGACTGCATTAGTTCAGTCAATTAATGCATTATCGAAAGCGCGAGATTCAGCGTTGGGCTTGTATTCAACGGACGGTGTTAGCTATGCGCGAGTGCAACACATAGACGCGACGCAGATAGCAAAGGCAATCCATGTTCGCCAGTATAGAAACGCAGACGGACGGACGGACAGACAGACAGAAAGTGCGTGAAGTAGCCAAAGAATGCTAAATAAACACATACAAACATCCGGTATAGAATGAGAACAAGATTGGCCTTCACACGCAGCATGGTCGTTTAAGAGCGGCTGTGGCACTTCGCGTTGCACAGATTGCAACGGATTGGGCATATGGAGCACGCAATCTGGGTTAAGCTGCGTTCGATGTGGTTTTTATTTCAAGCAGTAAACCGCATACAACACATTTCGCTTGTGACAGTACGACGTGTGGCATTGGGCAGCTTCAAATTGGCGCGCAGATACCGCGCCGAAAATGAGTTCGAGGTAAGTGGGAAATGTGTTCCAATTTGTTTGAACTCCGTCATAAGTCACAGCTCCCATACGACGCTGAGTTTACCGTGTTCATTTCTTAGCAGAAGAGCGAGCACTATAGGCTGTTTCACATGGCGCATTTTTCACTCAGCGACACAGCGAATTCCGTCGCCAAGCGAACGCCACGACGCCGTGGGCTCTCCGCGACTGGATTCCAACAAATTGGTCGCACCGTCGCCGAGTTGCAGCGATGGGCACGATGTGGGCGGGGCAACGTGTGACGTAACAGAAAGCACCGTCGTAATATGCGCTTTCCTGTTTTACCACGCGTTGCTAGCTCTACGGAGCAACGCCGCGCGCCAGCTTTAGAGATGCTTTAATAGAGCGTGCCCACCAGCGCCTGCAGCTTAGGAGCTTTATAAACATTTTTTTTTCTTCCGCTCGCACAATTCGCTTAAAAGAAGAAGCTGCACGTTATCCAACTCGGGAGCAGACGCCGCCTTCAGCATAAGGCACGTATACGGACTTGATTGCCACCGTTGTCAACCTCTTCATCGCGACAAATTGTGCCAGCTGCTTGTACATGCACACTCAATAGTAGCTTGTTCTTCCGCGAACGCGAGTACTCCTCCAGGAAAAGAGTTGTGGCTCCCATAGCAACAACGAAGCTAGCGTGTACTAAGCGGAACCAACCCGCCGACGCCGCACAAGCCGCACACTCATACTTGCGGTGTTGTGCACCATCTAGCTCACCCACCGCATCTGCAAGCGATCGTAAAGTCTCCACACTTTTAAACGTTGAAAATTGGTCTACTTACTCTATCTTCAAATAATAACAATAAAATTCTAATATTTGACTAGTTTCCATCTTGTCTTTATTTAACGATGCAGGCATGGATACTTAGTGAGCCGGGGGCAACCTTGGGCATCGCTGCGACGGCCAGCGCACTGTTGCAGATGCATGTGAAAGCTGTCAGCGAAAATCGCTCTGCGACGTGCGCGGCAGAATTATTTTTTTTTCACCCCAATCGCGCCATGTGAAACAGCCTTATCACTGTTTTCACTAGCTGTGAATGCAGCCGTGGACATTCTCTTAGCAGCAAGCTACTCTTAAGAGGCATATTGCTAAAGCCCCCCCCCCCCCCCCCTTTCTTTTTCTTCTTTTCAAACAAGGATAATTTATAAGTGTTCTTAATTTGCCTAAACTCGCACTCGTTATACTCGTCTTTGTCATTCACGTCAATTCACAAGTTGTAGCTAGCTTGAAGTCACGAAGATGCAGAGGCTGTGCCGTCACATTCTGTGCAAGAAAATAAAAAAAACGAACACAAGCTCAACACACACACATTGGAGGGGTTAAGTGCTATACAATACCTGCGATGCGTACAACTGTGTTTATTCTTGTGCGATGGAACACAAACCATACAGGCCTAAGTCCAAACAGCAGCTCATGCGGACACACAGCGGGAGATAGCGGCTCAGCATCATGATGCAGCATGCATGACGCTTGCCTAGGAAAGTCTAGTGATGACAGGTGCGCGCGCACACACACACACACACACACACACACACACACACACACACACACACACACACACACACACACACACACACACACACACACACACACACACACACACACGCACACACGCACGCACGCACGCACACGCATAGATATATATGTATATATATATGGTGCATGTGACACGAACGACAACATAGGGGAAATTACTTGTGCTTAATAAATAAAATAAGGAAACGATAAATTAACGGAAATTAAAGTGGATGAAAAAACAACTTGCCGCAGGTGGGAACCGAACCCACAACCTTCGCATTTCGCGTGCGATGCTCTACCAATCCCATCCACTTTCTTGGGTATTTGTAAAAAGGGGTAAACCAAAAGAATTCAACGAGCCGTCGAATATAATGGCTACATTATTAAGAGGTCTGTGTGCGCTTTAGAGATACATAGGAGCCGACATTTCATGTGGAACTTTTCATGCAGGAATCTTTTTTTCTTTTTCATTACGCTGATGTACTGGCACTATACCTTGTGGGTTAGCCCAGCGGGCTAATACACTTCCGCTTGGCAAAAAAAGAAAGAAAAGAAATAAAAAAAGGGAAAGAAAGGTTCGCCGTAAATGTTGGATGTATACACTAACGGCGTGAATTTAATCAGCAGGCAAAACGAATCCTAGCGTGGCATAGTTACCTGGCAAATATTATTCTTCAAGGCGGCGAACAGCTAATAATTAGAGCAAGGACAACGTACCGCTGCCCTCGCTTGTACTATGCCTGTTTATTTGCAATCACGTATTTTGTCTGTAGGACGGGCTTCACGTCACAGCAGTCACCGCGGTGGGAAGACCATTGCGGGCTGCTTCGAGAATAAGGGCTCAAATACGTATGCATTGAACCGATGAACGGAAGCGATCGAAGCTGCTCTTATGCAGGACTGCTTATAGGGAACAACTGCAGTCCAGGAATAGTCGAGCCGACACAGCGTGCGGTGCGGGCGATCGCCGCGCGTTATCCGCTTTCGCGCAAGTGGAACCCGAGCACTGAACTGCACGACGAACTAGCCTGCACGAACACGTGACACCATGTAGAAGGATAATCATCCCGAAGCCGCTTTTAGCGAATTGAGCGAAGGCCCCGCAAATCTGGCAAAAGCGTGTCCCATAATCTGTTCTCGCCTATCTGCTACCGATCGCCGCGTAGCAGTGCGAGTGGTGTTGGTAATGAGGCGGGCGCCGTTCCCACCCATTCACTTCTACGTGTAACCGCAAAGCGAATGCCAATAAGGAGTACCCGCGAAGAAGATGTTCAGGGAGGGCATAAATTACACGCCCTATACTCTCCGGGATCAGACGACAGCGGTTATAAATAAGCACAACAAAAATGAACAAGAAATCTGAGCAATCTGAAAGCTATGGTATATGCACTATAGCCCCACAGCATAGTATGTTTTCATATATTCTCGGTTCGTGATTACTGCTCGTCAGAGCTGACCCCGTCGCCGTTAAACGCACTGGTATGTTCCTGCAACGTTGTCGACCGAGCCTTTCGGGCACAAGACTGCGAGCGAGAAAATGACGGGTGCGGCTAGTAATCAGAACCATGTATGCGCGTAATAGCGCCTGCGGCGCGCGACTCGGCTCGTTTTGCGAGCGATTTAATGAAGATTCGATTCACGCGAGATGGGGGCAGCGTTGCTGTTACTCGCCGCTATAGTCAACGTGAACGTTTGTTTAGTTTAGTGTTTTTTTTCGTCGACCTCAATTTTCTGGCGGTGGTTTCGCGTTGGCCTGCGTCGTTAGTTATTTCTAGATGCTCCGGTTCACGCACCACCATATCTGCGTGGCCGAGGCGTGTAGAAGTAACCCGGTACTGCTTCTCTGTAACTCAGCAATGAAAAAGGAAATCACAATTCTGTAAATTGTACTTAATAGTACATGTAAAGCGGACAAACTTGATGTAATATATACGGATCTCAATTAGACCACTACTATGGGAGCGGGGCGTTTGCATAACCGTCGTAAACAATGCAAGAAATTGACGTATGATATAAATTTGTGTATAAAATTTGCCCGGTTTGGATGCTTCAGCGGATGCTGCTTAAATAACTGTGTTATCTGTCCTTCGTGCAGGGATCCGAGTTTGCAAACTTCTTGCTTCTATATTTTTCAAACATGACAGTTCTTGAAGATTGATTTTAATTAATTCAGGCCTTGAAAGAAAATTCCGCTTCAACAGTCAATAGGATTTACATGTTTTCTCTCCAATGCAGCAAGTTTCATTAAAATTGACCCAGCGGTCATCTCATAAAAGCCCTTCTGAGTTTTACATGTATCTGAATATGCGGCATCGGAGTTGGGCCCGAGCTAAAGCTTCCTCTTAAAGGGACACTAAAGCAAATCACTCAGTCAGTTTAGGCTGCGTTCTTTGAAATCTCTGTTGTCTTTAATTTCGAAATAATTGGTTAGTTATTAGAAGAGAAAATGAAGGTCAAAGTTTCAGTTTTAAATTTCGCGTCGAAACCTAACGCCGGTACGTCACTGTGACATCAGAGATATCAAAGTACCTTTCTTTTTCCCTATTTAAGCCACGTTGCCTCAGAAAAAGTTCCCGAAGGTCACCATGTTCAATCTTTGGCTCCTTTAGACCACAGTGTAGTCTATCTCTACCGATAAAGAATTAACTCGGCCCTAGGAGACACTGTCGAAACCCATGACGTCACAGCGAGCTGATGCGGGAACTTCAAGGCGGCGGCGCCACCAGCGTTTTGTCACTGCGCTTTTTCTGGCTTACCAAGCGCCTTATCGTGATAGAAGAAGTGTTTTTGTTGTTGTAGAATGGTAATTTACATATACAGAAGAAATCATTTTTCTATTTGGTGTCCCTTCAATGTATTAAGATGCGTTCCGATGATGGACAACACGTATTACGTCATCAGCTACGCATTCGCTTTTTTTTTCTCCCTGTAGTCTGGGACAAAGGTAGGGCAGTAAACTTTGTTCATTAGACTCCTTCAAAGGAGAAAAGCAGACTGAGTCACGAAAGAGGTGAGTCACCGCCGTCAAGCGAAAGGCTGACAAGAAAGCATACACGTCGACTAGGAAACATCGTAACGCCGTGTCAGCCGACTCACCGTCTTCTCTAGACGACACTCACATTCAAGGTACGCTGTACGCGTACCTTTTTCGTACCTGCGATCTCTTCGAACTCCGGTACGCTGCAGCCGTAAAGTTAGAGCGCTGGAAACTCAAGATGCCCACCCTTTCCTATTGTGGGGTGCCCATTTCGTAAAAAGCGAGTAAACGTAACAATAATAACAGAAATAAAAAGGCTGCAGTGGGGCGACCACTCTCGGGAAAAAAAATATAGAATGACAAAAAAGAAAACTGATTATACGATGCCTGTTTTTCCCTGGTAATGTTTCCTCAAGCGTCGTCATTTCCTGTGACTCCTCCGCCTGCCGTCAGAGCCTTGCCAGTCCGCTTGTAAAACGTGCCCTTCTGGCAGGCTTGCGAGTACCGCCAGGCTTTATAGATCTCGCCATTCAGACAACAGTAAAATAGAGCCGTAGAGTGGTTGCGGGTTATAAACAGTAGTAAAAAGTGAATGACGACACGTCCATATTACATTAGGAAAAGTGAACCTTGAACTAAAGAAGCGCGGAGTAGTGAACTTCGATAGTCACAAAAAAAAAATGCATAAGGCATTTTACAAGCGGGGTGGGCACCACCGAGGTCGTACCGAGTCTGCCCCGCCCTATGCTGCTATTTCTTCTCTAGCTAGTAAATGTTCCATGAATACGCAGATCGCGGAACACGTGATGAAATTGTGCTCCCTCTTGCTTTGGCTTCGTCCACTGATTCTTTATAGCGTCTTCTTACGACGACCTTACACGGCAGCGTGTTACGCGACTACCCACAGAAATCCTACTGATAAGAGTTTGCTACGAATGGCGGGACAGAAAGCGCCAGCAATTATTGAAAGGCGAAGAGGCGAGATTCATCTCAGAAGTGGAGCGAGACGATGCAATGGCTTATGTCGTCTGCTTTGTCAAAGGGAGTCCTGGCTCCACGATCCCTAGAGCCACGAGTCCTGGCGATAGGTATAGCCGGCATCTCAGTGCCAGTTTTCTGTCCTTACTGTCGCTGCCGCATGCATATCGTATCCGCATCTCAAGTACACGTATGCTTCACACTTACGACTACCAGTTGGAGGCCCCTGTGTGCAGTTTTCGGCTGGACGAGCCCCTTCATGTTGAAGTTTTCAATTGCATTAATGTTGAACGTGGACAACGAAATGGCAGATGCTAGCATCGAGTTTTTGGTACATGTCTTGTTGCTCCTCAAGATAAGAAAAATAATGAACAAGAGATTTCATGCAAATAATGCTAAAAGAAAAGAGTGGGGGAGCTCTCAATGCGATGAGGAACTGCACAAGAAGAATGACCTTGGCTCGGCGGGCGAGAATAATATACAGACGCGACGAACGCGTGTCTTTCCTCGAAAATTCAGGAGGCAAAGTATAACAGCTAGAAACAAAAGCTGAGCTAAAGCACCACAATTTATGTTGAACTGCGCACGAGGTACCGCGGGTGTCTACACGCGTTGTTGGCTGTCTCTTTTGCGGCTGAAAGCAAACGTGGCATCGCAGTACAGAAAAGGAGCCCATCAATAATTGAACATCGGAGACGACGCGCTACGAGAAATTCCAGCTTGACTTTGATAATGCGCCGCAACTCTAAGCCTTTCCCCATTTTATGTTATGTTTCCCTTGCTCCATATTTTAAAAATCTCAGATGCGTGCAAAAAAAAAAAAAAAAAGTACCTGCAGTAAAGGTGTAGGCGTGGTGCTTGACAGATTGCGATCGCGGCTGTGAGCTCTAGAAGTATATGTATACATCAGCTTGATGGATGCTCTCCTATCCTGGGACCGTCCTCTTGCGATCGCATCTCGCGCAATTCTTCAACACGGGACATTAAAAATCTGCACAGTGTCGAAAGAGAGGATTGGAAAGAACAGCCAGAATGCGTGGGAAAGCGTGACGCCCAGCGAAAGCTAATGAGTACCGAATCCGCACTCGGCTTAGCAAGCGGCTGTTCGCATCGTTCTTTCAGGTAGATCATCACTCGCTGCCGCGCATGACGCCACCACATTCTAAAAATATTTGATTGAGAGAGAGAGAGAGCCTCTTTAATGAATCCCTGAGAGATTTGCTTTCCGGCATGCCTAGCATTCTACTCAAGATGGGTATGACGTAAAACGAAATGATACGCGCAGTTCACGTCACAGATACGCAACAGACACGAACCACAACACAACGCTCAACAAACTGAAGTATCTCATTGAGACCATACAGTGTCTAAGGAAGGTTAAAAGGGCCTTCGTTGCTCGAGATGTACAGGCAGAGTCAATCCATAGGCTATGTACGTGTGGCAGGTCAAGGAATGAGAATAGTTATACTTGCAAGAGTCAGGACGTGAGCACTATAACAGAGATACCTCACAGATTATAACGCAATGGAGTTAAAGTACTGATTGTTTGTTTTCAATGGATCGCAAAACTACCATTGAAAACAAACAATCAGTACTTCGCAAAACCACCATTGAAAACAAACAATCAGTACTTTAACGGCATTGCGTTATAATCTATGAGGTATCTTTGTTACAGTGCTCACGTCCTGACTTTTGCAAGTATAACTATCGGGTGCGCAGATAACATGGTCTGTTAGATAACGTGATGTAGAAGTGAGTGAAAGCAAACACGACGCAAGAAATGAAATAGATCTACGCAAAGGTACCAATCCTTAAAGGACAAAACAAACAAACAAACAAACAAACAAACAAACAAACAAACAAACAAACAAACAAACAAACAAACAAACAAACAAACAAACAAACAAAATGTTGTTTGTATACCATTGACCTACAAGCCTGATCTATACGTGTTGAATTCCTGAACGAGTACATTTAGACTGGACGTTTCGGACTTGCTGAAAAGTTTCAAAGACGAATGCAAACGCACACCTAGGAAGAGAGAGAGAGAGACGTTAGGCAGGGACGTTAACCTATTTTCAACGATGCCTGTACCCAGCGCGAATTGCTATACGCATGCGGAACCGATACTCGGAACAAAATAAAACACGAGCCGCATCTTTCGGCTCAGATAGAAACTCTAGAGCACATGCGTGACTGCTGAATCGCCGAAGTGGAGCTCATTTGCAAGTTCTCGTTTCGGTAGACGGCTGCCACAGCTAAAAAATTAAAGAAAGAAAGAAAGGAAGAAACAAGCAAACCAATTCTTTATATTGGAGGTATGATTGCTCAACGAAACAACGCAACACTGACAAAAGAACGCAGTAGTGAGCATTGACACGGACACACTGCTCCAATGCATTGCGTTAAATCAAGACGACGGTATTAGATTACTTCTGCACTCCCACAAGGACAATAAATCCCCCCGCGCGTGGCGATGGATCCCGCCCACGGATTCGGACTAAGTGGATTATAGGCACCCCCTTGATGTATCGTATTTCTCCCCTCTGTACTTCTCGCAATCCCCCCTCCCATTCTGCTGCCCATTTCTTCCTCTTGATCCCTATGCGTGCGCGGCCGCGTGACGTCAGCAGGCCAGAAGAAGGAGTACAGACCGCGACGGATGGCTGCAAGTTTAACTATTCATCTCCGACATGGACCTATCCAGTTTCCTTATAGGGTACATCACGCCGCGATACTACTTCCAGAGGCCATCGGTATAGACGGTATAGACGCACGCTGGTACTCTGACACATCCTGCTCTTGAAAGGAAAGGAGGCCCACGCATGCGTTTTGTTCTCTAATACCGCGCGGCGTCTTTCACGATCACACTACTAGCACCCGTGTCGTATCGGCAGTGTCGGCTGCTAAGCACAAGTACACGCCTTGGCTGCTGTCGTACGCCTTGAAGCCAACAGCAAAACGGACACATAGCTGTGTTTCCGAACTGAAGTACGTAATACTAACAGTTTTTACAGCGAAGCTGTTTACCTACAGCCCCCGTATGCACGTCCCGGATGTGTTTCCAGAGGGGGTACCCAGGGCGGCTTGCGTCCGTATCGCGGACACGAATGCGTGCGCACCCGACCATTTGGGAGAGAGGGGGAAAGAGTGTGGCGACGGCGCCTGTGCGCGTAGCCTGCGCTTCTGTAGTTATAACGTCACGCGCATAGGAAGGTGCCGGCGCTGCTAGAACGTAGAAGCGTAGGAGAGAGGGGGAAAGGGTGTGGCGACAGTGCTGCAGCAATGGATACGGGTAAAGGGAGAGGAGGAAACAGTGGGTCGCGGCGCTGCAGGGATGGAGGCGGGTCGAAATCTCAGCTTCGTTAGAAGATTGTTCGTTTTAAAGACAGGTATATAGAGAGAACTTTCAACCAGGCTTGTACCCTCTGTTGATTAGTAGTAGGTGTTTGACTCCAATTTAGGTGCGAATATGTTTTTCTTTATTGCTATATTTACACGCCTTGAGTAACTGAATGGGTACCAAGAAAAGGGGGGATAATTTGGTGGTGTGATGAAATTAATAAACTTGTAAGCATAAGGTGATGCTAGCCGACGCAGAACAGCCCTAATTGGAGATCTCTGTGAGAAGCTTTTGTCGCGCATTGGACATGCAAAATAGGCTGATGACGATACGCCTCGTGGATCACGTTTAGTTTTCAAACCACAGAAGCATTTTCGCATTCTTAAGGTTTGTCCTATGCCTGACACATTTTCTTTAAGAGTTAAGCTCGAGTGGTTGACGGCGACAAATTATACTTCTTATGGCTACATTTCGAGTAATGCAAACAGCACAATATGTGCGACAGACCAAAAAAAAAAAAAAAGGAATGCATGACAACCATTGACACCTCTCGCTGTCATACTGTCGTGTCAGACGTTTCGATGCGCACCAGGTGGTCGGAATTATTGCGCAGTTTCCAACGGCTGCTTTCTCTCTCTCTCTCTCTCTCTCTCTCTCTTTGAAATAAAAATGAGAAGAGGAGCTGTCGCCATCTGCTGGAGATGGCTACCCCTTTCCATTTCGTTAATAATATAGAATGAAAAAAGTTATGTTTAAATTCTTGAATTCGGTGACACCTAAACAAAAGAAAGCCAGATAACGCACTTAGAGAGATAATTTTTCCATCGAAAAGTGTGTATATATATATATATATATATACAGTCTTAAGGGTAACGGTATTAGCGTACGGGGCCAATCAGCAGCCTTACGCCTTACGGGTTCACAAACTTTTACTACGCTGGCTGGTGTCTGAGTAGTTCTCACAGACGGTATTGCAATAACTGCAATAAATGTCACGTACCCGAAAACTAAACTGCCGTGGCGCACTGGCTGGAAGAGCCAACTCGCAACCAAAAGTCGTGAGCTAGCACCCTGGCCGGATGCAAGCGCTCTCTCTGGGCCAAAACGTATTTTGCTACAGACCGATGGTACTATAGGCGAAGGCCCGTTTGTGATTCGCACAATGCATGTCGCCATTAAAGGTCACTGTTGCAGTGGAGAGCAAGGGTGGCGCTGTGCTTCACCGTTGAAGTAAAAATCCGAGGACACACTAAGCACTTCTTATAAGTTGTGAATGCTTTCGCAGTAATCTCCAATTGAACGCCGCTGAAGAGTCCCTTCAAGTAACGAACTCCTTGCGGGCAAGCGAGCGCGTTGAGACGCTTGGAGCTTGTTTTGATTTCGCCTCACCGAGGCGCGCTTAGAACGCAGGCGAGAGCTTGCGCGGACAAGGGACGCGCGGATAACACGCGCAACCACAGGACAGCGTCTGCACGCGACGTCGCGTCACCGTGTCTGCTGAAGTCGAGGCGCGCTGATGACGTGGCGTCGCATCCGACGGGAATCTAGGTGCCGCTTCGCTGCTACAGACAACGCCGGCTTTTTCGCTCAGTGGGCCCTTTGATGCTCTCGCATCAAAATGTGGCGTGCTGCGCGTTTCGCCGTGACAGTAGGCGCCCCCGTTGCCCTGCTGAGAAACTCTACTCTTCTTTCGGCATCGATGGCGCGTGCTTTAAGTCATTCTGGAAGAGCCAGGCAAGTAGTGCAACCAAGAGAGAGAGAGAGAGAGATCAAAGGAAGGCAGGGATATTAACCAGACAAGAGCCCGGTTGGCTATCCTGCGCTGGGGGGAGGGAGAAGGGGAATAGAAAGAAGGGAGACAAAGTGCAACCAAATATGGTGTTAAACGTAATGCACTGCGAAATTCCTCCTGTACGCAATATTTGAGCGCGAAAGAGCCAGAGGTTTCGTGAAAAGTGCCATGAATATATAGCGGAACCTTATTTACGCAATTTTCGGTATCGCGGAAGGGAATGATGGATGTGATGTTGAAAAAAAAAAGTTAATAAAATTGTGAAGGAGTGGCGTGCAGGCCTTCCATCATCGTCATATCGACACGTATACGGTAGGCCATACTATATAGTTACACAGTGATACCTCGCATAGATGGAGACCAGAGGTTATGGAGTGGGGGCGGCTTTGGTGTGAATAGGCGACGGGGAAAAATGATTATAGAAAAGTCACGATGCTTTTTTTTGTATTCTTTTTTAATGTACAATAGGAGCGCGCGTACGCTGTTTTTGGTACTTTCGAGAGGCTTTGGCCTTCCGAAGTGCAGAAGACATCGATTACTGCTGGTTCTTCGTGCACTTTTTCGGCATTTATGTAGCGCACGGCTTTAGTTTGCACCGCTCTTGCCTGTCAGGGCAGAAAACTTCGAAAGCGCCGTCGCTGGATGGATGAATTGACTTACACCGAGAAGGAGTGTGCAAGCACGTAACGCTTTTACGTTCGCGAGGCTAGAAATATATGATGGAGTACGGGTGACAATAAGTGCGGCGCTGAGCGATAACGTCGGCCGCGACTGAGGCAGACGCTCGAACATGCTACGTGCTTTATGGGGGTCTGAAGATAAGTTGCCTTGTTAATTAAGAGGAAGCTATGCCTGTCCCTCTTGTGTTACTCATTTGAAGGACACAACAAAAGACTGAGTCGTTTTTTGTCGGAAGCATTACGCGTGCGTTCCTGATAAGGTACAGTTGGCGAAAGGTTAAATCTGAAGGCTAGTTGATCACTGTCCCCATTTTTGTCACGGAGAGCGTTACGTGACCTGGTCGCCCATTTCTACCCCCTCGTCACTGCCTTTAAGATCAATCGGAAGCAGCCTATGTACACTAGTAAAGCATACAAGCTGCACGGGGGATGAATTGAATGCTTTCATTGTGTTTACTCAATAAGTTTTGGACCAGCATCGTTTTCTGTTATCACGCCAGTTCTAAAAAAAAAAAAAAAATGCTTCATTTAAACTTTCAAAGGCTACGCATTTACCCTAAATAGCGCTATATGATGTGTATACCCGCCGTGGTGGCTTAGCGGTTTCGGCGTTAATTGCGCTTCTAAGCGCGAGGTCACGGGTGCGAATCCAGGCACACGGCGGCCGCATTTCGACTAGGGCGAAATGCAGAAACGCCCGTGTTTGCATGGGTGCGCGTTAAAGAATTTCCCAGGTTGTTCGAATCCATCCGGAGTCCTTCAGTACGGCGTGCCTCATAATCAGATAGCGTTTTTGGCATGTGGCATCGCATAATTTCATATTGAATCTTAATGTGCGCGTGCGGCTAAAAAAAAAAAAAAAAAAAAAAAAAAAAAAAAAAAAAGAAGAAGAAAATGTGGCTGTGGTATGGCAAATATAGGCGCCTTATACCTCGCCGAAATTGTAAAAGCACACGGCAGTCATGGAAACACGCTTCCGAGTATTTTCAGCGAACAAATATAGCGGGAAAATTCCTGGGCTATTCCTGCGTCCTTCGCTAGTGCAACAAATAAATTTAGCTTAGAAGAGTCTCCAGCATTGTGGTGGCGTGAAGACGAAAGAAAGAACGAAACACAGAGCAAGAAAAAGAAGTAAATAATCGCTCTGATAACGATTATCTCACAGCGATTCCTTAACAGAGACCTCTAATAGCGATTCTTTCTTTGTTTAATTATCTCTGTCAGTAGTACCTATGTAAACCTATCACTATACTGCGATTCGATAGCCAGGAAACGGCGACAACTCCTCTGTTTATTTTTATCTCAAGAAGAAAAAAAAAAGATGAAAAAGGAAAAATACGGTCTGATCAGGCTGTGCTCGCGTCGTTAGACGTAGATAATCTCATTTAATGAGCACCTCTTCTTTTTTTCTGCAGATTAATGGTCAAAATTGACCGACGGCCGGTCGCTCCCGTACTTCGTGCCGCGGTCGCTGGGCGCCCGATTATTGACGCCGCCAGGAACACCTTCGTCCTTCCTCAACAGACGCCCGCCCAGCGAACCACCCGATATCGAGCCAAGGCGTGAAGAGAGCCGGCGGGACGAAAGAACCTATGACGGGAGGTTCGTGGAACGATGCCCGTCACGCTTCATTTGTCGCGCTCGAGAGGGCCCTTGCTATAGTTGTATAGATTAGTTCCCACGTGCGTTGTCGCACCCGCGGTATATTACGCCGATTAGGTGGCGCTCGAGCATCCTTGCGTATCAGTGAGTGATGGCTTCCCTGGTCTGTCAATGACAGGGAGAGACATTGTTTTACGAATCCTTTATATATTTGCCGGTACAGGGACCCACAATAAGCCGCTTTAGATGGTGAGGCTGCATACCAAATAACGCATTCATGCATAGCGTATACACACGCACAACATACACAAGCGCGCACATTTACAAGTAACTACGGAGTGTTTAACTAGCGTGCCATTCCTCCGTATCTCCAAGGGCGCCTTCGTTGCTCGCAAGGCACGTGATACAAGTGGGCAATCGCCTTACACGTTAATTCAAATTACGCAAGCCATCAAGTGATGCAGCCACGTCTGACCAATAGCTAGTCTACTCGTTTTAGCCCCAATCAGCCGTGGTGGCTCAGTGGCTATCGTGGTCCGCTGCTTCACACGAGGTTGCGGGTTCGATCCCTGGTCGCGGCAGCCGCATTTAGACAGCAATGGAATGCAAAACTGCCCGTGTACGAAGCTTTAGGGGCACGTTAAGTAACCCAGGTGACTGGAACGAATTCCGAACTCTCTGCTACGGCGTCTCGGATATCTGTATCTTGCTTTGTACTTCCTTCTTTTTTTTTTTCTTCGACACCTGGCAAAGCCCATAGCTGTGATAACCTCTGCATTCCACTATAATTGTTTTTTTTTCTCTCTGCCACCGAAACAGCTGATATGCATCGCGAGACAATGGAAGGTGCGACCCAGCATCAAATCGCCTCGGGAGGCGCACGCCCAGTCGGAAAGATAGTTTCACCCTCTCACACGTACAAAGAAAGATCATAAAGGTGAGAAGAAGAAGAAGAGAGAGAGAGAGAAAGAAAAGAAAACGGAAACAGAAGAACGCTGGCCTGCCTTATGCTCCACTGCCGGGTGCAGTTAGACGGTTGCTCCCCGGAGTTCCACTTACCACCTCCATTTTCTCTTTTGAGAGCAAGCTATTTTAGGACCGTGCTTCGCTTATTTGCAGTAAAGATTGCCTCGCTGCGAGCCCGGGAAGTCAGCCATGTAACGCGATTTTAAATTGCTCGCGAGGGGTAAGCGTGCTGCCGTACCATAAGGCGAGAGCACGCTAGCGTAGGCGGTATATGACGACAACGAGATCGGCGAGCTGTTTACGTTGTCGCACTGCTTTGAAGTTTGTTTCTTTCGCTGACAGCAATCTGTGAAGAAAAAAAAAGAACTGAGAGATTACTTTTCTTTTTCGTCGATAACGGTTAAATTACAGTTGCCGTCATTACAGTGCTGCTCCGTATGGTCACTAGCGTCAACTCGAGCCTCGGTTTATTTAATTAAACAGTCTCGTCAATGGCGCACTGAAACGCGAGCCACTATTTTGAGGACAGCACTACCTAACCGGGCTTGTCTATGCTTTCTTTTTTTGCCTGTCACGGGGCTTTCGTATTTAATTTTATTAGTTCGTAAGCACCTAAAACGGTGAGAAACCAAACAAGCCGTCATTGCTTGCAAATTTAAGCCAAATAACAAATTCTTCACGGCGGGCGGAACGTCGCCGTAGAAACAAAATTTCGGACACCTGCATTCCGTTATCTTCTTGTAATTATGCGACACGGGCCAGTCATGCAGTTGGAAACAGTGCTTCAGTGGAAGACGTCTTGTAATCCGTCCTTTCGTGCCGTCTCGCCGTTCGAGGGAAGTCACACCGTGGCCACGGTGCAAGGCGAACTACAAAGAGAGAGAGAGAAAAAAAAAGCGA